>NC_053501.1:110530330-110882830 GCF_905171775.1 Rana temporaria
TGGACTGGCCATTGGGACTACAGGGAGTTTCCCGGTGGGTCGATGGCTCAGTGGGCCGGCTTCAGTGACAGCGGCCCGCCGCCCCCCTCTGCTCCTCGGTATCTCCCTTCCCGCAGCGCTCACCTCCTCTCCCTGCCCACAGCGCTCACCTGGGGGGAACAAAGAAGCAGGGGGAGGACCAGAGGAGCATGGGGGTGGGGACAGACAGCTGACTCAACAGCTATGGCCTGGGAGTTTCTCACTTCTGCCTAATCTGGTCCCATAGGGGGGGCACCAAACTGATTTTTTTGTCCCCGGTGAAATAATGTCTAGCTTCCCCACTGGTACTGCCTATAAGAGTACCAGTACCAGTCGTTCTACTGTAATAAAGTAGAACGGCTAGTGGCTAGTGAAGGTGGAGAGGGGGCTTGGGTGTCCCAGTCCAGCCCTGCCCCCACCCTCCCTTACATCACAGTGCACCCCCCTTTCCTTATACTGCTGCTGGGAAGAAGCTGGATGCATTGCTTGAAAGCAGAAAGTAAGGGTCTGGAGGAGGACTAGATTAAGGCTGGAGCTCTCCTGTAGTTGCAGGAGAGGTGCGAGGGCCACATGAAATTGCCTGGAGGGCCGTATTCAGCCCGCCGGTCTTGTGTTTGACACCTGTGGCCTAGACAATTCAAATGGAATTCCCCCCCCCCCCCCAACACTTGCTCCCTGCAGTGTTTTGGGACAAATCACAGGTACCAGAAGACTGCCGGACCGTTTACAATGTGCAGCATGGACAGCTGACTGTGAAGTGGCAAGCTGTCACAGCTGGGTGCCCATAGTTAAGATACCGGCACCAGGGACCAAATACCGCTCGAAAAATCGCCGGGTGAGCAAAGCGCTGGATCCTGGGACAGGTGAGTGCTTGTTTATTAAAAATCAGAAGCTACAGTTTCTGCAGCTGCTGGTTTTAAATTTTTAGAAATACAGTGGAACCTTGGATTGCGAGTTAACGAGTGTTTCGCAATACGAGCGCTGTATTTCTAAAAATCCTAACTGGGTTTGCGAGTGTTGTCTCGCAAAACGAGCAGGATTCAGGCCAAAGAGGTGGGGGGGGGGGGGTCATCGGAGCCAAACGGCGCCGATCGCCGCCATTCGGAAATGCACGGAAAGGCCCGAGAACAGTCTGGCTGACCTCGGCAAACCTCGGAAAGGCTTGTCTTTCCGAGGTTTGCAGAGGTCAGCCGAACGGTCCTCGGGCCTTTCCTGGACGTTTCCGAGGCTCTCCGGCGCCCCCCATATATATTTTGTTTCCATTGACTTCAATAGGGAAACTCGCTTTGATATGCAAGTGCTTTGGATTGCGAGCATTCTCCTGGAACGGATTATGCTCGTAATCCAAGGTTCCACTGTATGTCTAAAGCTTTTCTTTACCATGAAAATTTTAATTTCATGACAGGTCCCCTTTGAAGACATTAAGGGAAGCTTACCTGCAAAAAGGGCCACGTTGGTTTGCTTGGCGTCAAAAGGGCACCGGGCTTGGCCGTTAAACTCTTCGCCTTCCTGCTCCAAGGTTTTGATCTGGAATATTAAGCAAGAGTTCTTTTGCATACAACTGTTAAATTAACAACCACGGGACATCTCGATGTCCACCCAACTTTTTTGACCTTTTTCATAACAAATGTTGGCAAAAAAAAAAAAAATTTGTCGAAATTAACCATTTCAGTGAAACGCATTGAAGTCGGCACAGAAGGTGGTTTTTAAGGGTTCAATGGACTTCTGATGGTTACAGAAGCTCCTTTCCACTATCTTTACCTGTTCTTGACCAAAAAGACCCCCTTATTAGCTTGGAACATGATGTTAGCAATGCTAACAGTTAACCTAATCCTTTGTTTAGCAACAAAGTCATGTGATCAGCATATCACCATAAGATGAGGAACAAGTGACATGATTTTTTTTTGTTCCTTTTAAAGATTAACCTAAACAGTCTACGTGGCAAAATTGAGGGTAATTTTAAGAAAATTCCAGTAATCTCAAAATTTGAGGTAAAAGTGCTCTACTCATCCCTAGAGGCAGGGTTTCCTAACCAGGGTTCCATGGAACTCTAGGGTTCCTCCAGAGGTTTCAAGGGGTTCCCTGAGCAATGAGCAAATTCTGTCTTTCATATAAGTTCCCCACTGACACCATTGGTCTTTTTAGCTATCTGTAAGGGGGTAATTCTTCCCAATGACCACAAGTATAGGGTACATTCTTCCCACTGACCATCATACCAATGTATCATGACTTGTATATATGGTAATTTTTTAGCAGGGTTTCCCTAAGACCGGAAAGTGTATTTCAAGGGTTCCTCAGGTTGAAAAGGTAGAGCTCTCGCAATTTCTTAATAACCATTGTCCTCCAGTATTATTCTATTGGGTAATAGATGCCTTAAATTAACAAAGGTTGCGCAAAAAATTGTAGACTTCAACATGCTTAAATACCCACTCTCTAACCCCTTTATTGCACACGCAAAATACTTCCTTCATTGCCCTTTTACCTTGTAGTTTCAGCATGTTGGTTTGAAGGAATTGAAGGAAGAGTTTGGTTGTTCTTGATTACCAGAACTTTAATATAACTGTACAGGGCCGATCCTAGGCAGGGTGCGTGGGGTGCTCCGCACCCAGGCACCACAGAGGTGGGGGTGCCAAAGCTCCAAAGTGCTTCCCTCCCTCCTCCTTGTCCAGAGGCGGAGCGCATGTAGCGGGTGCTGCGGTTCCCCATCCCGCTTGCTCTCTCCACTGGCAACTGACAAGAGCGCATACCTCCTGCTGTCCCCGGATTCTGGGTTGGGTACCACATGTTCCGGTACTAGGCTCCACTAATTAATTCTGTCCGGTGCACGTGGAGCAGTCTCCTGTCTGCCCCGCCCCCTCTGCGTGTGTCGGCTCTTCTCCCATAGGCGGTGTGATGAGAGACTTCTGGGTTGGCTGGAGCTGCTGCCAATCATCCCGTGCACTCCGAGAAATGCTCTCCGAGTACCACCCTCCTAGTAACCAAAGATGCCACGTATGCCCCGCCCCCTGTAATGTGCTTCTGCTGCCAGTGCGCCCGAGCTACAGGGATCTATTGGACAGGTACTGATCTATGGGGACACCTGACGTGGGAGGCTCTGATGGGGGACACCTGCTGGGGGGGGCTCTGATGAGGGACACCTGCTGGGGGGGCTCTTATGGGGGACACCTGCTGGGGGGCTCTGATGGGGGACACATTTGTAAAGGGGAGGAGTTAGTAAAGATGGCCACGCCCATGTAGGGGCGCCAGCAATATTTCTGCACCCAGGTGTCTGTGACCCTAGGATCGGCCCTGTAACTGTAGCACTCTGTTGACTATTTTTCTATAGGGCAATAGATGTCTTCACTTTTCAAAGGTTACACTCAAAAATGGGTAAATACAATCAAGCTGAAATATCCACTTGGCACTTATCTCAAACCCCCATCTTACACACAAAAGGGACCTTGTATGTTGTCTCCTACCTCCTAATTTCAGCAAGTTGGGTTAGAGAAACTGGTGCCATTGGAGAGTCTGGCTATTCTTTTGTTTACCAACAGTTTATTATAATTGTAGCACTAGCAATTGCAGCCATTGTAGCACTCTGTTCACCGTTTTCCTTTAATATTATTCTCTCGGGCAATAGATGTCTTTCCTTATCGAAGGCTATGCTCAAAAATGAGTAGATAAGTAGATACCAAGCTTAAATATTCACTCAGCGCTTACCTCTAACCACCATATCAAACACAAAAGACCTTGTATGTTGCCTGACTCCCAAATTGCAGTTTCGGCAAATTTGGGTTGAAGAAACTGGTGACGCAGGCAATGAGAGTGTAGTCAGTCTTGATTACCAGAACTTTATAAATTATAAGGTTCTTTGTGTTTGTTAAGGGGGTTAGAGATAAGTGCCGAGTGGATATTTCAGCTTGGTGGTATGCTCATAAATGGGTAGATACCACCAAGTTGAGATATCAACTCAGCACTTATATCTAACTCCTTTATCACACACAAAAGGACCTTGTATGTTGCCTCTTACCTCGTTGTTTCGGCAAGTTGAGTTGAAGAAACTGGTGCCACTGGCGATGAGAGTTTGGCCATTCTGTTTTACCAGGACTTTAAAAAATTTGGAGCACTAGCAATTGTAGCCATTGTAGCACTCTATTGACCATTTTTCTTTAGTCCTTTTCTTAGATGTCTTTACTTATCAAAGGTATTCTCAAAAATGGGTAGATATCACCAAGCTGAAATATTCACTTGGCACATATCTCTAACCCCCTCAAACACAAAGAACCTTATACGTTGCCTCCTACATTGCAGTTTCGGCAAATCTGGGTTGAAGGAACTGGCGCTGCTGGCAATGAGTTTGGTCGTTCTTGATTACCAGAACTTTATAACTTATAAGGTTCTTTGTGTTTGTTAAGGGGGTTAGAGATAACATTGCTCCAAATCAGGGACAGTCACTCAAAATCAGGGACAGTTGGGAGCTTTGATATTATTCTATGGGACAGTAGATGTCTTAACTTACCAAAGGGTATGCTTACAAATGGGCAGACACCAACTAGCGGTAATATACACTCTGCACTTCTCTGTAACCCCCTTACTACACACAAAAAGAACCTGGTAGGTTACCTCTTTTTTTTAAATTCCAGCACTTTGAATTGAAGGAATGGGTATCACAGATGACGAGAGTTTGGTCCTTTTTGATAACCAGAACTTTTTGTAAATTTGTAACACTAACAATTATAGGACTCTATTGACCATTTTCCTCTAGTATTATACTTCGGGGCAGTAGATGCCTTACTCAGTAATGGGTAGACATCAACCAGCTGTAAAATCCATGTGGCCATCATCTCCAACCCCCTTAACTCACACAAAGAAGCTTGTACATTTCCTTTTACCTTGTAGTTTCGGCATGTTGGGTTGAAGGAATTGGTGCCGCAGGCGATGAGAGTTTGGTCATTCTTGATTACCAGAACTTTAATATAATTGTAGCATTCGTCCTGAGGATAGAAAAAAAAAAGTTGTGCTTAATTTTACAACCCTGATGAACCCTTATCCTCAAACAGGACTATGTCCGCCGTCAATGCTTTCTCTGTCCAGAACCAGCACTATCCAAGACTCTTTATCTCACCCAGTCATCAAACACCAGTGTCAAGTAGAAAACAAGAAAACTGCTTTATTATCACACATGGACACAGTTATCCCACTCTGGACCATCACATCTCCCTTTGGAATTCAGGGCGGGGTAAATTGTAAATTGTCCAATCAGCAAAGAGAGCTGTTGGAGGAATCACAACCCCCACTCCCCCACACAGCCAGGGCAGACCGGGACAATAAAACAATGGAATACAACCACACCCCAAACGATCTCAGCAAAAGAGTCCAACAGCATGAGACAACACACAATATATACATTTTACAAGGTTGCAGTGCAGCTGTAAAGAGAGTCCATCTAGAACAGGGGTGTCAAACTAAATTTCATCCTGGGCCGCATCAGCATTGTGATTGCCCTCAAAAGGGCCGGTTGTATCTGTAAGATTAGATATCCAGCGCATGCCCTCCCCTTTACAATAGATGCCAAGAGAAACCCCACCATTAGAAGTTGAGTCGCCCACTCTCACTTACATCACAGTGCTCCCCCCTTTCCTTATTCTGCTGCTGGGGAGAAGCTGGATTGCTTGAAATCAGAAAGTAAGGGTCTAGAGCAGGACCAGAGGAGGGCTGGAGCTCTCCTGCAGCTGCAGGAGAGGTTCGAGGGTCACATGAAATAGCCCGGAGGGCCGGATTTGGCTGTGGGCCTTGTGTTTGACACCTGTGGTCTAGAACATATCAGAATGGAGTTCTCAGGCACCCCACCTAAAGTGACTCCTGTCACAGTTACTCTTGTTCCTCAATATCTAAATAGACTAAAGACATCTCAGGCTAAGTAGCGGTGGCAGTTTGGCTGGACAATGTGGCCTACCAAGCAGTGACCCCACTGAGGAACTTTTGAGGCGATTGTTGTTTTGTAAAGCTGAAAAAAATTGGACAAATGGTTCCAAGTTCCAACATGTAAATATCACGAGACATGTCCTCCAATTTCACACCAATTTTCGAGGTACAAAAGAACATTTGAATATAGCTCTAACCTTGCCACCACACTACTTTTAGCGACATAACAGCTTTAAAAGCAGAAAAGAAAAATTGCAACGTACTATTTCAGTGGTAATGCTTTTAAAATGTACGCCTTCCCTCGCGTCAGAAAATGGCAACATAATAAAAGGGATAAAGCGGCGGAAAAAAAATCACAGGTTTTATTCCAAATCTGAATGTTGTTTTGCTTTATCTAGAAATGCCACGGTAAACTGTGAATGGTTAAGGCATTAAAGGACTAGGAAGCTCGAAAAATAAAAAAAAGGGAGCCATGAATCAAAACATTCTTTTTATCTTAATGCAGATCGTTACTCAGAAAAAGAAAACTTGGGTGTCCAGATCATATCAATGAGAAGATTTGACCATGGGCGTCCGCTCCATAGGGCAAGGGGGGGACAATTGCCCCCCCTTGAATTGAGAAGGTGTTGAAGAATGAAAACACGCCTCCGCAACTGAAGCAGTGACAGTGGTAGCGGTGATAGGCAGGTTAGAAAAGAGAGAGAGAGGCGAGCTGCTGGCCGTGGTGTTGCAAGGGGTGGGCAGGGGGTGGTCTGGTGCGGAGTGACCAACCATTCTCTTCTCTTGTGGCCGCGGGCTGTCTTAGCAGTCCCTGGCTGGATGTCACACAGGCACAGAGAGCAGAGTGAAGCCGCCCCCCCCCCTCCAGTGTTTGTGTACACAGGGGGAGGGAACCTGTTGTGCTGTGCTGATCTGAGGTACTGAATGGGATGGGGGAGGGGGGTCATCTGTGCTGAAGGGTGGGTTTCTGCTGAATGGGGGTCCACCTGTGCTGAAGGGGGGTCTGTGCTTAAAGGGGGTCCATCTGTGCTGAAGGGGGTCTGTGCTGAATGGAGGGCTCTGTGCAGAATGGGAAGGTCTGTGCCGAAGGGGGGGTCCATTTGTGCTGAATGGAGGGGTCTGTGCTGAAGGGGGATCCATCTGTGCTGAATGGAGGGGTCTGTGCAGAATGGGGAGGTCCATCTGTGCTGAAGGAGGGTCCACATGTGCTGAAGGGGGTCTGTACATTCTCTAGGCTATATTTATATGGGCATGGAGTGAAGCTCAATCATCTCAAGAGCTATTTCACACTGCCAGCTGGCCGTGTTATCGGCGCTTTACCATCGTTTTAGGTGCGCTATTTGGCCGTTAGCGGGACGCTTTTAACCCCCGCTAGCGTTTGAAGAAAGGGTTAAATGCAACTGTGTATCGCCGCTGCCAAAGAGCCCGCCCCTGAAAAAATTTCAGCGGACGCCCATGGATATGACAAAGCTTATAAAAACAACAAGCAAACAGCGGGACCTGATTCTCTGCAATTCTGTAACGAAAAGCTTGCGAAACCATCTTTATTCATGAAAAGCTGGCTCCTGTTTTTTTCCTTTAATCTGAGGCGGTGCATCTGAGGAGAAAGGGATATTATTGGCGTGATAATAAATGTTCGGTTGGCGAGAGGGCATATTGAAGGGGGGGCCCGGAGGATGACGAATGTAGGAGCTGTTCCCTGAGTTGGGCCATTTTCTTCAGGCGGCGAGGCGTTTTCTTGGTGTGCATCCTGCCGATGGCGGCTTGTGCATAGGAGGCTCTTCCATCACGCTTGAAGTCTTGAAAGCTTTTCTACCAGAAAATGTCAGATGATGGATAGGATGTCGGTGGAACGGTGATGGATTAATGCCAGCTGAATCTTTAGTTAAGGGCGTGCTTACTTATGTGCAGTAGAAGAAGCCATATTGTGGGATATATGAGCTGTTGAGCCAATGGCATCATTGAGATACCAAAGGGGCAGCCAATTTATGGGACCAACCAGTACTAATGACATGGTAGAGGCTAATGGGAGGCTGCCAGTGAACCAATGCCATCACTTAAAGTGGACATTCCCGGAACGTTACAAATCTGCATAAATGCATTCCTGCCATTTCCTAATACATAGCAACAGTATTATTTTTTTCAAAAACCTTAAACTTTTTTAATTAAAAAAGGAGCTTTTTAGCCTCAGTCATAAGTCTAAGTAAGAATTTCCTAAAACGCCTCTTTTTAGTGATTGCTTTTCTGAAAAGTCACAATATACTGCAGCGGAATCACTCTAAAGCCTCGTTCACACGATAGGATAGCCAGAGGACAATGGTCTGAAGGACCGTTGTCTTAGGTTAACCGATGAAGCTGACTTATTTTGCTGGCGGAATTCCCGCCAGCAAAAGTCCGATGGAGCGTACACACGATCGGAATTTCCAACCAAAAGCTTACATTGTACTTTTCCTGTCGGAATTTCCGACCGTGTGTACGCGGCTTTACATGTATTTGCTTTTTAAACAAAAGATTGCCACAAGGTTGCCAGCTGTATTGCCAGCACTAACCCCAGTGGGCAGCCATTTTGAAAAGTCAGTTTGTATGCCCATAGCCTACCGTAATTCAGGTATTTTAGGATTTTTAGCTTTAAAATTGATTTAGTTCAATGCAAGTTTGGCCACAAATCCGATCCACGAACCAAGTTTCTCATAAAGCTGTCATCAAACTTTCACCGTCAAGAGAGGTTTAAAGAGGCCAACATAATCCGTCAGTATTTATATAACACCGGTCCCACACCGATAATTTTGATTTATCCTTGTTGAGCACCTTGAGAAAAGCAATCGATAAAGCCTATCTACTTCATACAATCCAATAGATAACATAATGAAAAGTCCTCACGATCAATGAGAGACAATCAAATCCTGACATTGCTGATTGTGGATTAAAACATGTACAAATGACAGGTCTGCCACTAGGTAAAGGTTGGCAGATCTCTGGGTGAAGGGTCTTGCTGCAGTCTGGAACGCGGTCTTAAGAACCCATAAAATGAATGGCCTGGCTTCTTACCACCGTTTAATGTCAAGTCTTGGACTCTCCAAGCCTTTTTCAGTACTTAGTGACCTTTTTTTGTGGAAAGAAGAATTGAAAATTGCTATGACCATAACTATGATCATTGATCACTTAGGTTGATTTGGTCTGCTAATTTAGGTCCTCTCATGCATTTCATGTTGATTATACTTGTAGGGAGGTGCAGCGGGGTGCAAAGTCTGGTTGCAGAGAACAGAACTTGTATTAATGCAGAGTCCAGTAACTCACAACAAACCCGGCGGGAAGACATACGACCGGGGACACTCATGGCAATATCAGCAATGTGAGGCAGGGCAGGTATAGTTATGCCGAGAGCGCCTGTGTTGAGGGGCCGAATTCGGCCCGGTCAGTCCAAGCCCAAGATAGGTCTACAGTGGCATGTCCATATCCTTTCCCTGCCTCTAATCACTGACCCTAGACGGTGACTTGTCCCTACACTGCCGACATGCAAAATGCGCACCAACCCTGGGGGCCAAGGCCTTAAATAGCCTTTGCCTGACCCAAGGTGGCTGCTAGAGTCACACTGGGCAGCAGTATTCAATTGAATAGCTGGGCGACCCAGAAAACCATAGAAAAACCATGTTCTTCTTGACTTCCTCTCCCCCTGCATTGCCACTGCAGTTGAGCGCCACCCAACTGCCTACATACTAATATTCATTGCTCAAGCCCTGAAGAAGGGGTAGGTGCTTTCCCTCAAAACATGATGGCTGTGATACTCTTAACCAATGAACGTATCAAAAATACTTTTTAAGCCATACGATCCCTTGTACTGGGTGCCCCTCAATGCATACCTTGCGTTTCTGGGGCAGGAAGTCCCCAACTGGACACAGTACTATAAGAGAATTGGGCTACCTCCACGTTAACCTGCCAGCAGTGTATTCATTGCCATATATATGCCTTAAGTTGGATTTGACATAGTGGAAGCACTTAGTAGAGCTACCTTGACCTGGCAATGTGGTTTCACATGTATGTGCAATGCTGTAAACAAGGCACCAGATCCGTCAAAGCAAAAATGTGACCAAATGTGCTACAAGTTGGGCTGTGTTGGCCAAGAATGTTTTTTTTTTGATTCGTTAAACCTCATTAAGGGCCCATAGGAAATAGACAGAATCAGCGCAAAGTTAATTAACTTGCATGGCAGCCACTTTAACATGCGTTAAAAATGCGTATGCATAGGTGATAATGGGCCCTGAAGGTGTAATGAATGGCGGACGGCGTTCAGATCTCTTCATATGAGGTCTATGCGGCCTACAAGACCAACAAGGGCTATGATGACCCGATTAAAATGGCTACTTGGAGGCCCTGCATCAAATACTATTCCAAAGACATTTGCCGCAGTATTCGAGGCTACGTGCCGGGGCGGCTGTCCTCTTAGCAGGGTCCCTGCACTTTTAACTTTGTAATGATATACGGTTCTGTGAAAAGTGAGTCCCCGCCGAGCTGTAAGGAATAATAAAGCTTTCTTGTTGTGAAAATGCCACCTGAAAAGGGTCTGGTGCGCAGCGGGGGTGGCTGTAGTGCTCACTGCGATGTCTGGGTCATTATGTAATCCCGCTGGCTGTTCCCTCCAGACAACGGCCTGGCGGGCACTTTCATGTGGAGAGAAGAAACTGCCGGGCATAAAAAAGAGGAAAGCTCATTTCCTCCGTACAACGGAAAAAGTTTACTGCTAGAAATTGGTATATTATAATTTGGTTTGCCAATCGATTTTTTTCAGAAAGACATCATTTGTAATTATATAATGTATGGAAATGGAAGAAGTTATATCTCAAAATTACATATTATCTATTTCTTTCTCTCTCCCTTTCTCTTTCTTTCTCTCTCTTTCCTTCCTTATTTCTCTCTCTCTCCTTCCATCCTTCTTTCTCTCTCTTTCCTTCCTTATTTCTCTCTCTCTCCTTTCATCCTTCTTTCTCTCTCTTTCCTTTTCTCTCTCCTTCCTTCCCTCTCCTTCTTTCTTTCCTTCCTTCCTTTTCTCTCCCTCCTTCTCTCGCTTTCCTTCCTTCCTTCCCTCTCTCTTTCTCTCTCCCCTCATTCCTCCCCCTCTCTCTCCTTCCTTCCTTCCTTCCTTCCCTCTTTCTCCTTTCAATTCCCCCTCTCTCTCTAATGCCTTCCTTCCTTTGCTCTCTCTCCTTCCTACCCTCTCTCCTTCCTTTCCTGTCTCTCAATCTTTCTTCTCTCTCTTCCTTCCTTCCGTCCCTCTCTCTCCTTTCTTCCTTCCTTCCTTCCTTCCCTCTCTCTCTCTTTCTCTATTTTTCTATTTCTCTCTCTTTCCTTCTTTCTCTCTCCTTCCTTCCTTCTGTCTCTCTCTCCTTCCATCCTTCTTTATATCTCTTTCATTTTCTCTCCTTCCTTCCTTCCTTCTTTCTCTCTCTCTTTTTCATTCTCTCGCTTTCCTCCCTCTCTCTTTCTTTCTCTCTCTCATTCCTCCTCTCTCTCCCTCTCTCTGCCCTCTCTCTCTCCTTCCAAATGCTTAAAAAGCGGGCGCACGGCTGTACGTTCCCTGTTTAAACCATGCTGTGTTAGGGAATCGCTTCCCTAACACTGACCCGCCTCTCAGCCAATCAGGTGCACCAGGTCTGGTTACTGGTCACCTGATTGGCTGAAGTGACATTGAGGGTGCAGAGGGAGCGTGGAGGAGGACGGCGCTTACTCGAGGAAGGTAAGTGCCGGGCTGGGGGGAAACTGGTGGCATTTGGGGATAAACTGTCTGCATTTGGGGGGGAACTGTCTGCATTTGGGGTGAAACTGGCTGAATCCGGGGGGAAACTGGCTGCAAACTGGCTGCATTTGGGGGGGAAACTAACTGCATTTGGGGGGTAACTGGCTGCATTTGGGGGGAAACTGGATGCATTTGGGGTCAAACTGGCTGCATCTGGGGGGAAACTGTCATCATTTGGGGGGAAACTGGCTGCATTTGAGGGGGCAAACTGATGGCGTTTGATGGGCACAGTGGCAGCAATTGATGTTGTTTTTTTCAGTTTGTTTGCGCCCCCCAAAAAATTTTGAGCACTTTCATCAGCTCATTACAAACTTTTGTACCACCTGCCCCACTGTATGAGATTGTAAGCTCTTCTGAGCAGGGCCCTCTTAATCCTCTTGTATTTTATTGTATTATAAGTGTATTGTCTCCCTTTTATATTGTAAACGCTGCGTAAACTTTTGGCGTTATATAATAATAATAATAATAGAGTTTTTGTTCAGAGATATGTAGCTGGATTCAGAGAAACCGGCTTAATGTTGAGGCGGCATAGCGTATCGCATATACGCTACGCCGCCGTAAGTCAAAGAGGCAAGTGCTGTATTCACAAAGCACTTGCCTCCTAAGTTACGGCGGCGTAGCGTAAATGGGCCGGCCTAAGCGCGCCTAATTCAAATGAGGAACAGGGGGGCGTGTTTTATGTAAATGATTAGTGACCTGACGTGATTGACGTTTTTTTACGAACGGCGCATGCGCCGTCCGTGGACATATCCCAGTGTGCATTGCTCCAAAGTATGCCGTTTCGACGTGAACGTAAATTACGTCCAGCCCTATTCGCGTACGACTTACGCAAACAACGTAAAAAGATAGGCCTGTTCCGACGTCCATACCTAGCATGGGCTGCGCCACCTAGGGAGCAGTTTTATCTTTACGCCGGCGTATCTCTAACGTAAATGACGTAACTAATTGCAAAAGGGCGCACGTACGTTTCTGAATCGGCGTATCTAGTCATTTGCATATTCTACGCCGATCTCAACGGAGGCGCCACCTGGTGGCCAGCGTAAATATGCACCCTAAGATACGACGGAGTAGGAGACTTACGCGACGCTCGTATCTTAGCCTAATTTAAGCGTATCTGGTTTCCAGAATACGCTTAAATTTACGACGGCGTAGATTCAGAGTTAAGACGGCGTATCTACTGATACGCCGGCGTAACTGTATCTGAATCTAGCTAATGGTGCACCGCCCTTTGTAAGGTCATGAATGGAGTTCCTCGAATTCCCGCGGTTGCCTGGTTGTAGCTTCTCATTGACTCATTTGGCAAGCGTTGTCTCCATAGCCCCGCCGGGAACAAAGCAGGTGAGCTACGTGGCTTCAGATCAAAAATCTCATCAAGGCAACCGTCTGTAGTTGCAGCCCGCCTGAGTGTGAGCCACTGGAGTGTGAGACATTGATGAAGGGAGGTGAAACAAAACCGCCTTTGCTGAGCTCAGCAAGAGAAATCTTCCGCCGTGCAACATCACAGCCGCTGCCTCCTGCGAGAGGGGCAGGGGGGGGAGGGGTCAGCCGACGCTCAACTCCTACAGCATGCTCTTCTTAATTAAAGGCGAATTCTAATTAGTGCCAGAGTTAATTTCATTTTCCCTGGGCCAGCAGTCACAGCTCTCTCTAATTTCGAAAATTTTCATTTGGAGAATGGGAACAAAAGGGCTGAGCCGGCCGGGGGGGAGGAGAGGCGGTAATTGTGTCTGAGATCACATACGCACATCTCTGCTGCTCATAAAAGAAAGAAAAAAATTGTTCATCACAGGCTATTGTGTGAGGTACATTCCTAATTTACCCGTCTGTCGTCTAGAGGATCCGCTTCAACCATAAGCTCTATCCGTTTCTAAAAAGAAGCTGTATTTCCGTGAACATCAAATCTCCAATAGTCAGGGCGTGGCTAATATACGCCAGGGACAGAAATATCAAATAAAGTTTTTAGTGGATGAACAGAAAGTTAAAGAGGAGACAGCAATACAGGGATTGGTGATGCCATAGGCCTGTGAAATTACTGGGGCTGAACAATTGCAGGACAGTCTTTAGGGAATGGGATGATTGGTGACACAGAATTGGTGGATTGAAGTATACCAAGTAAACTAGTGGGCTGAGGAATTGTGTAAAGCCTTAGGCCTCGTACACACGATAGGTTAACCAGAGGACAACGGTCTGATGGACCGTTTTCATCGGTCAAAACCGATAGTGTGTAGGCCCCATAGGTTATTTAACCATCGGTTAAAAAAAAGCCAACTTGCTTTAAATTTAACCTATGGATTCCTAACCGATGGGAAAAAAACGATCGTTAGTAGGCACAACCATCGGTTAAAAATCCACGCATGCTCAGAATCAAGTTGATGCATGCTTGGAAGCATTGAACTTCGTTTTTTTCAGCACGTCGTTGTGTTTTACGTCACCGCGTTCTGACACAATCGTTTTTTTAACTGATGGTGTGTACGCACGACGGACCATCAGTCAGCTTCATAGGTTAACCTAGGACAAGGGTCCTTAAGACCGTTGTCCTCTGGTTAACCTATCGTGTGTACGAGGCCTTAGAGTCATGACGTCAGAGGACTTCTCCAACCACCACTACACTGCCCCACACAGCCAGCACTTTGAAACGGTATAGCTCCGGACCAGTACACCGGAGAAAGCTCTTTCGATTGCCCCAACGCTTTCCAACACAATGAGACCCCCAACGTATTTTTAGGACCAATATTCGGTAACCGATACCCCGGTAAAAACTTCCACACTGACCTCCGTGACCAAGGGTCACCGACACCGAGAGGCTGTGGGGACAGTGGTCAGGGACTCAGGTGCAAAATTTGGGGTCTAGGGGACCTATTGCCGGCCGGTACCGGGTCCCCAAAGTTACCAGTGAAATTACCGTTTAACATGGGAGCGGTGTCCGGTTTCGAAAAATCGGTGCTCCCCTGCCGTAGAGGAGGACTGGGGCTACATGTGGTAAACATTTGGGGACTGGGGGACCTACGGCTGGCTGGTAACACCAAAAACTGTACCTGGAAAAATGGCTATTTGACACTGGCCTCAAAGGGGTAGGTTGGTCAGCTTGGGAACGAATATATCGGACCTTGTTCAAAAAAATTCGGGTTTACATCCACTTTAAGTAAATGTGATGGTTGGCAGCACAAAACTGGTTGACATAATGTATATTTATATAGCAAACCAACTTTTGGGATTGAGGAACTGTAGGGCACCGGGATCACTGGAGACATATATTTAGCCATCATTTATATACCAGGAAAACCTCAAGAGAAGGGGGGGCAGGACCCGGATCTGAACCTGTAACCTCTGCTGTGTCTGTCAGGATCTCTTCTTTCTGAGCCACCTGAGATGCTGGGAAGCTCCCTGTCTTTTTCCCTAGACAACCTTGCCCTGTGTCTGGTTTTTCTTGAACCTTGTCTTGCTGCTCCCAAGAATGCCCTATTTAGGCACTTCCTGTTTGCCAGATTATTGCACTGTCTCCAGCCAATATCTCCCTATTGCTGCCATCTGTATCTTCATTACTGCTCATTAGCTTTGGCTTGTTCCTTGACTATGCTTCCGCTTGATCCGAAACTGCAAACACTTGTTACCGACCTTTGGCTTATTTTTTGACTACGCTTCTGCTTGATCCCAACCTGCAACCACTTATTACAGACCTTTGGCTTGTTTACTGACTATGCATCTGTTTGATCCCTATCTGCTACTGGACCCCGGCTTGCTCAACTCCTGGTTGGGCGATCCTGAGCAACGCAACTTGGTAATGACACTCAGCAAAACCCATCTCCACCATCAGGAGCCCCTTAGTTATTAAAGAACAGGATCTGGGGGCTACCTTATTAAAGTGGGCTTTCAGAATCCGATAAGCCCCCTGCACGCAGACCCCCCCCCCCCCAACCACCGGCCAGGGTTGTGGGGAAGAGGCTCTTGTCCTTGAATTATTTTTCCCATCATGGGCGTGAGTGGGGCCCAATGTCAAGTTTTGCCTAAGGCCTCACAAATCCTAGAGCCGCCACTGATGGTGCAGTCTCCACTAGTCCCCTGCCTTAGGCCAGAGCCTATTAGGTCTTCCCACAACAAGTTTTTTCAACTTACTTTCATCAAATTTTCTACAAACATTACAACAGTCACAAGTAGCCAATCTGACTTTGAGGACATTTGTTGGAGTTGGAACTAGACCAACCTGTAGCCAATCAGGTCAATACCACGTTTGCAAAACTTGACCAACCCAGACTGCTAACTTGACCAGACCAATCTTTAACCAATGAAGATTTTACAAAATGTATAATTAGCACAGCTCAGTAGTTATGACCCCTAATTTTTTTTTTAAAGGAAATGCTGATTTTACACGGGAGTGACCCGAAGAAATAGTTACTTACCAGTGGTTTTCCTCGCACGGCACAGTTGTCCAAATTTTGCGTCTTCCATGTGATATACTGAAAAAGAAAGGGTGAAGTGAATGTGAGGACTGTGACAGACTCACCCGGGACATCCCCAGACCCTCTTATGTCTAAAATCATCCTATGTCCACTAGGGGCATAGGATGACTGAGAAATTATATCTTGGACTACCTGAGATGGGATTATTATGTAATTATTATCCACAATATATTCCAGGATATCTGTAAAGAACTATTTACTGTTTGTTGATTCTGAACTCAATGGGTTAATTGTAAGAGTGACTCATTCATACTGTTGGGACACATACTGCTAGATGCTAATGTCACCAACTCCAGCCATCTGTCTGTTCTCTGTGCTAATTGACCCTGCTATTGTGTGAAGATGTCCTGTGTTTACACTTATGATAATGTGTATTGTATAACAGGTGAGCGAAGAGACGTGAAGTCTACCCTGAAAGGTCATATCTATGAGTCGCCTAGTCTGGGTAAATGATTAGTTAATTAGCTCATGTTAATTTATGTTCTGGTTACCTCTTTAAACTGTATATAAGGTTGTATTCTTGGTTCTATTAAACATTCCATGTTCAGCAGTCTCGTCTCGTTGTGTGCTTGTTGTGAGCAGCTGAAATATCTGATATCTATATCCAGGCTGATAGGAAGCGGTATATGACGGAAGCACTCAAGCGGAGTGTGGGACGTTCCGTTACAAGGACTAATCAAAATGTGATGTTTAAATATACACCCTGAGATAATAGTTCCAGTGTAGAGTAGAGGAACCAATCAAACCCTAGCTTCAGTTTCCACATACAGGCAGTCCCCGAGTTACAAATGGGCTAGAGACTGTAGTTTTGTTCTTAAGTCGAATCTGTTCGTAAGTCGGTAAGGAGCCAATCTATAGTTTGGTGGAGGATACATCTCTTTTCTTCTGACACATTTTCAACTGATTTTGGAACTTGGCACAGAGCATGGGTGTTTTTTATTTCACGTGTTAAACATTTATGGACTTTATTGCTACAATATTTGTTTTATTTATATGTCTATATATATTTTTATTTGGTTAATATTTATTGATCTAAAGATATGATCTAAAAAATGTTTTTTGATGTTCATTTATCACTGTTTCACTGTTATTGAGGGACTGTAGAGTGCTATATAGTGCCCTCTAGTGGCTATCAACCTCTCTTGTTTTTTGGTATATTAGTGATTTATATATACCATCATATATCACATAGTTTACGATTTATATCAACATATATCACATAATTTTGTGTGTTTTGTGATTCAAACATTTGTGTCACATGGTTTAGTGGTAGCGCGATTTATATTTTTTTCACATTTTTTCACCCTTTCTAGTCCCGTCATATGTGTTGTATGCCACCGCGCTTTGGTCGCACGTTTCTTTTGCATGAACGTGTGTATGCAAGTCAGGCTGGAGAGGGATCACGTCGTGAAAAACAACGGGTTTTTGAACGACGAGAAAAACGATGGTGTGTACGCGGCAAAAGACAAAAAAAAACTGACAGAGGTTTTAATCATTCTACTTTCTCTACAACAAACAAAAAAAAGTTTTGCCTAGAGATACACTTTATTGCTTTACAGCAGACCTGAGGTGAGATTGTGTTCCAGGAAACCAGTTGAGTGTGGTTTGGAACCAAAGTAGGTCTTGTCAGCTACTACATACTTAGTGAATACTGGTATTTATTAAAAACAAACGTTTCCTGGTTTGATAAATGAACCCTTGTAGTCGTTGAACAATGCATGCTTTATAATTTAATTACGGAGTCTTAATACTCTTCAGAAAAGTCTCAGTCTTACCTTGTCGCTTGTGATCGCATCTTTAGTCCTCTTCAGATCGATTGCGTACACATATTCCCTATAAAAAACAAAAACAATAGTAGTTCGAGTGATGGATTGACACGTTCAATAAAAACGGAAATGGCTACAGGGCAAAGGCCCCAACCAGGGCCGTTTTTAAGGCAGGGCAAAAGGGGAAGCTGCCCCGGGCCCTGTCATTGTTGTGGGGGCCCAAAGCAGCTGCCTCATACTTGCCAACTATCCCAGTTAAAATTCCCTTGTCCCTCGAATTTTAGTTCTGTGCTGTGTCCTGATATCTCAGTGTGAAGTGCTGCTACTAATGTTGCCCATCTCCGCCCTATTGCTGTGTCAAAATTGTCCGAAGTGTCCGCCATAATTTCGCAGTTATGAAAAAAATCGCTGATTGCCGCCATTAGTAGTAAAAAAAAAATCATTAATAAAAATGCAATAAAACTATCCCCTATTTTGTAAACACCACACATTTTGCGCAAAGCAATCGATAAACGCTTAGTGAGATTTTTTTTACCAAAAATATGTAGAAGAATACGTATCGGCCTAAACTGAGGGAAAAAAAACAATTTTTTTATATATTTTTGGGGGATATTTATTATAGCAAAAAGTAAAAAATATTGATTTTTTTTTCAAAATTGTCGCTCTATTTTTGTTTATAGCGCAAAAAAAAAAAAACGCAGAGGTGATCAAATACCACCAAAAGAAAGCTCTATTTGTGGGAAAAAAAGGACACCAATTTTGTTTGGGAGCCCCCTCTCTCTCTCCCCCCTCCCTCTCCCCCCCTCTCTCTCTCTCTCTCTCCCCCCCTCCCTCTCTCTCTCCCCCCCCTCTCTCTCCCCCCCTCTCTCCCCCCCTCTCTCTCTCTCTCTCTCTCTCTCTCCCTCCTCCCTCTCTCTCCCCCCCTCCCTCTCTCTCCCCCCCTCTCTCTCCCTCCTCCCTCTCTCTCCCCCCCTCCCTCTCTCTCCCCCCCTCTCCTCCCCTCTCTCTCTCTCTCTCTCCCCCCTCTCTCCCCCTCTCTCTCTCTCTCTCCCCCCCTCTCTATTTCTCTCTCCCCCTTCTCTCTCTCTCCCCCCTCTCTCTCTCTCCCACCCCCTCTCCCTCTTCCCCCCCCCCCCTCTCTCTCCTTCCCCCCCCCCTTCTCTCTCTTTCCCCCCCTCTCTCTCTCTCTCGTCGCTCTTTTTTGTTTGTTTATAGCGCAAAAAATAAAAAACGCAGAGGTGATAAAATACCACAAAAGAAATCTCCATTTGTGGGGAAAAAAAGGACATCAATTTTGTTTGGGAGCCACGTCGCACGACCGCGCAATTGTCAGTTAAAGCGACGCAGTGCCGAATCGCAAAAACTGGCCGGGTCCTTTGGCTGCCTAAAGGTCCGGGTCTTAAGTGGTTAAAGACGGCCCCAATTTCCATTTTTATGATGCCCGCCATTTTGTTTTCTTAGCTTTCTCTGCGTCTCCCACGCTCAGTCTCTCTTTCTCTCTAAATTTAGTTGCGGTTGTCCTGTGCGGAGGGAAGTTTTTTTTTTTTTTCTTTTTTGTTCTCAAAACAGTTCTATTTTAGGCCTGCATGAGAAGATTGTAATTTATTTAAAGCATTTCCAAGCCATCCCCATTATCATCTCCTCAGGCGGGAACAGGTGAGGAAATCTGCATTGTAATTAGGCACATTCTCCTCCGCCAAGCGACGTTGATGAATCATCCGTGGCTATAGATGTCACGGAACCCATCTCGCGTGTCAGAAAAATAAACGGTTACATACACAGTTCTTGGGAAAAAATTTACATGGGGCCTGTCTGAGTCACGCATGACCTCCACCCTTCACAAGAGGTCATGTACGCCCGCCGTAACACGAATAACTGACTCCAGACTCCGTTTATGGAGGGAATTCTACATTTATATTGTGGCAGTTCAGCTGACTTGTGCCCCAACCCTTGTTAGGGCCCATACACACGATCGGAATTTTTGACAACAACGGTCCGACGGACGTGTTTTATCGGACGATCCGACCGTCTGTACCAGTGGCGGCTGATGCTCCAAATTTTTGGGGGGGGGGGGCGCAAACAAACGAAAAAAAAAAAAAAATTGCAGCCTCACTGTGCCCATCAAACGCAGCTACTGTGCCCATCAAACGCAGCCATTGTGCCCATTTATTGTCGCCACTGTGCCATCAAACGCAGCCACTGTGCCATCAATTGTAGCCACTGTGCCATCAATTGTCGCCACTGTGCCCATCAATTGTCGCCACTGTGCCATCAAACGCAGCCACTGTGCCATCAATTGTAGCCACTGTGCCATCAATTGTCACCACTGTGCCATCAAACGCAGCTACTGTACCATCAATTGTCGCCACTGTGCCCATCAATTGTCGCCACTGTGCCATGCCATCAATTGTCGCCACTGTGCACATCAATTGTCGCCACTGTGCCATCAAACGCAGCCACTGTAACATGAATTGTCGCCACTGTGCCATCAATTGTCGCCACTGTGCCCATCAATTGTAGCCACTGTGCCATCAATTGTCGCCACTGTGCCCATCAATTGTCGCCACTGTGCCATCAATTGTAGCCACTGTGCCATCAATTGTAGCCACTGTGCCATCAATTGTCGCCACTGTGCCATCAATTGTAGCCACTGTGCCCATCAATTGTCGCCACTGTGCCATCAATTGTAGCCACTGTGCCATCAATTGTAGCCACTGTGCCATCAATTGTTGCCACTGTGCCATCAATTATAGCCACTGTGCCCATCAATTGTCGCCACTGTGCCATCAATTGTAGCCACTGTGCCATCAATTGTAGCCACTGTGCCATCAAACGCAGCCACTGTGCCATCAATTGTAGCCACTGTGCCATCAATTGTAGCCACTGTGCCATCAATTGTCGCCACTGTGCCCATCAATTGTCGCCACTGTGCCATCAAACGCAGCCACTGTGCCCATCAATTGCCGCCACTTTGCCCATCAGTTTTCCCCCTCAAAAACCGCCAGTTTGCCCTGCATTCCCTATTGGTGATGGTGGATATGACCTCAGGGGGACATAATATACATATGAATACTGCCTCTATTTACATATGAATGCTGCTGGTCTGCCGCTATTTACATATCAATGCTGGTATTTACATGTAAACACAGAGTCTGCAGGTGAGTCATCTGTACACAACAATAGGGCAGAGCTGGGCAGCATTAGTAACAGAACTTCACACTGAGATATCAGGACACAGCACAGGACTAAAACTTCAAGGGACGAGAAAGTTTAAACTGGGATAGTAGGAAAGTATGGGGCAGCTGCTTTGGGCCCCACAAAAAATGACAGGGCCCAGGGCAGCTTCCCCTTTTGCCCCGCCTTAAAGACGGCCCTGTATCAGACAGACAAATTGTCTCTCGTTTCACTACTTACGAAACAGCCTTAATCCTCACAGGTGTCTACAGGCAATGAAGACCGTCTAAAAGATGTTTTTTCTTTGGACAGATCGATCAATATTTGTAAAACATATGGGTATAGTCTAGCAAAAGACATGACCAATTGACTTTAGTTTCAGTTAAAGGTAATTATACCAGCTTTTGTTTGAAAGACTGACAACAGCTGATAGGTTGCATTATCCACACCATCTGTCATTTCTCCTCCAGCAGCTGCACAGTGACAGTTGATAGTGAAGGTCCACCAGGACAAGGCTGATATTATTAAACAGATACATTCAGTAAATACATGGCAGGCTTTTAATGATGGGGCAAACCGGCGGCATTTGATGAGGCAAACCGGCGGCATTTGATGGGGCAAACCGGCGTCAATTGATTGGCACAGTAGCTGCGTTTGATGAGCACAGTGGCGGCAATTGATGGGCACGGTAGCTGCGTTTGATGGGCACAGTGAGGCTGCAATTGACGTTTTTTTTTTCAGTTTGTATGCGCCTCCCCAAAAATGTGAGCACCTGCCGCCACTGGTCCAGAATCTACCATGAGCTAAGGTAAGGTTAGGTAGACCAAACTTTTTAAGAACTGCCTGCATCATGCAACAGCCTTTAATTGGATTAAAAACTTTAATTTCCTGATGGAAATTTGCAAGGCCGGAGTTGAATCTGATTAGCGCAGTGCTCACCTTGCAGCAACAAATAACGTTTGGTTGAGCCGGATCATCTTCTGGAAGTCCAAGCCGAGATTTACTGCGTTTTCATCGCTGGTCAGTCCTCGAAACAATGGGTAGGATCTGGTGCCTTCAAAAGACAGATGAAATGCCATTATATATTTAGTTTTGTCATGAGATGTAAATGGGGCTTATATATTACTAGATTAATATCTATTTATCAAAGAAGTATAAACTTAAAGGGGTTGTAAAGGTTCGTTTTTTAAATACTAGGTGTAAAGAGCAACAGTCTCTCTTGGATCTCCCTCAGGCTTTTACTCCCTGTGCCCCTGTACACATGGATGCTTCCTTCCAGTATCAGCCAGACGATGTACCATGAGCATCCCAGTCAGATCCTCAGTAGACATCACTCCAGACTATTCTAGATTTAGCAGTCGGCCGCCAGCTCTCTCTGAGCTGGGTCCACTTTGAACTATCTTCAGGTACCTACAAGATTGCCCAGGGGGGCAGACAACTGCTCCAGACTGGGTCTCTCTCCACCAGGTAAAGTGCTCTGCTGTTCTAGGTCCGAGACTATTTATACACACCTTAGCCCCCTGCTGGCCATCCTCTTGACCGGGGATTGGCTGAGACAACATAAATATTCAGGCTACCTATTTGCCTACTCCACCTCTATGTCCCAAAACTCCTGTGAGCTGGGTCCACTTTTAACCATCTTCAGATACCTACAAGATGACCCAGGGATGCAGACAGCTGCTCCAGGCTTGGTCTCTTTCCACCAGGTAAAGTACTCTGCTTTTCTAGGTCCGAGACTATTTATACACACCTTAGCCCCCTGCTGGCCATCCTCTTGACCGGGGATTGGCTGAGACAGCATGAATATTCAGGCTACCTATTTGCCTACTCCACCTCTATGTCCCAAAACTCCCCTGAGCTGGGTCCACTTTTAACCATCTTCAGATACCTACAAGATGGCCCAGGGATGCAGACAGCTGCTCCAGACTGGGTCTCTCTCCACCAGGTAAAGTACTCTGCTGTTCTAGGTCCGAGACTATTTATACACACCTTAGCCCCCTGCTGGCCATCCTCTTGACCGGGGATTGGCTGAGACAACATAAATATTCAGGCTACCTATTTGCCTACTCCACCTCTATGTCCCAAAACTCCCGTGAGCTGGGTCCACTTTTTAACCATCTTCAGATACCTACAAGATGGCCCAAGGATGCAAACAGCTGCTCCAGACTGGGTCTCTCTCCTGCCAGGTAAAGTACTCTGCTGGTCTAGGTCTGAGACTATTTATACACACCTTAGCCCCCTGCTGGTAATCCTCTTGACCGGGGATTGGCTGAGACAACATAAATATTCAGGCTACCTATTTGCCTACTCCACCTCTATGTCCCAGAACTGCCCAGAGAGATCTGAAGTGCAGGGAGGAGCAATCAAACCTGCAGCCTGTGAAACCCCAAACAGACAAAAGCAATCAACCTGCTCCCCTCACTGCAGAGGAGCCAAAACCAAATTTACCTAACCTTAATAACAAACTAACTAGGAGGGTTCTACATGTATACAGAGTGGGGACAGGTTAAAACTTTTACCAGGGTTTTTGATTTCTGAATCCCCATTGCGGAGATTTGCCCCCACTTCCTTTCCAAGTGGCAAGGCGTCACAAGCACAGGAAGTGATGAGAAATCTCCCAGAAGGTTAGCTAAAGCAAACACATTTAAGACAATGGGAAGGGGTTAGCACATCCAGGGGCGGACTGACAACTCATGGGGCCCCCGGGTAATAGAAGATTATGGGGCCCAAATGGTCAGTCCGCCCCTGAGCACATCTTTCAAAAATTGTATTGCCTATTTCTTGTCCTGGCCCTCCTAGGTGACACTAGGGCACATGGATAATGTTCAAAGGCCAACAAGGTCAGACTGTGGTACTTACTTCCCGAATCAATGGTTCTGATAGGACTTAAGTCCTTCGGGAACACAAGAGAAGAGGACAGTAGACATCTGATGAGGAGAAGAACCACAGCAAAAGGCACGTGGGACATTCTTGTGTTCTTCGCGTTGCAGTAGAATTGAGAGGATGGTACCCGAGCTTCAACTGATGTTCATTCTGGTCTTGTCGGCGGCTCTAAAATAAGAAGACAACGCCACTTATGAGAATAATACAACTGTACTAATGCTTGATAGTAAATTACATTTTCAATCAACAGAGAAGCTCCTGACAGGTAGTAATTTTCATTTACAGCAGGATGCTGAATGTTGACAAAGGAGGCTAAATCAGTCCTGTGCCACAGTTGGTCTAAATTATTCCGGGAACCACTTCGTAATGGTTGAGACCCAACTGTGTTCTTCTGTTTTTTTTTAGATTAAAAAAAAAAAACATTTTATTGTACAGAGAATGAAAGTTGTAGCGCAATATTTTTTAAGAACAACAAAAAAAAAGAACAGTTTACAATTTATGTTTGGAGATACATTGGCTCTCTACCTACATAGGTGACTACAAAGCATTGGTAGATTCTCTACTGACCACTGAAAGGCTATGGTTGAGAACCACCATTATCCCACTTTTACGCTAGAAGCCAATGAAGACGTTTGAAGGTATAAACTACCACGACTGTAATGAAAGTAGCCAGGCGCTACAATTATTACAGTCGTGGTAGTTTATACCTTCAAACGTCTTCATTGGCTTCTAGCGTAAAAGTGGGATAATGGTGGTGCTGTTGTAAATTTAGAGGGTGGTCAGAGAATTAGTTGCCTCTGACTTTATTTTGCAAAATTTAGGGCTTCTGTTCCACCTTTGGCTGTATTGTGTGTGCACGCTGTCGTTGTCTGGGGAGTTGGTCCCACCCCAGACCGACAAGTGGCAGCAGTAGAGTCAGGGTAGTGTGGGTATTTCTCCAATCAGGAGGGTTGATCGTCTCGCTGTGCATGCTGGGGAGGGGAATTTAGGGGGCGGACTCCATTGGTTCGTCGTCATCTTCGCCGCCATCCGCCTGGGCAGTCGTCCCACCACCCCGTGTGTGGCCCTCCTGGCCGGGGTGTGTGCAAAGAATCTACCTTGTAGGCTCAGTGTGTAGACCAGGGGTGTCCAAACTTTTTTCAAAGAGGGCCAGATTTGATGAAGTGAACATGCGTGAGGGCCGACCATTTTGCCTGACATTCTTTAAACCAAATTTGGCCTAAGTGTGTTAGTTCGAGCACTAATACACTGCCCAACAAGAATTCTCGTCTAATGGCAGCTCAGGAGACGGGACTTCCTTTTACAGGATGCCACTCATCCCGCCCCCTCCCCGTCCCCTCCAAGGCAGCCAGCATATCAATTTTTTGTGGCCCCCGGCGCTCGGGGATTCGTCGGGGGCCACAAAACATATACATGCCGAAATTACCAGGCGGGCCGTCCATCCGAAAGCGGAACGCGGGCCGTGATTGGCCCACGGGCTGGACTTTGGACATGCCTGGTGTAGACTGAGTCTGCGGTTGCAGAGTTGTCCTGGGCTGTCTGTCCCGAGGGAGGAAGCTGACAGATGGAGAACCTGTCTGGGAAATACAGAGCACGAGGCTGGTATCTCAAGAGAGGCCTACTGCTTCATCGAAGGACAATTCGTTTCTGAGAGGCTGGACGATGGTCGCCTACCAGTACCGAGATTACTAAACGCTGTTCAATGGAGATCCGGGTGCTTAATCCAGTGTTGACAAAGGAGTTTGGACCGAGAATATCTCCACCTTTGTGAGGGTCTGTGGCAGAGACATTGCTAAAGTTTCGAGTGACACTCTGGCTGTCTAGCCCGGTGAGAGCGGCCTATCCAGATGCACTATACCCACTCAGGCTAGAGTGGCGCCGCAAGTTGTCGGTGGAAGCAGGACTGTTTCTGAAGCCCTGTTATACGCCTGAATCCAATATTTACCGCTTCTTCTATCTCCTCACCTACTACTGCTTTTACCATTTTTAACCCGTTGGGTAATAAAGCACAAGAAAAGATACCTACAGTGTGGACATTGACTTTCTTACAGCTCTCATCCAGTACACTTGACGGCGGAGAAAATAGAGGTAACATGCCACCCAAATCAAACCAGCAGCTCCTTCGGGCGGTAGTGCTACATAATATTTACATAAAATTGCGTAAGAAAAATGGGAAAACCAATAGAGGCGGTTCGCCAATAGCTACAAAGCCAGAGTGTCATCTTGTACGTCTCGGGTGGCGATAAAGCCTTGTGAAAGCCGTTGAGCGCCTCAAGGCCGGGCCGTGTCTCTACACGGCGACATCGTTTATCTCCCAATGAAAAAACTCATGTCTGTTTTAATTTCACACGGCATAATTTTGTCTCCATAGACATTTAATGCGATAGACCTCTTGAACCGCGATGCTCGGAAATGCGCGCCGTGATTAATACGAATGTTGATCTAATCTGATATCACGTCCAGACAGCCTGCTCCATGTAAAATATATTTATTGCCATTACAGCCAAAACATATTATCTGCAAGCTTCTCCAGCGCCTAAGCCGGCCCGGCCATCTCTCTCTCTCTCTTGCCCGCGGATCATTCAGTATAAACAGGAGACAACAGCCGCCTTGGAGAATTCCAGTGTGACAACTGGCAGTTATTCCATTTGCAGACATAAAGAAACACGACTTGTTGTTTCGAACGTTTAATTATGCATGTCTTTTCCGTTGTCATTTCAACGCCTGTAGCGAGGGATACAAAGCGGAGAGAAAACAGTTCTGCAATTAATGAGCGACCGCACCTTCCTGGTCAATGAGATGTAAAGGGAGGGAAAGATTCTTGTTTGTAATTCATACTTCTAAATTTGTCTAATTTTTATTTCCCGGCGTTAGGTTCTTGAAGCGTCTGCACATCAGAAAATCAAGCCAGTGTTTTTACAGTATATAGTTGCATAGCTAGTCAGGTCGAAGGTCTATCCTTTCGGCAAGGAAGGAGTATGGACAGCTATAGCAGCACCTCTAGCCCCCCCCCCCCATGTCAACGTTTTTCCTTGGAAAAATGTTTCGTGGAATGGAGAGGAGACTTTGGAAGCCTATATAGCATGCCGGGTCCTGTGGAGACCTAAGGTTCCTCCAGAGGTAACTAGGGGTTCCTTGAACTGAGGTTGATTGACCTCTCACCTGATGGTGTCTGCATAGTTCCAGGGCCAACGATCCAATGATCTATTGTATTTAGCTGTCTTTAAGGGGCACATTCTTTCTACTAGCAACCAATGTGAGGAGCATCCTCCCCACTGACCACCAATGAAAGGAACATTCTTCCCACTGATCACCAATGAAAGGAACATTCTTCCCACTGATCAACAATGTAAGGAACATTCTTCCCACTGATCACCAATGTAAGGAACATTCTTCCCACTGATCACCAATGAAAGGAACATTCTTCCCACTGATCACCAATGTAAGGAACATTCTTCTCACTGATCACCAATGTAAGGACCATTCTTCCCACTGATCACCAATGAAAGGAACATTCTTCTCACTGATCACCAATGTAAGGGACATTCTTCTCACTGATCACCAATGTAAGGGCATTCTTCCCACTGATCACCAATGTAAGGGACATTCTTCCCACTGATCACCAATGTAAGGGACATTCTTCCCACTGATCACCAATGTAAGGGACATTCTTCCCACTGATCACCAATGTAAGGAGCATTCTTCCCACTGATCACCAATGTAAGGAACATTCTTCCCACTGATCACCAATGTAAGGAACATTCTTCTCGCTGATCACCAATGTAAGGAACATTCTTCCCACTGATCACCAATGTAAGGAACATTCTTCTCACTGATCACCAATGTAAGGAACATTCTTCCCATTGGCCACCAATGTAAGGAACATTCTTCCCATTGGCCATTTACATCACAACAGACAGACAGGTGGGCTGGAGTTGGTGACATTAGCATCTAACAGTATGTGTCCCAACATTATGAATGGGTCACTCTTCTAATATGGCATATATGCTGGGAGATATTGTGGATAAACATTACAGAACCATTTTAAAGCAATCCAAGACATATTCTGAATGTCCATTATTTTCTGGCTCATACTTTCTAAGAGCTTCTGGGTTCCACCGGCCCTCCCGTTACAGGAACATTTTTTCCATTGACCACCAATGTAAGGAACATTCTTCCCATTGACCACCAATGAAAGGAACATTCTTCCCACTGATCACCAATGTAAGGAACATTCTTCAATCTCTACCCTACTGGTACCGTCCACTGCTCTACTTACACCGTCAATATATATACACATGCGCACACACGCGCACACATATGTGTTTGAACTTTGGGGTGCACACCCTAATGCAATAGGCTACGCACACCTATGATCTGCACAGCATAGTTTAATATGTATGTACATGTACCTGTCAGGGGTTAGATGAGATGGACCAATGTTCTGCACAGGTTATTGATTGAATATTTAATAAAATATACAGTATGAAAAAAAATAACATAAAAAACATGCTACAGAAGAATGTTCTGCACATCTTAAGAGACATCACAAACTGACCAATGTTCACTCCTACAACCGCAGCAAATTTTAGGAAACGACATCAACTTAATGCAGAAAAACCCAATAAATATACCGCAAGCTCAATATTTAATATCAGCGTTTTCCCAAGGCGTCTTTAGCTGCAGAAAAGAAGGTTACATAACGCAGCGTACATTCCCCTTTTTCTTGCCTCCTAACGCCACTTAGGGGCTCCAATTGAGCGGTAATGATGGCACTGATACCACAATGAAGGTGTGAGTGGCTTGGCACTCTAGAAGCTTTCTCGTATTTATGGAGAAAAAAAAGAAAAGAAGCCGGAGTTGGGCCACTTTTAACCGCGCACCGTTTATGCCCCAGGTTCGAAGAATTAGAAGCGTCGTCGAATGTCACCAGGAGAGAAACCGCCGGACCTGGGGTCTGCAAAAATCCTCCAGCCACGACTGGCTCAGCACGTGGAACCTTGAGACACGCTGGTAGTAATAAGTCAGCGCGGGAGTGTGGAAAATAACTCCCAATTATCTCCTGCCAGATGGAAGTAAATGCAGACTAAATGAAATCTACAGCGGATTCCGCCCCTCCCGGGGAAGCTAATTTGAGGCCATTTCCGAAGCCCAAATTGAGGCGAAAATTGGCCTTTTCCGAAATTTGCAAGGAGATGGCAGAGTGGCGTCTTACGGTTTTCGGGAAGATGGCTCGGCGGCTGTCATTAATTGGATAGGCGCAGCGAGGCGCCGGCTATTTAGGCCACATGAGCTTGACATAAAAGCAGCTGCTTATTCAGAAAGCGGATATGTGCGAAGGTCTGGTCACCTGCGGGTGGCTATGAAACTGATATCGACCAGCGATAATGGAGAGGCGAAACCACAGAGTTGTCACAGCCCCGATTCCGCTATGGGGTCCCATCAGTGGCGGTGCGTCCATAGTGGGCGCAGAAGCGCCACCCCCTCTCTCCTGCACGCGTCAATCTCCAATAGATAGATTCATGCATTGCATGAATCTATCTATTGTCGCTGCTGCCGCCCACTATTCAGGTGTCCGGCCCCTTGTTGAGCGCCGGCTAGCTGATATACAGCGGTGGGTGTGTTTTGGAAGTGCCTATTAGAGCAACAGGCTTCCTGATTAGAGCCTGTGGGCTCAAATAGGCTTCCAATTTGTTAAACAGCGGGCGCACTCCTGTGCGTTCCCTGTTTAAACAGTGCTGTGTTAGGGAATCGCTTCCCTAACACTGACTCACCTCCCAGCCAATCAGGAGCACTGGGTCTGGTTAACGGTCACCTGATTGGCTGAAGCGACAGGCGCTATGTGTCCAATCATAACATTTCTGACATGAAGCGGACGGGAGAAGACATCGAGGACTAGGAGAGAGCATGGAGGACGGCGCTGACCGGAGAAAGGTAAGTGCAGGGCGAGGGGGCAAACTGGCTGCATTTGATGGGGCAAACTGGCGGTGTTTGATGGGGCAAACTGGCTGCATTTGATGGGGAAAACTGGTGGCAATTGATGGGGAAAACTGGTGGCATTTGATGGGGCAAACTGGCAGCATTTGATGGGGAAAGCTGGTGGCAATTGATGGGGAAAACTGGTGGCATTTGATGGGGAAAACTTGCATCATTTGATTGGGCAAACTGGCATCATTTGATGGGGCAAACTGGCATCATTTGATGGGACAAACTGGCATCATTTGATGGGACAAACTGGCTGCATTTGATGGGGAAAACTTGTGGCATTTGATGGGGCAAACTGGCAGCATTTGATGGGGAAAACTGGCAGCATTTGATGGGGAAAACTGGTGGCAATTGATGGGGAAAACTGGTGGCATTTGATGGAACAAACTGGCATCATTTGATGGAACAAACTGGCATCATTTAATGGGGCAAACTGGCATCATTTGATGGGGCAAACTGGCGGTGTTTGATGGGGCAAACTGGCATCAGTGGCTGCAATTTGATGTTTTTTTTGTTTGCGCCCCTCCAAAAATGTTGAGCACCAGCCGACACTGGGTCACATGACCCAACTGGATGGACTGGTGTCTTTATTCAACCTTACCATAACTACAGTACCACCAACATGGCAGTATACTACCAATGACTATAAACCTGTAAAAACATCATTGAGGCCAGCTCTACATGCTAACCCATAATTCCATTTTTGGAAACACCAAGTTTGCGCACTGTAGTCCCATGACTCCCCCTCGTAGGTTGCCATCTCTTTCCCACAATCCCCCCCCCCCCAGTCAAAACAAACATGGCGTTTCAGACCACTCACCTCAGTCACGTCTTCCCCCGTGTGTGTGTGTTATGACAGCAGAGCGGTTTATTGCTTTTACACACCATGTATATAAATACACGCAAGTGTGCCATTGACCTTCCGCGCAAACAGCTGCACAGAGGGCTCCAATTACACCGTGTCAGGGTGTCCCGTTAAAGGCTGTGAAGAGGCTCATGCTGCGGAGAGCCTGAGTGTTCAAAAGGTTCTCAGTATAGAAAAAGGCCGCGTTCAAATAGGAGGTCAACCAGCCAAAACTCAAGGAACCGGTAGCCATCCAAAGAATTCTGATTGAGAAAGGCCAATCTAACGTAACCAAGTTGCTGGTTTAATCGACCAACGTTCTGATGAGTTTCTGCATCTTAGGAAAACACTGGAAGACGTAGAGTCAACGTTTTTGGTGGACGAATAGTCCACCAAAAACTTTGACTCTACGTCTTTCAGTGTTTTCCTAAGATGCAGAAACTCTTAAAAACTTACCGATTGGTTTCCCTTATATTTCAATTTCCTGAGACGAACGTCATATCCAAAATGACTTAATTTACCTTCCCCAACAAGCGATACGCCAATGTGCTTTCCAAACGTGCTGATAAATGGAATCCATCCCATTTAATTTACTAATTCACCAGCTGATATGCCTGTTTTCCTTCCAAATCAACCGAGAAATTGACTGCTTCCTTTACAATTAATAAACCCATTTCTTCGGGAAGACAGTCACATTTGATCTGGTGACATCTTTGACTCTCGAAGGAATTTAAAGCAAAAACTCCATCGGTGCAAAAATTGGTCTAAAAAAATTGGATAATGTTTGATGATTGGCTTTTTTTCCTGAGTTTCTTAAAGAAAAGTTTTGCGTTTTTTCACCTTAATGCATCCTATGCCCCCCCCGTTTACATACCTGAGCCCTCGAAACTCCTACGTCGTGAAAATACTGACTTCTCGGCCCGGTCTTCTCGACTGTTCTCGGCTCTTCATTGGAGATTGATAGCAGTACAACCATTGGCTCCCGCTGCTGTCAATCTAATTAATGACGCTGCGCGCCGGGGTGGGGGGGGGCCGGGTGATACACTTGGCGGCTATGGCCGCCACTGTATCACACGGAAGTGTGCCCCCAAGCTAACCCCCTTGGGAGAGCGCCACCCCTCCCCCTCGTTTTTTTTCTTTTTTTCCTCTGACTTTAGCAACTTGCAGCAGGAGAGAGAAGAGAAGACTTGACGTGACTTTGTTTTGTTTGTCAGCACCAACCCCCCCGTCCCGCTTATCATCTCGTGGCAAGGGAGAGGAGGGCCCCCCCCCCCGGCTTCTCTGCTCCAGGGGGGTCCTGCCTAAAGCTGTGTAAGGGGCCCCAAAATTTGTTACCAAAACCCCCCTGCTTATCATCTCGTGGTAGGAGAGCGGAGGGCACCCCCCCTGGGTTCTCTGCTCCAGGGGGCCCCTGCCTAAAGCTGTGTAGGGGCCCCAAAATTTGTGATGGCTGGCCTGAGTGTCCTGTCACTAGGCAGAACAGGGAGATGCCTTGTTTACAAAGGCATCCACCCGTTCTGCCGTTCCGTGACCCAATTGCGGGACACCGGAAGACATCGAGTTCGCGGGTCCCGCAGGCACGCAAACCGCGGCGGGTGCGCGCCCGCTAGGCGGCAGATTCAAAGCAACGTATATATATATATATATACGCTGCTTTGCCTGCCCATGCCATTCTGCCAACATATAAGTGCGTGAGGCAGTCGGCAAGCGGTTAAATAAATAATTTAATCGCCCATCATGAGCAAGACACAGGTGCCATTGTCCCCGCCGGCTCCCTCCTCCTCCTCCGCAGAGTCTAAAATTAAGTTGACGGGGAAGCCCTACAGAGCGTCTCACTCAGACAAGTTCTCCATTACGGTACAAATCTGAGGCATGTTCCGCTTGGCTGCCTCGCTGGATTTCATTACCTGCGAGCGGTGTCGTACGCGGTTCTTTATCCCACGTTGCTTGTCACAGGAATTTTATACTCTTCTGCGCTCAAGCAACGTAGGGAGAGCAAATGCTGGAAATGCAGGGCTTTGCCTTGCCGCAGCAACCTTCAGCTGATGGAAAAAAAGTACCTGGTGGGCTTAATGATAGCCTGTCACGTCACAAACTGCTGGTGAGTGGGGCGCTGGGTAATGATATGCAAACGACACTGATGCAATCAAACATTGGTATTTAAGCTGGGGGCGGCATTGGGGCGATAATCAGCTACTACTGTACCTGTATCTACAGGAAAAAGTCCATCACCATGAAGGAATGTGCGTTGACGGGTCAACATTTTTTGTAGCTGAACAGTAGCAAGGGATGATGCACGTGCCGTTAACATCTGTAAGTTATTAGCCTTAACGTTGTAAAAACAACGTGGTATGTACAGTGTCAGCGGGGGCCCTACTGTACAGGAAAGAGACCCCTTATCAAAGTCATTGTAGGGCCCCATTGACATTCCAGACTCCATCTCAAGGTCCTCTCCAGCAAAGAGCAAGAGATGTTTATGGATTAATTCCCCTGGATGTTGTCTGATGCTAAAAGGACCTGAAGTTTTTTTAATCGAACAGGATGATGCAATAAACTTCCACTTCTTCCAACGAGAATGTTTTTCTAAAAAAAAAAAAACCTGGTGTGTACAACCAAGGTTCAGAGGCGGCTCTAGGCTTTGTGAGGCCTTAACATGGGGCCCCACTAACACCTATGATGGGAAAAATAATTCAAGGACAAGAGCCTCTTCCCCACAACCCTGGCCAGTGGTTGTGGGGGTCTACCGGCAGGGGGCTTATCGGAATCTGGAAGCCCCCTTTAACAAGGTGGCCCCCAGATCCTGCTCTTTAATAACTAAGGGGTGGGGGTGACACGGTGATGTCACCTGGTGAACCCGCCCCCTTGTGACGTCATTGACTGAGGGCATGTTGGGTCATTGACGCCACAAGAGGTGACGTCACTGATATTCACTGGTTGTTAGGGATGCTGGCGGCCCCGCTCTTGAGTCAGGGCACTTCACGCTGCCTGAGCACAACAGCGTTAAAGTCCCCTGTCCCTCAAAACTGGGGTAATGCATTGGGTAAGTTAGGTGGCCGCAAGGCCCCTGTGAGTGTAAGGCCTTAGACGACCGCCTAATTTGCCTAATTAAAGAGCCGCCTCTGCCAAGGTTCATTCCCTCAGCTCCCGGGATAGACTTTGCAGATCCTGACTTGCAACATTGCTTATTTAGAACTATTTATATGTAAGTATTCCATGGATATACAAATTTTGTTTCCCCTTGCCCCTACCTTCTTTCTCACTGTTTGGGCAAAACATTAGATCCTATTTGGTACCTTTTTTTTCATTTTCTTTCAGATATGCTATGCGTTTTCTCCTGATGAGTGGCAACTGACCACGAAACGTGTCAAGCCTATCAATGTCATCATGTTCCCAACACATAGCTTGACCTCAACTGTGATTTATGTGCATCCTATAACCCATCTGTATACATTATTCAATAAGCATTAGCTTTTTATACTAGTTACTTACTATGGTATACAATGCGATTTCAGATGCATGCAAGTACATACACAAATTCTTCTTTTTTTGTATGCCATTGCCTTACATAGTTACATAGTTAGTCAGGTTGAAAAAAGACACAAGTCCATCCAGTTCAACCACAAAAAAAGAAACAAACAAATTAAAAAACACAGTACAATCCCATACACCCAACTCCATACCCACAGTTTATATAGATAAAAATACGCATGTTCGACGCTTTCTCCAACTGATCACCAATGTGAGGGCCATTTTTCCCACTGATCACCAATGTAAGGGGCATTCTTCTTATTGTATGGGGCATTCATCCCACTAATTAACAATGTAAGGGACATTATTTCCCTTGACCACCAAAGTAAGGGACATTTTCCCCTTGACCACCAAAGTAAGGGACATTTTTCCCCTTGACCACCAATGTAAGGAGCATTCTTCCTACTGACCACCAATGTAAGGAACATTCTTCTCACTGGCCACCAATGTAAGGAACATTCTTCCCACTGATCACCAATGTAAGGGACATTCTTCCCACTGACCACCAATGTAAGGGACATTCTTCCCACTGATCACCAATGTAAGGTACATTCTTACCACTGGCCACCAATGTAAGGGGCATTCTTCCCACTGACCACCAATGTAAGGACCATTCTTCCTACAGACCACCAATGTAAGGGACATTCTTCCCACTGATCACCAATGTAAGGGACATTCTTCCCACTGACCACCAATGTAAGGACCATTGTTCCTACAGACCACCAATGTAAGGGACATTCTTCCCACTGATCACCAGTGTAAGGAACATTCTTACCACTGGCCACCAATGTAAGGGGCATTCTTCCCACTGACCACCAATGTAAGGACCATTCTTCTTACAGACCACCAATGTAAGGGGCATTCTTCCCACTGATCACCAATGTAAGGAACATTCTTACCACTGGCCACCAATGTAAGGGGCATTCTTCTCATTGTCCACCAATCTAAGGGACATTCTTCCTACTGATCACCAATGTAAGGACCATTCTTCCTACAGACCACCAATGTAAGGGACATTCTTCCCACTGATCACCAATGTAAGGAACATTCTTACCACTGACCACCAATGTAAGGAACATTCTTACCACTGGCCACCAATTTAAGGGGCATTCTTCCCACTGACCTCCAATGTAAGGACCATTCTTCCTACAGACCACCAATATAAGGGACATTCTTCCCTTACATTGTAAGGAACACTTACACCAATGTAAGGGACATTCTTCCTACTGATCACCAATCTAAGGGGCATTCTTCCCACTGACCACCAACAAACGTGGCATTCTTCTCATTGACGACCAATGTATGGGTCATTCTTCCCACAAGCCCCTATTGTAAGGGATATTCTTCTACCCATTTCCCACCAATGTAAGTCCTTCATGCCAATGACTAATTTAAGGGGCATTTTTTCCACTAACTGCTATTGTAAGGGGGATTTTGTCAACTAACCAATAATAATGTAAGGAAGAGGTCACTTTTGCACTTAACACCAATTTAATAATTACAGTTTTCGCTGTTTCTTTGATATTAATTTAATTATTATTGGTTTCATTTAATTAAAAAAAAATGAAATAATATTGTTGTATAGAGCAGTACTTGGGTGTCAAATACTTGAGGTAGGTCACATTTCCTATCCTTTTATTAATACTTATATCTACAACGTACTGTACGACATACCTATGTCCTGTAAGCTGTAGATATTATAATTATTATAAGGGGTTTCCTGAGCAAAAAAAAAAGGGTTCCTCCTCGTTAAAAAGGTTGAGAAAGGTTGGTCTACAATGTTGTGGATTTTGTACTGTTTTGAAGATAGCACGGCGTAGACTGTACTTCTCCTTTCATAAGAAGCTTTCATTACGGCTACATTACCATCTGTGCATCATTAATATTTGTCACATGACCCCACAACCTTCCTCATCCAGACCGTACTTAATCCGACGTGTCAAAATGTTTTCTGAGAAGGCTTCTCAATCGAGCTTCTCGTCTACAACATGCTCCGTGCACTAACTTGGGACTCAGCCAAAATATCTTTACATTCCAGCGTCCGTTCTACCATTTCATTTTATATTAACCCCCCCCCCCTGAAAATGGGTTTTAATGAGAAGTTCTGAGAACGTCCCAAACCCCACAGGCGACGGTTCCCACAGCCTAGCTCTCAGGGGTCGAGGAGAAGGGGCAGTGGAAAACGCTTGGTCTGGGCTGCTGTACAGTCAACACGGTTCACTTTTCTCACGCTCTGCTCCCAACAGGTCACCCTTTTTCCTGACTGGCGACGTACATTTCTCAAAGTCTTGGTATCTGAAAGGAATCTGTGCTATTGGGCTGCGCAGGGACAAAAACAAGAGCAAAAGTAGACCCTACTAATAACATGTAGAAATAAAAGGTTCTTAGGTTTAGGGTTGGGATCCTCCATTGCAGTGGCGGCCCGTCCATAGGGGGCGCCTGGGTGCTGCCCCCCCCCCCCCTCCTGTAGTCATAAAAAAAAAAACGGGCCCTTTAAGACTTTAAGAATGTCGTTCTGCAGCGCTGCCCCCTCTGGCTCTCGCAAATAACATACATTCATGCATTGCATGAATGTATGTTATTGTGGCCAGCTGCCGCTGGTCTATTCAGATGGCCAGACTTTGGGCACCGGCTACCTGAATAACGGCAGCTGGTTGGCTGTGCGGAAGTGTCTATCAGAGCCAGCGGCTCTGATAGGCGCCCACAAATGTGAATAGCGGGCGCAACGCTATGCGTTCGCTATTCATTCAGCTGTGTGTTAGCAAAGCGAAATAATTCGATTTGCTAACACTGACCCGCATTCTCAGCCAATCAGGTGCACCGGGTCTGTGTTACCTTCACCTGATTGGCTGAAACGACAGGTGATGTGATTGGACACCTATCAGGCATCCAATCATAGGAGCGGGCGGGAGAACGGAAGAAATGGAGGACACCGGACACCGCTCGCCGCCTGCCGCCATCACCTGCTGCCCAACCCGAGACAGGGTAAGGGCTGGGCAGATGGTTTCACAGTGGCAGCACTTGTGGCACAGTGGGAGCACTTGGGGCACAGTGGCAGCATTTAATGGGCACAGTGGCAGCATTTGGGGCACGGTGGCAGCATTTGGGGCAGAGTGACAGCGTTTGATGGTCAAAGTGGCTGCGTTTGATGGGCAAAGTGGCTGCGTGTAATGTGCACAGTGGCAACATTTGGGGCACAGTGGCAGCGTTTGATGGCACAGTGGCTCTCTTTTTTGGTCGCAGCGGCACGCAGTATAGGACATTTTTATGGTTTCCATCTAGCCTCACCCAGAAGGGTGTAGGTGGACTGCAGACACATACCCTTGGAGGCGCAGTGCGATCACAGCTTACATTCTTCAATAACACCATTAGTTTGGTGAGTGTAAATTAATATTATCCAATGCTTTTTCATGACCTTGGTCCTGGAATCGTATTCTAGTATATATTTTAATATATATTTTCTTCTTTATTGTTCTTCATACATTGTAGTTCTCAATGCTCCTGAGGAAGGGGCTCTGATCCGCGAAACATGTAGAGCAACTCTTGAGCAACTCCAACAATTGTCAAGATCTTGACGGTGTCGACCCAGGCAATATCAACTCTAATCGCCACGCTCTTTGGTGACAGTGTCAACAGCGATTTAAGCCTATACCTGTGGTTTCGTCACCTGGTCTTATATTCTGACATTTTGTTTTTATCTATACTTGTTTTTTAAATGCTTCATTAGATGCAATTTGCATCTTTGAATTGTATTTATTTGTAAATTATTAAAAGTTATTTTTTCAAATTTCTAGGTAGTGCCTATAAAGTCCATCTTTTCTACTAAACTTCTTTAGGCACGGTGGCTGCGTTTGATGGCACAGTGGCTGCGTTTGGTACAGTGGCTGCCTTTGATGGGCACAGTGAGGCTGCAATTGATGGGGTATTTTTGTTTTCAGAATTTTTAAGTTTGTTTGCGCCACCCCCAAAAATGTGGAGCAACAGCCGCCACTGGTGACTATTAGTCACTACACGAACTTTCAATATGCACTATGCTGTTGGTTAAAGTCACAGGAGGAAGAAGAAGGATGAGGAAGGAGAATTTTCTGGTTATTTGGTCATCACATTGAACGGCCTGGTTGGTGGGACTGTCCATATGAGCTGCTCAGAGGCAGTCTATTTTAGGAATAAGCAATACAAAAAAATTGTTTAGGCAGAACAGGGAGCAGTGGTGAAACCCAAAAGCATGAGTAAGTCTATAAATCGAAACATTATAACGTTGAAAATGGTATTTCAGTTAAGCTGGGTTTATGCTCGAAAAAACGTATTCAGAGGTGGAATTACACTTAATTCTTTCCACCGAAGTAACCCTGGAAAAAAAAGGGAAATAATATCGGGGAGGCAATTTGCTCAGATTATACTAAAGGGTTTCTGTCGACGAAAGGAGCTTTAAGTATGAAATATGATTGCAGGCCGCTAAAGAGATACTGTGAAGGATAAGTGCGGCTTCTGCTGTGGAAAATAGCGATATATGAAGGCGCTGTTAAATAGAAGACTCCCGACTTCAATTCCAGCTTGGCCTAAAATATTTTTATTGAAGAGCGCTTTTCGGATTCTTATTTTCCTGATATATGTACAACTAAAACAACCTAGAGCTCGCCGAGGGAAGGCATTGAAGCTGTAATTGTTGAGCGATCAGGGATATAATGTACTCCAGGCTTTTTTATATGAAAAGAGTTAGTTGCTGCGTTTTGGTAACTGGTTCCAAACCACCTGTCTAGTTTTTGAGGATAGAAGAGAAAATGGAACGAAGAAGATTGTTTTGTAGGTTAGTAAAACAAACTGTGTCCAAACAATTGACTGCTTCCAATTTATCCCAGCGATTTAACAACCTGTTACTTCTTTAAGTACTGATAACCATTTTTTTTTGGCCTACCAGTCGAAGAAGAAAAAAGAAAGAAGCCATTTTGTCCAGACTGAAATCAATTCACCAAGCCATTTTGGTCTGCCAATGTTTAGTCTAGAGGTCGACCGATATATCGGCAGGCCGATATATCGGCCGATATTTGCCGCCGCGGTCACAGCATCAGGAAAGACCGCGGCTTCGGCCTAGCTCCGGAGCCGCGGCCATCTTGGTACACCCAGCGCGGCAGCCCTCCTCTCTGTTTACGCCCACAGAGGAGGAGGGGCCCGCGCTCATGGGACACACACCGCTCTCTGGTGTCTGTAGCAGGGGGGGGGGTGTCTATACTGGAGGGAGAGGGGGTCTGTACTGAGAGGGGTGCCAAACTGCCAAACTGGAGATTCTGACTGGGTACTACAGACAACCCAAAAAAAACCTTCAAACACTTTCCACCATGAGGATCCATGCTCAGTATCCTCCATATTCCTCTCAGCCGTTTTCTCGTTGACTGTCACTGTCTCCTACAAGCCGGTTCCTTGGCTCGCCTCCTTCCCACTTTAGATGGATAAAAACAGACAAGTTTCCTAATTATATCTGCAGTCTATTTTACATCTTGGCAGTGCAGCTTCCAACGTCAGAGCTCAGGATATGTAATGTCTCCTCAAATGAAAATCCTACTCATTTTCAATTTAAAGGCTAGCTCGCTTACGTGTTTCGAGGCTAGTACCCTCTTCCTCAAACCCTTTTTTTGGGTCTGAGGAAGAGGGTCCTACCCTCGAAACATGTAAGCCAGCTAGGATCCAGGTGGTGTCCTCTCAAACTTAGGAGCATGAGCAGTGGATCGAGCGACTTTGATGCTGAAACTTACTTTGATAGGTCACAATTTTTTTTTTTTAAAACCACCTGTTCGAGGCTTTCGTAAAATTTGTGTTCCTCCAAAAAAAATTTAACTGGAGATTCTTTTTTTTTTTTTTTTTCTTTTTTAAGTGTATTTTGTGCGTGTACTCGAGAGAGAAGCCGGACTGCAGGAGTTGGGAGTAGGCAGGCCTCCCCCAGAGGCAATCTGCCACCTTTCTCCATGCCTCGGGTGGCAATGGCGGGTGTGTGAGGGGGTCCTCCCACACAGCCCACCCTACCTGCTCCGCTTTGAAGCCCAACGGGGCAGAGGGACTCCCTACAAGGGAGTGAGAGGACCTAGCCCGCTCAACCAGCCCTTTTAGTCCTTCGCCTCTCTTTTTAGAGACCGCGTGGTCAAAGTGCGTGCATGTTAACCCAATTTCGAGTGCGTGTAAGTGTGGTGGTTTTTGTGGGAGGGGGGTGGGCGTGCTATGCGCAGGCTTACCTCGCATAGCACACCCACCGGGAGCCGGGCTGAGACCACCAAACTCAATTCACATGTAGCCGAGACCGGGATCCGAACCCCTAGCTGCAGAGGTGAATGGCTTGTCAGCACAGTGCCAATCGCGTTGAGCCACGGCAGCTCCCATCCTTAACTGGAGATTCTGACTGGTTACTACAGACAACCCAAGGAACCCTTCAAGCACGTTCCATCGTGAGGATCCATGCTCAGTATCCTCCATATTCCTCTTAGCCGCTTTCTCGCTGACTGTCACTGTCTCCTACAAGCCGCTTCCTTGGCTCGCCTCCTTCCCACTTTAGATGGATAAAAACAGACAAGTTTCCTAATTATATCTGCAATTTATTTTACATCTTGGCAGTGCAGCTTCCAACGTCAGAGCTCAGGATATGTAATGTCTCCTCAAATGAAAATCCTACTCATTTTCAATTTAAAGGCCATGTTGGAGACAATTGGATACCGGCTAATTAGCCCCTCAGGCTGGCTGTGTATCTTCTAAGCCCTTATATTGATGGCCCTTACATGTCTTTCCCTCTAATTGGTCAGAGTTGAGCCAGCAGGGGGAAGCCATGTCCAGAGAGTATCTAGGCATCGAAGGCTGGAAAGATTTCGGATTAATCATTAGATGAACGGGCATGAGAATAACGTGACCTCCAACAAAAGCTGAGAAGGGTGCCCCTTTTTTTTCTTTATCTTCTGAACCCTTTGTGTTTGGCCTGATCCCCCACATGCTTCATCCAGAGGAAAGCCATGAAAGGTAGATCAATATGACTTCATAGGGAGGCTGGCGAAACAACATCAAAAGAGTGGGGAGATTTCAATAATTCTTTTGAATTTCGGTATCAGAAGGGATATCCTGCGGGATCGGAGCAGAACTATGCTACTTATTAAAGTTTTTGAGGATTTAGTGTTATTTTGACCACAGACTCATAGACTCTACTAGGCCCCAGTTGTGGCATGATGCCTAACCTTGAGTTGGCTCATGGAGCTGCATTTCCAGTGGCGGTGCGTCCATAGAGGGCGCAAGAGCGCCGCCCCCTCTCTCCTGCACCTGTCTATCACCAATAGAAAGATTTATGCATTGCATGAATCTATTTATTGTCGCTGCTGCCGCCTCCTATTCAGGTGTCCGGCTCCTTGTCGGACGCCGGGCATCTGAGGTACAGCGGCGTTTTTTTTTAACCGTCTAATAGGCGTCCTGATTAGAGCTTCCAAATTGGGCGCAATGCGTTTGCTGTTTACACAGTGTTGTGTTAGGGAAGCGAATACATCGCTTCCTTAACACTGACGCGCTTCTCAGCCAATCAGGATGCTCGGGTCTGGTTACCCTGTCACCTGATTGGCTGAAGCGACAGGCACTGTGATTGGATGCCTATCAAGCGTCCAAGTATAGCAGAGGTAAGTGTCGGGCGGGGGGGGGGAGGCACACTGGCAGCATTTGATGGGGCACAGTAGCGGCAATTGATGGGGCACTCTGGCGGCAATTGAGGGAGCACACTGGTGGCAATTGATGGGGCACACTGGTGCCAATTGATGGGGCACACGGGCGTCAATTGATGGGGCACACTGGCGTCAATTGATGGGGCACACTGGCAGCAATTAATGGGGCACACTGGCAGCAATTGATGGGCACAGTGGCGGCAATTGATGGGCACAGTGGCAATAATTGATGGAGCACACCGGCGGCAATTGATGGGGCACACTGGCAGCAATTGATGGGCACAGTGGCAGCAATTGATGGGCACAGTGGCAACAATTGATGGAGCACACCGGCGGCAATTGATGGGGCACACCGGCAGCAATTGATGGGGCACAGTAGCGGCAAATGATGGGGCACACTGGCGTCAATTGATGGGGACAGTGGCGGCAATTGATGGGCACACTGGCAGCAATTGATGGGCACAGTGGCGGTAATTGATGGGCACACTGACAGCAATTGATGGGGCACACTGACAGCAATTGATGGGGACAGTGGCGGCAATTGATGGGCACACTTGCAGCAATTGATGGGCACAGTGGCGGCAATTGATGGGCACACTCACACTGACAGCAATTGATGGGGCACACTGACAGCAATTGATGGGGCACACTGGCGTCAATTGATGGGTACAGTAGCTGCGTTTGATGACACAGTAGTGGCAATTTATGGGTACAGTGGCCATTATGAGGAGTTCCCACCATCCCTGTGCTGAGTTCCCAGGTCTATACACCCGCTGTGCCCATTATGAGGGGTTCCCACCATCCCTGTAAGGGGTTCCTGGGTCTGTACAACTGCACTACCCATTATGAGGGGTTCCCACCATCCCTGTGCTAAATTCCCAAGTCTTACATCTGCTGTGCCCTTTATGAGGGGTCCCCACCATCCCTGTGCTGAGTTCCAGGGTCTATACACCCGCTGTGCCCATTATTAAGGGGTTGCCACAATCCCTTCTGGATTTCCATGTATTTTATGTTATAGAGAATGTAAAAGGAGGACCGGGAACACCCAAAGCTGGGCAGGAACAACCAAAAGTCCCAGGTGGACAGGAGCAGAGCCAGGGGGGGAGCTCGCTGTTGAAGCATCTAAGTAGACATGGGTGCTCAACCTGTGGCCATCCAGCTGTTGCAGAACTACAAGTCCCATGAGGCATTGCAAGGCTGACAGTTACAAGCCTGACTCCCAAAGGCAGAGGCAAGCTGGGAATTGTAGTTCCGCAAGAACTGGAGGGCCGCAGGTTGACCACTCATGATCTTCTAAGACATATAAGAAGCCAGGAACTGTCTGGGCTCAGCAGACTCCACCCGTAACTACAAAATAACCGACCCCTTCGGCTGAGATGATGACTCCAATTATGAAAACTGCACTGTGTGTAATGACTAGTCGGGGCCCAGAAGTGACAGTAGGAGAACGCTGGTTATTATATACGCAGTACATACTCTTGTTTTCCTGCTGCTCATAGGAAAAATAAAATAACAGAAAAGACCCAGGGTAATACGCTTTTTAATGTATTGCACGATTTTGCATTTAAAAAGCTCATTACAAAAGGAAAGCGGATTGGAAGCAACACTTAACACTAATGATGGCGCTGAGAATTGCGCGGAAGGCACGGGATGTTCTCGCTACGCTCGCGCCGGTTAAAACCTTAAGTCATCTCCCCGTGCGCACTACAAAAAAAAAAAAAAAAAACAACTGGAACCTCATTATCCGCCTTAATTACTCTTTCATTAAGAAGATATCTGATAGAAGGTCATTGAACGACAATTTAATTTTTACTTATGTTGGATGGGCTATAAATACGCCGGGGATGACAGGTGAGTGGGCGCCCCCCCCCCCCGCGTGCCCTTCCATTTAAGGGCACACTAACCTCAATTATTATTTTGCTGGCTTGCATGTAAATATGGTGTACGTCAATGAGGAGTGTACAATTATGGGTCATTCACATGCGTGGAGGCAGTAAAAATAGGCGTTTGAGCTGCAGTCTTGCCGCCCCCCCCGGCTGTCCCCGTTTCTTGTATAATCCTCCCTTGTGCAGACATCAACAACTCCCAAGACTGCTGCTGGTTGCCCCCATCTTGGGTGGGATGTTGGAAGCACCAGCAGACTCAGAGCTGATAGTCTACAGCAGGGGTTGGCAACCTGTGGCCCTCCAGCTGTTGTGGAGCTACATTTCCCATGAGGCATTGCAAGGCTGTCAGTTGCAATTACTCCCAGAGGCATGATGGGACTTGTAGTTCTGCAACGGCTGGAGGGCCCCCAGGTTGCCTTCCTCCTGGCCTATAGCATTATCCTTCTTAAGGTTAAGTAGGATATATATATATATTAATTTAAAATGCAAATATAAAAATTATTATAAAATGTATTATACGTGATTATTTATTATATTTGCATTATAAATTGTATATCTATCTATCTATCTATCTATCTATCTATCTATCTATCTATCTATCTATCTATCTATCTATCTATCTATCTATTTATAACATTTGTAATGCAAATATAATAATCCTGTATAATAAATGTAATAATAATCTAATAATCTTTTAAAAAAGATTATTAGATTATTATTACATTTATTATACAGAATTATTACATTTGCATTATAAATTTGATATCTATATATATATATATATATATATATATATATATATATATATATATATATATATATATATAGAGAGAGAGAGAGAGAGAGAGAGAGAGAGAGAGAGAGAGAGAGAGAGAGAAAATTTAAAATGCAAATATAATACATTATTATTACATTTATTATACAGGATTATTTATTATATTTGCATTATAAATTTTATATCTATCTATCTATCTATCTATCTATCTATCTATCTATCTATCTATCTATATATATATATATATATATATATATATATATATAAAATTTATAATGCAAATATAATAAATAATCCTGTATAATAAATTTAATAATAATCTAATAATCTTTTTATTTAGAATACATTCTAATATATATATATATATTCTATATAAAAGATAAAGATGATTAGATTATTATTAAATGATATATATTATGTATATGTATATATAATGTTGTAAATCGCTGCATAAACTATCAGTGCTATATAAATCCTGTATAATAAAATATATTTAATATAATATATATTTTTTATTATACAGGATTTATATAGCGCTGACAGTTTATGCAACGATTTACAACATTATATATATATATATATATATATACACACAATATATCATTTATAGTGCAAACTGTTGGCACTATATAAGTTCTTTAGAATAATAAAAATGATAATAATAATTTTAAGTTTAATTGCATTGGATTACTGGTTTTGGTTTCACCAAATAAGCACCTGTGGTTCAGAGAAGATGGGTTGGGTGCAGGGGCGGGGGCACAGAGCAGGGGCAAGTGCTTCCTGGGCTGGGTCACACCCCAAAAACGCACTCCAGATCCCTTCCGGACATGTTTCTGCATGCCTTTTTTTAATGTCTTTTTGACGCAGTCCGGTGCCATTTTTTTGTGGCGGTTTTGATGCGTTTCTGGTTAAATTCCATGTGCTTTTTGTTTTCTTCTATTTTTTCACTATACTAGGGTCCAGGGCATTTTTGATGCATTCCATTGCGTTTCAGTGCATTTTTGATGCGTTTTACAGCGTTCCAGTACAGTCCAGTGCAGGAAAAATGTAGCACATTCTATTTTTTTTCCTGAAACTGGAAGCCATGGAACTGACTGCGCTGGTGTGAACTATGCCATTGGAAACCATATAACCTACTTTCCATGTGTTTTTGATGCAGAAAAAAAAACGCACTGAACTGCGCACTGTGGTGTGAGCTGGCCCTTGATCATTGCTTTGTCCCTTGGCCAACGCTCTGACAATTCTCCTTTTTTTTTTTTTTGGTCACCGGTGCAAATAATCGGGCTGCACACAGAGTTCAAAAGGAGTTCAGGCTACGTTGGAATAATCGCAAGCTCAGAAGACGACGTCAGGCCCGTCGAGGTAGAGCAGCCACATGATATGCAGCCTGCCGAGAAGGAGCAAGGAACGAATACTTGCCCATAAAATAAAGAAACATTGTGGTCATGATGGTCATCAGGACGATTTTTTTTCCCTGACCGGAGTTTTCCTTAAAAGTCCTTGAAAAAAAAATGACATCCCATGGACTTATGGATGGGCCTGGCGGTGTTATATACTGTGCCGCAGTGAACGCAGCGACTACAGAAGAGCATAAACAAACCCTCGATAAAAATAGATTGCTAATCCCACTCTTCTGTCTCCCCTCCGCCCCTGCTCCTCATGCCTCCCGCTCTCCCGCTCTCTCTCCCCCCTCAGGGAGGACTGTGTTGCCTTTGCTGTACACATGCTGCTTTGACGGGAGTCTGAGATGTTCAAGCCCCCAGGTTTGACCCCCCATGGTGGGACCGGGGCCCCTGCTAGCTGGTCCGGTTACAAGCTGCGTTTGCAATGGGGTGGAAATGTAAATTCCACCACGCGGATGGCTGTTGGGAATGGGGGGGGGGTTGTTCTTTTTGTCAAACAAATTAATCCAAGCCGCAGCTACATTGAGCTCTTTCTATTGGCTTATTTCTTATTCCACTTCAGCCCCCCGGAATAATTTACCCCCTTCCCGACCAGAGCACTTTTTGCGATTCGGCACTGTGTCGCTTTAACTGAGAATTGCGCGGTCGTGCGACGTGGCTCCCAAACAACGTCATTTTTTTTCCCGCAAATAGAGCTTTCTTTGGGTGGTATTCGATCACCTCTGCGGTTTTTATTTTTTGCGCTATAAACAAAAAAGGAATATTTTTTTACTTTTTGCTATAATAAATATCCACAAAAAAGATATAAAAAAATAGTTTTTCTCAGTCTAGGCCGATACGTATTCTTCTACATATTTTTTCGTAAAACAATATCGCAATAAGCGTATATTGATTGGTTTGCGCAAAAGTTATAGGGCCAGATCCACGTAGCGCGGTGCTTTTTTAAGTCCGGCGTAGCGTATCTCAGGTACACTACGCCGCCGTAACGTACAGCGTATTTCCGGTATCCACAAAGAATTTGCGCCGTAAGTTACTGCGGCGTAGTGTAAATGTGTCGGCGTAAGGGCGCGCAATTCAAATCACTAAGTTGTGGGCGTGTTTTATGTTAATACGTCTTGACCTCACGTAAATGACGTTTTTTTTTTTAACGGCACATGCGCCGTCTGTGGGGGTATCCCAGTGCGCATGCTCCAAATTAACCCGCAACAAGCCAATGCTTTCGACGTGAACGTAATTCTACGCAAAGCCCTATTCGTGAACGTTTTACGCAAACTACGTAAACGATGGAAATTTCTACGCTGGCCCGACGTCCATACTTAACATTGCGTACGCCTCATAGACCCAGGGGTAACGTTACGCCGAAAAAAGCCTTACAGAAACGACGTAAAAAATGCGCCGACCGGACGTACGTTTGTGGATTGGCATATCTAGCTAATTTGCATACTCGACGCGGAAATCGACGAAAGCGCCACCTAGCGGCCAGCAGAAATATGCACCTTAGATCCGACGGCGTACTAAGACGTACGCCAGTCGGATCTAGCCCAGCTTCAGGCGTATCTTGTTTTGTGGATACAAAACAAAGATACGCCGGAGCAAGCTAGAAGTTACGTGGCGCTATTTTGGGACCATTGTTATTTTTACAGCGGTCAGTGCTAAAAAAATGCACCAATTACTGTGAAAATTACACTGCCAGGGAAGGGGTTAACCACTAGGAAAAAAAGTAAACAGCAATGAAAGAAAAGTAGATGAAAAAATAAGATGACAGTATGCAAAAAAACAGCAAATATACAAAAAAGGAAGGAAAAAAAACCTTGCAAATCCAATTAACTTTTATTTATGAAAGTTTTCACACATATTTCCCCAAGGACTCTCACATTTTTCCAATTGAATCCAATTAGAAAAATGGGAGGTAGCTGTGTGATCCTTGCATGAAATCCTTTATAAATAGACCTCAGAGCCCACAATCACATTGGGCCGATGTCAAATCGCATGTCAAATCGGAGCCTATTGACGCACCTATTGACAGCACCACGGCAATGGCACCGGTGTGTACCTGCACTATATTTGGAGACTTCAGGGACCATTTCAATAGACATCTGTGCATGAACCCACACAGATGTCTGTCAAATCGCCCTTGAATGCACAATGAAATGCAGGTTTTTAATCATGCAAGTTCAGTGTGAACGTGGGCTAAAGGTACACGTGTAATTTTGTTTTCATCAAGAACATTTGTGAGATGAACAAAGGTCTTTAAAGATGAGAAGAACAAAGGTCTTCAAGTTTGAGAAGAACAAAGGTCTTCAAGTTTAAGGAAAGCAAAGTTCTTAAAATATGAGAAGAGGAAAGGTCTTCAAGTTAGAGGAGAGCAAAGGTCTTCAAGGTTGAGAAGAGCAAAGGTCTTCAAGGTTGAGAAAAGCAAAGGTCTTCAAGGTTGAGAAAAGCAAAGGTCTTCAAGGTTGAGAAGAGCAAAGGTCTTCAAGGTTGAGAAAAGCAAAGGTCTTCAAGGTTGAGAAGAGCAAAGGTCTTTAAGGTTTTGAAGAGAGCAAAGGTCTTCAAGGTTGAGAACAACAAAGGTGTTCAAGTTTGAGGAGAGCAAAAGTCTTCAAGGTTTTGAAGAGCAGAGGTTATCAAGGTTGAGAAGAACAAAGGTCTTGAAGTTTGAGGAGAGCAAAGGTCTTCAAGTTTGAGGAGAGAAAAGGTCTTCAAGTTTGAGGAGAGCAAAGGTCTTCAAGGTTGAGAAGAGCAAAGGTCTTCAAAGTTGAGAAGAGCAAAGGTCTTCAAAGTTGAAAAGAGCAAAGGTCTTCAAAGTTGAGAAGAGCAAAGGTCTTCAAAGTTGAGAAGAGCAAATGTCTTCAAGTCTGAAGAGAGCAAATGTCTTCAAGCTTGCGAAGAATAAAGGTCTTCAAGTTGGAGATGACCGAAGGCCTTCAAGTCTGAGGAGTGCAAAGGTCTTCAAGTTTGAGGGGAGCAAACGTCTTCAAGGTTGAGAAGAACAAAAGTCTTCAAGGTTGAGAAGAGCAAAGGTCTTCAAGGTTGCAAAGAACAAAGGTCTTCAAGTTTGAGGAGACCAAAGGTCTTCAAGTATGAGGACAGCAAGGGTCTTGAAGGTTGAGAAGAGCAAAGGTCCTCAAGGTTGCAAAGAACAAATGTCTTCAAGTTTGAGGAGACCAAAGGTCTTCAAGTCTGAGGACAGCAATGGTCTTCAAGGTTGAGAAGAGCAAAGGTCTTCAAGGTTGAGAAGATTAAAAGTATTCAAGGTTGAGAAGAGCACAGGTCTTCAAGTTTGAGGAGACCAAAGGTCTTTAAGTCTGAGGATAGCAAAGGTCTATAAAGAACAACGATTCTAAAACAGAATAAAGTGGGTTCCGAAGCTCAATCAAAATTAAATTGTGGTCAGCAAGCGTGTTGTTACAAACACAGCGTATGTAAACCATCAATCAAACTTTAAACTACAGTGATGTAGTATTCAATGTATAAAACTTGAAATTATCTGAATTTTTCTTGAGAATTTGAGGTGAAAAATTGACAAATTTTATAAATGCAACTCCTTTTCTCCTTTTCCAAAATAACAAAACACACCCTCTAAACAAAGAAAGGAGAATAACATTTGTTTTTCCCATAATCACCTAGCAACAGAATGAACGATATTTACAGTTTCAAGCTTAAGTTGAATGTTGACGACAAAATTGGAAATTTCAATAAAATTCTTAATTTTTCCAATATTACGTGCTGGGGGGGTACTGAACCCAATTGGCAAAAATGCATTGGTTCTCCAGTTGAAAGGAGATGGGATTTCGGAGATTATACCACAAGTCATTATAATTTGTGTTGCCTTAAAATGACGTGCTCAGTATAAGCTTCTATAGCAACCAGGTTTTGAACCCTGATGAAGGGAAGTCTTAAACTCCGAAACGCGACTGTTTGGTCTTCTGACTTTTTACCAAGATTGATACGTTTTACTGGACTTGTACTATCCTGTGGCACACTCATTCTATAAGTCACACCTTAGGTCACACCTTAGGACACACCTCTAACCAAACTACGTCACGGCCGCTTTCTACAAAGTGGGCTAACCTTCACAAGAGGAAGGGTCTGGTCAACAGGAGAGGCGGGGCTAAGCATCCTAACATCATCCTTCAAATAGATTCTTAAACTTTTTTAATCGAATACGAAAAAGGCGAATGGAAAGGGTGCTTATCTTCCCCGTCCTCCTCAGTCACAGGCTTTTTTTTCATCCAAACGACTGGTATGTTTTAAATGACCAATTGACGTCACGGCGGGAATATTAGCGCTATAAAACCATATTGTGTGACAGAAATAAAATTGTGCCTTCATTTCTGCTGCTTGTACATTTCCAAGAAATTCCCCCCGCTCTGTTAGGTTTGCCTCCCGCGGCTGCTTAGCTGGCATGTATGAACGCATATCTGTACACGGCCATCTGTACGCGTGTCAAGGGGCGGCGAAAAGAGAAAAACATGAAATGAGAAAACAAAGTTACGTGCCTAGCAATTTAAAGGATATCTAAACCGAAGAACAAAAATTGAATATATTTCAGCTTGCCACTCCTTGGATATGGTGGCTGCATTCGTTTTATTTATTTTTCTGATTTTTTTTTCTTTATTTTCCCAGGTGATCCTGCCTGTACCATCCTTCCTAGGGTAACAATGCTCATGCGCTGTACTAGATCTGTGGAGAAGCAGCGTTATCAAGGAGCTAGATTCAGGTAGCTCGGCGTATCGTTGAGCGGGCGTAGCGCATCTCATATGCGCTACGCCGATGTAACTCTGAGCAGTATTCACTAAGCACTTGCTCCCTAAGTTACGGCGGCGTAGCGTAAATGGGCCAGCGTAAGCCCGCCAAATTCAAATTTGGAAGGTAGTGGGCGTGTTGTATTCAAATTAACCGTGACCCCATGTAAATGAATGGCCGAACGAACGGCGCCAGCGCGCGCATTCTCACAATCACGTCGCATATACTCCCTAAGAAACGACGGCTCAATGCGTACGACGTGAACGTAACCTACGCCCAGCCCCATTCACGTACGACTTACGTAAACGACGTAAAATACGATGGCTGTTCCGACGTCCATACCCTAACTTGACTTACCCCTGCTTTAGGTGGGATAACTTTACGTCGGACGTACGCCTTACGTAAACGGCGTAGCTTACTGCGACGGCCGCAAGTACGGTCGTGAATCGGCGTAACAAGGTCAATTACATATTCAACGTGTAAATCAATGGAAGCGCCCTAGCGGCCAGCGTAAATATGCACCCACGATACGACGGCGTAGGAGACTTACGTTGGTCGGATGGAGCCAGAATTCAGGCGTATCTGGTTTAAAGAATACGGCGCATAGATACGACGGCGCATCCGTGGACTTACGCTTCGTATAAGAAGATACGACGGCGTAAATCCTACGTGAATCTACCTCTATATTTTTAAAAGTATTGGGACACCTGCCTTTACACGCGCATTATCTTTAATGGAACCCCCAGTCTTAGTCCGTAGGGTTCAATATTGAGTTGGTCCACCCTTTTGAGCTATAACAGCTTCAACTCTTCTGGGAAGGCCGTTCACAAGGTTTAGGAGGGTGTCTTATCGGAATGTTTGACCATTATTCTAGTTTTGTGAGGTTCTACACTGATGTTGGGGGAGAAGGCCTGGCTCACAGTCTCTGCTCTAATCCATTGGGTTGAGGTCAAGTTCCTCCACCCCGAACTCGCTCATCCATGTCTTTATGGACCTTGCTTTGTGCACTGGTCCAAATCATTTGGTGGAGGGGGGATTATGTTGTGGGGGTTGTTTTTCCAGGGGTTGGGCTTGGCCCCTTAGTTCCAGTGAGGGGAACTCTTAAGGCGTCAGCATACCAAGACATTTTGGACAATTTCATGGTCTCAATGTTGTGGAAACAGTTTGAGGGCGGCCCCTTCCTGTTCCAACATGACTGCTCACCAGTGCACAAAGCAAGGTCCGTAAAGACATGGATGAGCGGGTTTGGGGTGGAGGAACTTGACTGGCCTGCACCACAACCCGATAGAACACCTTTGGGATGAATGAGAGTGAAGACTGCGAACCAGGCCTTCTCGTCCAACATCAGTGTCTGACCTCACAAATGCGCTTCTGGAAGAATGGTCAAACATTCCCATAGACACACTCCTAAACATTGTGGACAGCCTTCCCAGAAGAGTTGAAGCTGTTATAGCTGCAAAGGGCGGGGCCAACTCAATATTGAACCCTACAGACTAAGACTGGGATGTCATTAAAATTCATGTACGTGTAAAGGCAGGTGTCCCAATACTTTTGACAATATAGAGTATGTATATAGAGTATGTGGTAGATATCCTATAGTCCTAACACACTCCCTTCAAATACTACTTGAAATAACAATACAAGTGCACTGTATTTCTGGTAGTTATTTTTATTTATTTTTGCACTTATTGAACAAAAATAACAAAATGGTATATTTCACAGATCAAACAGAGGAAATTAAAGAAGTTCATTGGTGGAGTTTAAATATTTCTAAAAAAAAAAATATGTGCATTTCCTAGGATCGTCAGCTCCACCTAGTGGCCATAACAAGGTCATTTCCTGATTTCGGTATTTCAGGGAAAATACCACAGTGTGGCCACTAGATGGAGATGCTGATCATTGGAAAAATACACATTGGGAGAAATTATTCACGTTGGCTGTGCGAACGGTGAGGCATTAACTTTGATTAAGGTTTCTGTCTTGTAGTTGGGGGGAAAAAAAATTGTTCAGAGATGTAGCCTTTCTTCCTTCTTTGGGTGCAAAACTATGCACAATGCTATTCCATTTAACACCTGAGAGATAGATTTGCAATGATATGGATGAAAATAATATATAAAAAGCACCAAAAAATGGAAATTGCAAGAAAAAATAAAAAGAAATAGGAAAATAGGAAAGAGAGATCGATGTAAAAACAATGCTATAAAAAAAAATGATGAAAATAAAATTGCAAAATAAGACAATAAAACTACTTTGAGAAAAACGACTTCCTTTCAAAGTAATAATAAAAAGCAGTGCCTGGTTTGGGGTAGCGGGCTGTGTCTGTGAGATCTCCGGCGTCAAAAAATAAAATAAAAGTGGTAATAATTTTTTTTCTATTGTATGGAGCAGTAGGAATAATTATTTTATTATTATTATTATTATTATTATTATTATTATTAGTCATAAGATATTACAATTGTATTTTATGTATGTGAATGTTTGTTAAAATTCTAGCAAAATTCAATAAAAATTATTCTTCCTTGGGCGCAAGTTCTGTATTCAGAAAGAACTTGCGCCCTTAGTTACGGTGGCGTAACGTATGTGTGGCGGCGTAAGCCCGCCTAATTCAAATGGGGATGTTGGGGGAGTGTTTTATTTCAATTTTACTTGACCCCGCGTTTTCGATGTTTTTTTTGAACGGCGTATGCGCCGTCCGTAAAATATTCCAGTGTTCATTGCTCCAAATTACGCCGCAAGGACGTATTGGATTCGTATTCGTATTAAAGCCGTATTCACGAACGACTTACGCAAACGACGTAAAAATTTCAAAACTCGGCGCGGGAACGACGGCCATACTTAACATTAGCTAAGCCTCATATAGCAGGGGTAACTATACGCCGAAAAAAGCCTAATGTAAACAACGTAAAAAAATGCACCGGCGGGACGTACGTTTCTGAATTGGCGTATCTAGCTCATTTGCATATTCCTTGCGTAACTATACGGAAGAGCCACCTAGCGGCCAGCGTGAATATGCAGCCTAAGATACGACGGTGTAAGACACTTACACCAGTCAGGTCTTAGGGATATCTGGGCCAGATTCATGAAAAAATATGCGGCGGCGTAACGTATCCACTTTACGTTACTCCGCCGCAAGTTTTCGTCGTAAGTGCTTGATTCACAAAGCACTTCTGTGTTAACTTGCGGCGGCGTTACGTAAATCTGTCCGGCGCAAGCCCGCCTAATTCAAATGGGGCGTGTGTCATTTGAATTAGGCGCGCTTCCGCGCCGAACGTTCTGCGCATGCTCCGTGTGAAAATTTTCTGCCGTGCTTTGCGAAAAATTACGGCGCCCCGACGTATATTTTGAACGGCGACGTGCGTTACGTCGTTTCATATTCCCGGACGTCTTACGCAAAAAAAATAATTTGAAATTCGACGCGGGAACGACAGCCATACTTTAACATGGCTGGTCTAAATGTAAGCCATGAAAAAGCAGGCTTATGTTTGCGACGGGAAAAAACGACTAGCGACGACGTAAGAGAATGCGACGAACACGCGTACCTTCGTGGATCGCTGTAAACAGCTAATTTGCATACCCAACGCTGGAAAACGATGCAAACTCCACCCAGCGGCCGCCGGAAAATTACACCTACGATCCGAAGGCGTACGAAGCCGTACGCCTGTCGGATCTTTGCCAAAAGCCGTCGTATCTTGGTTTGAGGACTCCAAATCAAGATACGACGCGGCAAATTTGAAAATACGCCGGCGTATCAGTAGATACGCCGGCGTATTACTGCTGTGAATCTGGCCCTCTATGCGTAACTGATTCTCTGAATCAGGCGCATAGATACGACCGAGCGCACTCAGAATTCTGAATCTGAATCTACCCCACAATTTCTATTGTATGAAGCAGTAGCAATATTTTTTTTTTAATTATTAGTCATAAGATACTACAATTGTATTTAAAGATATTAGGTGAATGATTGTGAAAATTTTTGCAAAATTCAATAAAAATTATAATTAAAAAAAATAATAATAATAAAAAAATTCTATTGTATGAAGCAGTAGCAATATTTTTTATTTATTTTTTATTAGTCATAAGATATTACAATTATATTTAAAGATATTAGGTGAATGATTGTGAAAATTTTAGCAAAATATAATAAAAATTATAATAAAAAAAAAAAGTAGTGGACTGCATTTTTAAATTGACAACATAAAAAAAATAAAAAAAAATAAGGATTTTCTTGGGTTAATTTCTGAAGTTTCTGAGTTAAGTTTCTGAGTTAATACACTTTTTTTTAAAATACAATAAAATTGGGACAATTTTGACCCTTAAGATAGGTCCCGTCTCCAATAAAGATACATTTTTACCAGCTCGCAACATGTCCCCACAGTGATACGCTAACATGGCTTGTTTTTAACCATCACATTTTTATCACCATGTTCATTTTTTTTTTTTTTCCAGGATTTTCTGTTTTTTTCCGGGGCGACATGCGTCCCATGTGATTTATAGTGAAATTATTAAGTGTAGCTTACAGCGCAGACACAACAAGCACATAACGGTTTACATGGTGCTAGAATGTCTAATGAATTCCCTCCGGGTAAGTAAGGGTTATTTATGTCTGCTGACAAGGCTGGAAGAAAAATAAAAAACATTTTTTATCAGAAGTATAGGCAGGCTCGGGCTGCAAAATACACAAGACATTAATCTATCAATTTAGCGAAAAATCCCCGGGGAATGAGAGATTAGTCATAAGGCCTGTGCTCGCTAATAGGAGCAGGAAGTGACAAGAAGGACAGTGAGTCAACATCGAGATGAGAGAAAAAAAAGACAGGTTCTAGAAATAGGTATTGGCCTTTCCAGTGCCATTATAACGAGGCCAAGTTCTAGAATATATTATGTCCTGTGTTTAGTAACACTACAACAAAGCTGGATTGTAGAAATGGTCATTAACCTGTCTATCTACACCAGGTTCTTCACACAAAGGTCACGGTGTAGCTGGTAGTAGTTAGGCACCATTAACTGGACTTGTTCGGTAAAGTTGAAAATATTGCCTATCTTCTACAAACCACGTCATGCTCTCAGCATTTATGACCACACAGGTAGTCCAGACATCTTAATCCAATCACCCTAGAATTTTTCCAGGCAGATGTTGATTGTACTAGAACAAGATGGGAGGGGAGATGTGGTGGCTCAACGCGATTGGCACTGCGCTGACAAGCCACCTCTGCAGCTAGGGGTTCGGATCCCGGTCTCGTCTACATGTGAATTGAGTTTGGTGGTCTCAGCCCTGGTCCTGGTGGGTGTGCTATGCGAGGTAAGCCTGCGCTTAGTACGCCCACCCCCCTCCCACAAAAACCACCACACTTACACACGCACTCGAAATTGGGTTAACATGCACGCACTTTGACCACGCGGTCTCTAAAAAGAGAGGCAAAGGACTAACGGGGGTGGTTGAGTGGGCTAGATCCTCTCACTCCCTTATAGGGAGTCCCTCTGCCCCGTTGGGCTTCAAAGCGGAGCAGGTAGGGCGGGCTGTGTGGGAGGACCCCCTCACACACCCGCCATTGGCACCCGGGGCATGGAGAAAGGTGTCAGAATGCCTCTGGGGGAGGCCTGCCTACTCCCAACTCCTGCAGTCCGGCTCCTCTCTCGAGTACACGCACAAAATACACTTAAAAAAAAAAAAGAACAAGATGGGAGGTATGAATTTTGTATGAAAAAGTTACCCCATCCCAACCTTTGGTGACAGCCATTCTACAACTGTTTATTACCCTGTCTATCTACAACAAAGTCAGATTCTTCATTGTCTGTGAAGGTCATGGTGCCTAAGTCCAGTTGATGATGCCTAACTACTTCTAGCTAAACCATGACCTTCCTAGACAATGAAGAACCTGGTAGTAGTTAGGCACCATCAACTGGACTTGTTCGGTAAAGTTGAAAACGTTGCCTATCTTCTCCAAACCATGTCATAAGTTCTAATGAGTGTCAGAATTTATATCCACACAGGTAGTCCAGACACCTTAATCCATTAACCATGGAACTCGTCAAGGCAGATGTTGATAGTCCAAGAACAAGATGGGAGGTGTGATTTTTGTGGAACTACCATGTTCAAGTTACCCCATCCCAACCTTTGGTGTCAGCTATTCTACAACTGTTTATTGCCCTGTCTATCTACAACAAATCCAGGTTCTTTATTGTCCGTTAAGGTCATGAAGGTCATGATTTAGCTAGTAAGAGTAAGACACCATCAACTGGACTTGTTCGGTAAAGTCGAAAATGTTGCCTATTTTCTCCAAAACCACGTCATCAGTTCTAATGAGTGTCAGGAACATACCCCCGGCATTTATATCCACACAGATAGTCCAGACACCTTAATCCAATTACTGTGGAATTTATCCAGGCAGATGTTGAAGAACAAGATGGGAGGTTTGAATTTTGTGGAACCACCATGTTCAAGTTACATCATTCCATCCTTTGCCGTCAGTTGTTCTACAACTGTTTATTGCCCTGTCTATTTACAACAAAGTCAGGTTCTTTATTGTTCGTGAAGGTCATGATGGTCATGATTTAGCAGATGTTGCTTGTCCAAGAACAAGATGGGAGGTGTGAGTTTTGTGGAACCACCATGTTGAAGTTATATCATTCCATCCTTTGCCATCAGTTGTTCTACGACTGTTTATTGCTCTGTCTATCTACAACAGAGCCAGGTTCTTTATTGTCTGTGAAGGTCATGAAGGTCATTATTTAGCATTGCTTCTCTGCCACAGACCTTCCTTTCTTGATGAGACACTTTGGTCCGGAATCCCCTGCCACAGGATTCAGCACCCGGATCTCTTTAGCTTTGTTTCTTCAGAACTTTAGATCCGACAGGCAACACTGTCAAGCCTCTCGGTGTACGGTGAATCCTTCGATGAAGTTTCCAGACCTTCTCCCAAGGTACCAGCCTCTTGCATGGCCCTCTCCAGGATAGGTCCTCCCCTGGCTTCCTTCATCAGGTGGCTTCCTCCCGCAGGACGGACAGCACAGGATCACCTTTGCAGTACAGGCCCCAGCCAGACAACTGGGCCCACAGGCAAAGCCGCAGCCCTCGGGTCAACGTGGTTCCGGAACTAGGATTTAGGACGCGCACCTCAGGCCAGGCAGGCCACGAGGCGCGGACGGATGACAGACAGAACCCGGACCGATGGCGTCTGCCCCTTAAGTACCCCTCCCCTGCATGCACAGCAGGGCGACCACTCCCACTGATTCGCTGCCGAGGGGGACACTCAATTCACCTTGACCTTGCTGCTGCCACCTTTGGCCTGGGGTGGTAATGACACCCCCAGGCGAGCAATGGTGGATACTCTCAGCACAGCCATGGCTGGAACAGAGGCTAAATTGCCCTTAATCACTCTGGTCTGAGCCAAATGAATGCTCAGACCCCCACTAAATTTAGAGCAGCCCTTGTTCAACAGGAGCAGGGCGCTACAATAACAAAGTCTTGGTCTACAACTTTCTACTGCCCCATCTAGTGTCATTATAAAGAAACATGGTTCTAGAAAAAGTTATTGGCCTATCAAGCTTCATTCATGCCTTGTCGAATGACTTTGTAACAAAGGGCAGTTCTAGAACTGATTATTGGCCTGTTCAATTTCATCATACCAAAGTCTTGGTCTTCATCTTTCTATTGCTCATGTCTAGCGTCATAATAACAAAACATGGTTCTAGAAGTTGTACCGTATTTATTGGCGTATACTGCACACTTTTTTGCCCTTAAAATCAGGGCAAAATCGTGGGTGAGCGATATACGCCGATACCCGCTTCCCGCGCTGAGTTTGAACCACTGCGCCGGCATATACCGAGCGCAGTACACTCGGGTATAGTCGGGCAGGCTCGGCTCCTCTCGTGGTCACGTCCTGTGCGTCCTGTACGTCCTCTACACGAGAGAAGCCGAGCCTGCCCAACTATACCCGAGTGTACTGAGCTCGGTATACGCCGGCGCAGTGGTTCAAACTCAGCGCGGGAAGCGGGGATCGAGCGGGGAGGACACCACGATGGCCGCAGAAGGACGCCGGACCGGACGAGGCTGCCGATGGACGACGGGCAGGACGCGATGGACAACGGGCAAGACACCGATGAGGGGCATCCAAACTGTAAGTATTTTTTTTTTCCAGGAATTTTTTTTCAAGTTCGGGGGTGCGCGCTATACGCCGGGGCGCGTTATAGCCCGATAAATACGGTAATTACATTATAATAAAAGTCTTATTTCAGAACTGGATATTGCCATATTCCGTGTCATTATGACAAAGATCAGTTCTAGAACTCAGTAATGCCGTGTTTCGTGTCATTAGAACAATGCCTGGTTCTTGAAACAGACCGTCAGTGTAATTACGGCAAAGTCTGATTCTGCAAATGGTTTTGTCTTACCTAATAAAATTATAAGAAAAGCCCAGTGCAATCACTGATTAATGCCCTGTCTAGGGTTATTATAACAAAGCCCGGTCCTTGAGATGGTTATTGCCTTGTCCAGTGTAATTATGACAAAGCCTAGATCTAGAATAATTTTCACAGAGCATCTCTGTAACAAATCTAGTTCATGAAAGGCTGCTCATTTCATACGTTGAGTTATATCAAGGAGCTGTCTTAAAAAGACTTTTTGTTCTGTCCACTTTCAGCATAACAAGGCTCGGTTCTGGAATTAACGTCATTGTAAAAAGTCACGATATTGGTAGGGAGCCATCATCGCTCTGGAAGTGAAACGAGACGGTTAAATGAGATGGAATGGATTGTCCTTCTATTGATTACATTCAGCTGTCAGTCAGGTTTTAGCTGGTGGCCTTGCGCCTTCCATGTAGATACAATAGGAAGCATTGGACAGTCCTATTGTCTCGGTGGTAAGAAGCACAATCCCATCATGGTCCTTTGTGTCCGGGTGTCACCTTGATCAGGGAAAGAGACGGACAGCCATTGTGTCTAATCCGGAGCGCCTTTCAGTTCCTCAAGTAGAAAGTAATGAGGTTGTGCAACTGCAAATGGGCTGCCAAAAGGTTACTAGACTTCTCTGTTGTTACAAAGCCAAGACGTGGGTTGTTAGCAAATGATAGAGGTAGGTGACCCAGATGGTATCCTGTTGACTTTGATAGCAATAGGTAAGGTGATGGAACTAACTTGATGAAACATAGAGGAAGTAGGTAGCCAAAGTCTTGTCCTACTAACATCTTCTAGAGGTAAGCAACCTACAACAAACGTATATCCCATAAGATAGGGGTCTCCAAACCCATGGGCTACATCCAACGCTGTATCCTGGCCTAGGCCAACAAGGCCCAGGCCTAGGGCAGCACTTTGCAGGGGGGCAGCACGGAAAGAGTCCCCACTGTTAGTGTAACGCAAACTGCTTCTAATTTTGACTATACTATCATCCTGGACCACAAACCTTCCTCACTGCGCTATGTTTTCTGCTGCACCATTGGCATTGTTATATCTTCCTGGTCCTCTCCATAAAATTATCAGAAATTTGTGCTTAAAGTAGAACTATAGGCAACACTTTTTTTTTTCATTTTGGATAGTGTAAGGGAGGGTTATAGCCCCTGTCAGTTTATTTTTTACCATCCCTGTCCGATTGCAGATTTCCCTTCACTTCCTGCCCCATAGCCAAACAGGAAGTGAGAGAAAATCTATGCAAATTAAGGGAATCCAATGCCCCCAGGCCCCAAGAACTAGTGTCCCCACTCGAATATTCTTAAAGTCTTAAATAGGGAGGGGTGGGTCAAATTTAAATTAGGGGGTGCATGAGTTTAGTCAGGCCTAGGGCAGCAAAAAACCTAAATACACCACTAGCTACATCTGGCATACTTCAAGACTTTGGGCTGTCAAAGGATTACTAGACTTCTCTGTCGATGTGAAGGTAAGACATGGGTTGTTAGCAAATGCTAGAGGTAGGTGACCCAGATGTTATCCTGTTTACTTGAGTAGCGGTAGGTAAGGTTCTGGAACCAACTTGATGAAACATAGAGGAAGTAGGTAGCCAAAGTCTTGTCCTATTGACATCTTCTAGAGGAAAGCAACATACAACAAACGTATATCCCATAAGCAAAGGGTCTCCAAACCCATGGGCTACATCTGGCATACTTCAAGACTTTGGGTTGTCAAAGGATTACTAGACTTCTCTGTCGATGTGAAGGTAAGACATGGGTTGTTAGCAAATGCTAGAGGTAGGTGACCCAGATGGTATCCTGTTGACTTGAGTAGCGGTAGGTAAGGTTCTGGAACCAACTTGATGAAACATAGAGGAAGTAGGTAGCCAAAGTCTTGTCCTAATAACATCTTCTAGATGTGAGCAACCTACAACAAACTTATATCCCATAAGCCAGGGGTCACAAAACCCATGGGCCACATCTGGCATACTTCAAGACTTTGGGCTGTCAAAGGATTACTAGACTTCTCTGTCGATGTGAAGGTAAGACATGGGTTGTTAGCAAATGCTAGAGGTAGGTGATCCAGATGTTATCCTGGTGACTTGAGTAGCGGTAGGTAAGGTTCTGGAACCAACTTGATGAAACATAATAGAAGTAGGTAATTAAAGCCTTGTCCTACTAACATCTTCTAGGTAGGCAACCTACAATGAATTTATGTCCTGTAAGCCAGGGGTCTCCAAACCCAAAGACCACATCTGGCCTGCTACAGAATTTTATCGGGGACACTGCTAGGATCATTGGCTTATTCTTATAATTCTTATAATTCACAGATTGGGGATTCAGGTCAACAGAGGCTGCCCATGCCCTGCCCCCCCCCCTCTCCTGCGCATTAGTATTCTTCCCTACAAGATACATCCAGGATTTGCTGGGACAGCCATGAGTTTTACTAAACTGTCCTGGGGAGCATCCCAGAACCTGTACTGTGCCCTCCTGTTCCCAGTACTGTGCCCTCCTGATCCCCCTGTACTGTGCCCTCCTGTTCCCAGTATTGTGCTCTCTTGATCCCCCTGTACTGTGCCCTCCTGTTCCCAGTATTGTGCACTCCTGATCCCCCTGTACTGTGCCCTCCTGTTCCCAGTATTGTGCCCTCCTGTTCCCAGTATTGTGCCCTCCTGATCGCCCTGCACTGTGCCCTCCTGTTCCCACTATTGTGCCCTCCTGACCCCCCTGCACTGTGCCCTCATGTTCCCAGTATTGTGCCCTCCTGATCCCCCTGTACTGTGCCCTCCTATTCCTAGTATTGTGCCCTCCTGACCCCCCTGCACTGTGCCCTCCTGTTCCCAGTATTGTGCCCTCCTGACCCCCCTACACTGTGCCCTCATGTTCCCAGTATTGTGCCCTCCTGATCCCCCTGTACTGTGCCCTCCTGTTCCCAGTATTGTGCCCTCCTGATCCCCATGTACTGTGCCCTCCTGTTCCCAGTATTGTGCCCTCCTGATCCCCCTGTACTGTGCCCTCCTGTTCCCAGTATTGTGCCCTCCTGATCCCCATGTACTGTGCCCTCCTGTTCCCAGTATTGTGCCCTCCTGATCCCCCTGTACTGTGCCCTCATGTTCCCATTATTGTGTCCTCCTGATACCCCTGTACTGTGCCCTCCTGTTCCCAGTATTGTGCCCTCCTGATCCCCCTGTACTGTGCCCTCGTGTTCCCAGTATTGTGCCCTCTTGATCCCCTGCCTGTACTGTTCCCTCTTGTTCCCAGTATTGTGCCCTCTTGATCGATCCTGTACTGTGCCCTCCTGTTCCCAGTATTGTGCCCTCCTGTTCCCAGTATTGTGCCCTCTCGATCCCCCTGTACTGGGCCCTCCTGTTCGTATAATTGTGCCCTCTTGATCCCCCTGTACTGGGCCCTCCTGTTCCCAGTATTGTGCCCTCCTGATCCCCTGTACTATGCCCTCCTGTTCCTAGTAGTGTGCCCTCTTGATCCCCCTGTACTGGGCCCTTTGTGTTGATCAGTCTTTGATTTTTGGCAAGTTTTCTTATTGATAAACATCGATTTTATTGAAAGTACTAATGAATAAATGTTTATTTCTATCAACTATTTATACTTTCATTTTCGAGAGTAGGTGTGTAAAATTGGGCAGGCTGGTAGGGGGTCCCAGTGCATTACTTTGCCCAGGGGCCCATGGCGCTATTAAGACGGCCCTGCAGCAGATACAATAATTCAAAGGTTTACACATTTCCAACAATGGTCGTCGCTGGTGGTAGCCGGGAACGAGTTTCGTGCGAAATCCAGGAGCATTGGAATGGCTTGTCCTGCTAACATCTTCTAGAGGTAGGCAACCTACAATGACCTTAAATCCCGTAATGCCAAGTGACGCCAATCTGGAACCGCGGTCCATTGAAACCTACAGCTTTATTGTAGCAATTGATGACGACGCAGATAAAATCATTCAAAACCCTCACACGTTCCATACAATGATCCTCGCCGCTGGTAGTTGGGAACGAGCCCCATGCGAAACGCGTCAACTCTGTAATGCCTTTGTGGGCTGCTGTCATCTCACGGTACAACAAAAGGGCTATTTTTATCCTGACTAGTTCTAGAGTCCCGTTCAGCTGCCTGGAGGTGTTTATAAAGAACATTACCGGCTTTATTTTTACTCTCTTGGATTCAATTGTGAGAATCCAGTCCGAGAGACAATCGCAGATCTTAGTTCACTTGTCTATTCTTTCAGAAGCTATTAAAGCTGAACTACGGGAAGAAAAAAAAATGTCCCATCACTGGTATCAATGGAAGGGATAGTGTCCCATCATTGGTATCAGTGGGAGGAATAGTGTCCCATCACTGGTATCAGTGGAAGGAATAGTGTCCCATCATTGGTGTCAGTGGGAGGAATAGTGTCCCATCACTGGTACCAGTGGGAAGAATAGAGTCCCATCATTGGTATCAGTGGGAGGAATAGTGTCCTATCATTGGTGTCAGTGGAAGGAATAGTGTCCCATCATCAGTATCAGTGGGAGGAATAGTGCCCCATCATTGGTACCAGTGGGAGGAATAGTGTCCTATCATTGGTGTCAGTTGGAGGAATAGTGTCCCATCATCGGTATCAGTGGGAGGAATAGTGTCCCATCATTTGTATCAGTGGGAGGAATAGTGTCCTGTCATTGGTATCCATGGGAGGAATAGTGTCCATCATTGGTATCAGTGGGAGGAATAGTGTCCCATCATCGGTATCAGTGGGAGGAATAGTGCCCCATCATTGGTGTCAGTGGGAGGAATAGTGTCCCATCATCGGTATCAGTGGGAGGAATAGTGCCCCATCATTGGTGTCAGTGGGAGGAATAGTGTCCCATCATTGGTGTCAGTGGGAGGAATAGTGTAACGTCATTGGTATCAGTGGGAGGAATAGTGCCCCATCATTGGTGTCAGTGGGAGGAATAGGGTCCCATCATTGGTATCAGTGGGAGGAATGGTGTCCCATCATTGGTATCCGTGGGAGGAATAGTGTCCCATCATTGGTATCAGTTGGAGGAATAGTGTCCCATCATTGGAATCAGTGGGAGGAAAAGTGTCCCATCATTGGTATCCGTGGGAGGAATAGTGTTCCATCATTGGTGTCAGTGGGAGGAATAGTGTCCCGTCATTGGTATCAGTGGGAGGAATAGTGTCCCATCATTGGTATCAGTGGGAGGAATAGTGTCCCATCATTGGTATCAGTGGGAGGAATAGTGTCCCTTCATTGGTGTCAGTGGGAAGAATAGTGTCCCATCATTGGTATCAGTGGGAGGAATAGTGTCCCATCATTGGTGTCAGTGGGAGGAATAGTGTCCCATCATTGGTGTCCTTCTTTTTTTTCAGGCATCATCCAGCGCCACCGTCTTCTTCTTGGACTGGGATGTACTATTTTTTTTTTTACATTTATAGTCCTAAAAACAATAAAGATGCAAATCAAAACGACTTCCCGAAAAAAAAAAAGAAGCAATCATTGGAAAAAAATGTTCTTTCTTCCATAGAAGTGAACTGCGTCGTTCGGGGGCAGCGAAACGCGTCCATTGCGGAGATTTAGATGCGGCTGCGGGCAGAGTATATTATCTAACGTCTGTAAGTGCTTAATAGGTCTCTTCGCTGCGAGGCGATAACTCCATCCTCCCTCCTCCATCCCGCGCAGTGACAGACACCTCAGAGGCCTCCTCCGCATGTGTCCCCCATCTCCCTCCCGGGGGAACCGGCGCAAGCCAATTATACCGCCGACTCCGCCGCCAACCCCGGGGGAGATTTAGGCAGAAATGGCAGCTCGCTTTTTTTTTTTATATTATTATTTTCTCTCCTCCCGGCACAAGATTGTTATTTTTCTGTGACTACAGCAATCCTCCCGATTCCGTTCAACACAAAAATAACCACGAGAATCGGGTCGCGTTTCGCAGGCGCCGTTTGCGGGAATTGGCTCATCCCTCAATAGACATTTGCACAACGAGAAAATGTGTTTAATTGTGTTTTGATTCGTTATTTACATAAATTTGTTGAGTTCAATTTGTGTAATTCGTCTTCAGGATTCTATCCGAATTAATTTCAAATAGTTTTCGAATTTCAAAAGATTTTGAATTTCAAAAGTTTTCGAATTCGAATCGTTTTCCAATTTCCAAAAAATAATAAAATAGAGTAGAAAATAAAGGAATAGAATAGAAAGGAAATAAAAAAATCTATTCTATTCCTTTATTTAATCAGTTTTCGAATTTGAAAGCAATACGATACGAAGAGGAAACGATTTGAATTCGGAAAATTCGTCCCAATTCGTCCTCAATGACGTGCCAAGCTGGCATTTGGAATGTCGTCCGAATTAGAATTTCACTATTTCAGATTTGTTTAATTTTGGTACTATTTTAATTCGGATACATCCGAATAACTACAATTTGTCCGAATTTTAATTCGGAACTAAACTAATCGCACATGTCTATTGCTCAATGACGTGCCAAGCTGGCCGGGCCACTTTGGGAATGTCGTCCGAATTTCAATTTCGTTATTTCAGATTCGTTTTAAATTCGGTACTATCCTAATTCGGAAATTCGGATACATCCGAATAAAGAAAATTTGTCCGCATTTTAATTCGGAACTAAACTAATCGCACATGTCTATTGCTCAATGACGTGCCAAGCTGGCCCGGGCCGCATTGGGAATGTCGTCCGAATTTCAATTTCGTTATTTGTTTTAAATTACTATTCTAATTCGGATACATCCGAATAAAGAAAATGTGTCTGCATTTTAATTCAGAATTAAACGAATAGCACATGTCTATTCCCCAAGCGTGCCAAGCTGGATGGGTAATGATGAGGTGGCACGGATGGGGAGGCACTAATATGCCGCACTTATAGGCACTGATAGGTGGCACTGATAGGCGGCACTGATGGGTGGCACTGATGAGGTGGCACTAATATGCTGCAGTTATGGGCACTGATGAGGTGGCACAGATGAGGAGGCACTAATATGCCGCACTTATGGGCACTGATGAGGTGGCACGGATGAGGAGGCACTAATATGCCGCACTTATGGGCACTGATAGGCGACATGATGGGTGGCACTGGTGGGCACTGATAGGCGGCACTGATATGTGGCACTGATGGGTGGCACTGGTGGGCACTGATGAGGTGGCACTAATGAGGAGGCACTAATATGCCACACTTATGGGCACTGATGAGGTGGCACTAATATGCCGCACTTATGGGCACTGATGAGGTGGCACGGATGAGGAGGCACTAATATGCCGCACTTATGGGCACTGATAAGGTGGCACAGATGAGGAGGCACTAATATGCCGCACTTATGGGCACTGATAGGCGACATGATGGGTGGCACTGGTGGGCACTGATAGGCGGCACTGATGGGTGGCACTGGTGGGCACTGATGAGGTGGCACTAATGAGCAGGCACTAATATTCCACACTTATGGGCACTGATGTTCTGTGACCAGTTTTAATAAAAAAGGAACGTTTTTGGAGTACGGCTGTCCCAGCTTCTTCTCTTCAATTTCACTTCCTGTGCTGTTGTCACCGCAACAGGAAGTGAGGGAAAATTTTCAGAAACGGGGATACAGACAGCAAAAAGTCTGCAAAGTTTTGCCTGGAGTCGGGGCTTTAAGGCAGGTCCCCTTTCCATCTTCGTCACTTCTTCCTCGCAGCTTACGGTGAGTACAACATTTGGACGCGGTCCCGCCGATCGCTTCCCGATGACCGAAACTGTCAGGGAAAGCGAAAAAAATAAATAAAAAAACCCCTCTCTAGATGATACTGGGAGAGTCTAGACATTAAGATGTGTGTTGATCAATCACCGCGGCGTGCTCGGCATACAGAACATTGCCGGGACTTCAGCTACATGCCGGATCCATCATCTCTGCTGCGAGTTTAAAGGTCACGTCGCTTAAAATGCGAAACACGTCAGACTCTGGGGGGGTGGAGCGGTCCCTGCGCTGCATTTGACTAATTTTTAGAGGTTGGGCCACAGATTCCCATATGGAGGGGGATAATGGTTGTTTATTTAAAGTGCACATCAATCAAAAGTGGATATAAAGTGGATGCATGCTGGGAACGCTGCTTGGCTTGCCAGGATTTTGCCGTTGTTGCCGTACTGCCGGGAAAATTAGGAGCTCTGCGAACAACGGTTGCTTGAGCCGCATGGGTATGCAGATGGGCCTTCCCCCTCTGTAGGGATTTTTGATGGCTTACAGGATCATGTGAGAAGAGGCTGCAGCCCATTCAGAATGTTATTAGGGTTTAGAAGGGCTGAAACCCAATGCGTTAAGGTCCACTATTTGGCATGCCTGGGAACTTACTGGAATTGACCCGGTAAATGGCAGAATTTTGATCCGGTTGCTGAGTCAAGTGTTAAATCTTTTGGGGGGCAGGAGGTGCAGTTACCCTGGGTGCAGTGTCTTTATGTGATGGTGGGGAGAGGGGGGAGCTGCCTTGGGTTCAGCGTTTTTATGTGTTGGGGGGAAGCTGCCCTGGGTGCAGTGTCTTTATGTGTTGGGTGGGGGGGGCAGCTGCCCTGGGTTCAGTGTTTTTATGTGCTGGGGGGAATGAGGGGGGCAGCTGCCCTGGGTGCAGTGTCTTTATGTGTTGGGGGGAAGCTGCCCTGAGTGCAGTGTCTTTATGTGTTGGGGGGGCATCTGCCCTGGGTGCAATGTCTTCATGTGTTGGAGGGCAGCTGCCCTGGGTGCAGTGTCCTTATGTGATGGTGGGGAGAGGGGGGAGCTGCCTTGGGTACACTGGCTTTATGTGTTGGGGGGAATTAGGGGGGCAGCTGCCCTGGGTTCAGTGTATTTATGTGTTGGGGGGCAGATGCCCTGGGTGCAGTGTTTTAACATGTTAGGTGGGGGGGCAGCTGCCCTGGGTGCAGTGTCTTTATGTGTTGGGGGGGGAGCTGCCCTGGGTTCAGTGTCTTTATGTGCTGGGGGGAATGAGGGGGGCAGCTGCCCTGGGTGCAGTGTATTTATGTGTTGGGGGGCAGATGCCCTGGGTGCAGTGTTTTTACATGTTAGGTGGGGGGGCAGCTGCCCTGGGTGCAGTGTCTTTATGTGCTGGGGGGGGCAGCTGCCCTGGGTGCAGTGTCTTTATGTGTTGGGTGGGGGGGCCAACTGCCCTGGGTGCAGTGTTTTTAAGTGTTGGGGGGGGCAGCTGCCCTGGGTGCAATGTCTTTATGTGTTGGGGGGGGGGCAACTGCCCTGGGTGCAGTGTCTTTATGTGCTGGGGGTAATGAGGGGGGCAGCTGCCCTGGGTGCAGTGTCTTTATGTGTTGGGGGGGCAGCTGCCCTGGGTGCAGCGTTTTTACGTGTTAGGTGGGGGGGCAGCTGCCCTGGGTGCAGTGTCTTTATGTGTTGTGGGGGGGCAGCTGCCCTGGGTGCAGTGTCTTTATGTGTTGGGGGGGGCAGCTGCCCTGGGTGCAGTGTTCCTTATTGTGTTGGGGGGCAGCTGCCCTGGGTTCAGTGTTTTTATGTGTTGGGTGGGGGGGGGGCAGCTGCCCTGGGCTCAGTGTTTTTATGTGTTGGGTGGGGGGGGGGGGGCAGCTGCCCTGGGCTCAGTGTTTTTATGTGTTGGGTGGGGGGGGGCAGCTGCCCTGGGTGCAGTGTTTTTATGAATAATAGTGATGGAATGGTCTAATCCACAGCTGCAGTGTCTCCTTTTGCCCTGGCTAACCCCATCCAGCACCTCAGAAGCGTTTGGCGAGGCCTCGGAGAAATGGTAAAGAGCGCTCCCATTCACCGGTACATTATATTTGCGGTCGGGGGTTGGACATTCACATCATTTTTTGGTGTCGGAGATTCTGCAGCCTGTTTTTTTTTTCGTACAGCAAAGGTCTTGTTTATACGCCGGCGCCTTGCTGTGCCGGGAATTGCGGTTTAATGGATTGGCTTGTGTTGTACTTCATGGGTCAAGAAACAAGAAAATGGCTCCGAGGATAAGGAAGGAACAAACGGCTTAAAGGGGAACTCCGGGCCCGCCAAAAAAAAAAAAGATCTGGAAGCAAATCATTGAAATTCATACAATAGATGTGAACGGCCTCTTCCTTCTGAGCTCCAATCTAGAGACTTTGTCTAGGCTGAGATGATGGCATCAGTCTGCTGCAGATAGGAGGAAGCATTTCCTCAGTCCCCCCCAGTGGCGGTGCGTCCATTGTGGGCGAAGGAGTGCCGCCCCCCCTTCTCCTGCACCTGTCACTCAACATTACATAGATTTATGCATTGCATGAATCTATCTATGGTCGCCGCTGCCGCCTACTATTCAGGTGTCGGGCGCCGGCCATCTGAATTACAGCGGCGGGTGTGTTTTGGAAGTGCCCGATTAGAACGAGAGGCTGTAATAGGCTTCCTGATTAGAGCCTGTGGGCTCTAATCGGCTTCCAAATGGTTCAACAGAGGGCGCACGGCTGTGCAATCGCTGTTTAAACAGTGCTGTGTTAGGAAATCGCTTCCCTAACACTGACCCGAATCTCAGCCAATCAGGTGCACAGGGTCTGGTTACCGGTCACCTGATGGGGAAACTGGCTGCATTTGAGGGGGCAAAGTAGGGGGCAAACTGGCATCATTTGAGGGGGCAAACTGGCATTATTTGAGGGGGCAAACTGTCTGCATTTGAGGGATAAACTGGCTGCATTTGATGGGGAAACTGGCTGCATTTGAGGGGGAAACTGGCTGCATTTGAGGGGGAAACTGGCATCATTTGAGGGGGCAAACTGGCTGCATTTGATGGGGAAACTGGCTGCATTTGAGGGGGAAACTGGTTGCATTTGAGGGGGAAACTGGTTGCATTTGAGGGAGAAACTGGCTGCATTTGAGGGGCAAACTGGCTGCATTTGAGGGGGAAACTGGCTGCATTTGAGGGGGAAACTGGCATCATTTGAGGGGAAACTGGCTGCATTCGAGGGGGAAAACTGGCTGCATTTGATGGGGAAACTGGCTGCATTTGAGGGGGAAACTGTCTGCATTTGAGGGGGAAACTGGCATCATTTGAGGGGGCAAACTGGCTGCATTTGATGGGGAAACTGGCTGCATTTGAGGGGGAAACTGGTTGCATTTGAGGGGGAAACTGGTTGCATTTGAGGGAGAAACTGGCTGCATTTGAGGGGCAAACTGGCTGCATTTGAGGGGGAAACTGGCTGCATTTGAGGGGGAAACTGGCATCATTTGAGGGGAAACTGGCTGCATTCGAGGGGGCAAACTGGCTGCAATTGAGGGGAAACTGGCTGCATTTGAGGGGGAAACTGTCTGCATTCGAGGGGGAAACTGGCTGCATTTCATGGAGAAACTGGCTGCATTTGAAGGGGAAACTGGCTGCATTTGAGGGGGAAAGTGGCTGCATTTGAGGGGAAACTGGCTGCATTCGAGGGGGCAAACTGGCTGCATTTGAGGGGAAACTGGCTGCATTTGAGGGGAAAACTGGCTGCATTTGAGGGGGCAAACTGGCATTATTTGAGGGGGCAAACTGTCTGCATTTGATGGGGAAACTGGCTGCATTTGAGGGGTAAACTGGCTGCATTTGATGGGGAAACTGGCTGCATTTGAGGGGGAAACTGGCTGCATTTGAGGGGGAAACTAGCTGCATTTGAGGGGGAAACTGGCTGCATTTGAGGGGGAAACTGGCTGCATTTGATGGGGCAAACTGGCTGCATTTGATGGGGAAACTGGCTGCATTTGAGGGGGAAACTGTCTGCATTTGAGGGGAAAACTGCCTGCATTTGATGGGGAAACTGGCTGCATTTGAGGGGGAAACTGTCTGCATTCGAGGGGGCAACTGGCTGCATTTGAGGGGGAAACTGGCTGCATTTGAGGGGGAAACTGGCTGCATTTGAGAAGGAAACTGCCTGCATTTGATGGGGAAACTGGCTGCATTTGAGGGGGAAACTGTCTGCATTTGAGGGGGCAACTGGCTGCATTTGAGGGGGAAACTGGCTGCAATTGAGGGGCAAACTGGCATCATTTGAGGGGGAAACTGGCTGCATTTGAGGGTGCAAACTGTCTGCATTTGATGGGGAAACTGGCTGTATTTGATGGGGAAACTGGCTGCATTTGATGGGGAAACTGTCTGCATTTGAGGGGAAACTGGCTGCATTTGATGGGGAAACTGGCTGCGTTTGATGGGGAAACTGGCTGCATTTGAGGGGGGAAACTGGCTGCATTTGAGGGGGCAAACTGGCTGCATTTAAGGGGGAAACTGGCATCATTTGAAAGGGAGAAACTGGCTGCATTTGAGGGGGAAACTGGCTGCATTTGAGGGGGAAACTGGCTGCATTCGAGGGGGAAACTGGCTGCATTCGAGGGGGAAACTGGTGGCGTTTGATGGGCACAGTGAGGCTGCAATTGATGTTTTTTTTTTTTTTGCGCCCCCCAGCCACTGGCCTCCCACCCTGTGATAACTCAGACTGTACATGGCAACTTTGTAGCAAGCCACAAGGTGAGAGACTGCAGCAGGGGGGGCTGATCTGTGTCAGACATTTGTGAACACAACCAAGGATGTACACCACTGTGTCACCTCAGAGCCATGGCTGGCACCTGAACAAAGAAGTCGCTGTTCTTTTTAAACAAGATCCTCACAGCTATCAGCTCCGGGACTCCATTGTATTTTTTTCATGTCGGATCCCAAAGCAACAGAACAAACGCCTTTGAATCAAGAAGCTTCCGAAGAATATTTCCAGCTGGTGAACATCAATATATTGACCGGCGGCAAATATTACCATGGGAGCGATTTGTAGGCTTCTACATCTTGGTCTTGACATTCCCACATCAGGACTAAACGAAAGTCCCCCTCCCGTCCTCCCTTCACCATTTCTCCAACGACCGATTGAAAGGCCGCAATTAGTCCCCACGTGCGTTCCACGCATGACGTACGACACACAAAACACATCGAGAAACCTGACGCGAAAACTTAACGGCGTCCGTCTAGGAGGAAGCGATGGAACGCAAAATATTTATTGCTTGATGAGATCAAAGCGAGAGAGGCAGCGTGCAATGTTCATCCCGACCAACAGATTATTAGAATTGTACGTCAAACTGAGAGGTCGCCGGGGACGGCGAGGAAACATTGCGTGGGTTATATGAGAAGAACGCTTAAAGGAAGCGCTCACAGCGTTCTATACTTAGCGGGAAAATGGCGGATACACTTTGGAATTAAAGGGCAACAATCATCTATAAAAAATATATACATATAGTGGAGGAAATGCGATAGAGGCCGTTATCACCTTCCACATTCAAAGTCTATGGAGCCCCAAAGCACCCGCCTTGGGATATGCGGTTTTGCCCAACGCAGTGCACTCCCTCCACCCGCTCCCTTCATCTTTGCAACCCCTTTCACCCCTTGAAGCTGCTCACTGTACCCTCTTCCTTCAGTGTAATCTGTTCCACCACTGCAACCCATTGTCCACCTCTGCGCCCCCGGTCCACCATTGTACCCTCTTCTACCTCTGCACCCTGGTCCACCTCTGCCCCCTCTTCTACCTCTGCACCCCCTTCCACCTCTGCCCCCTCTTCTACCTCTGCACCCCCTTCCACCATTGTACCCTCTTCTACCTCTGCACCCCCTTCCACCTCTGCCCCCTCTTCTACCTCTGTGCCCCCAGTCCACCATTGTACCCTCTTCTACCTCTGCACCCCGGTCCACCTCTGCCCCACCTTCTACCTCTGCACCCCCTTCTACCTCTGCACCCCCTTCCACCTCTGCTCCCTCTTCTACCTCTGCACCCCCTTCCACCATTGTACCCTCTTCTACCTCTGCACCCCGGTCCACCTCTGCCCCCTTTTCTACCTCTACACTCTTCCACCACTGCAACCCATTGTCCACCTCTGCGCTCCGGTCCACCATTGTACACTCTTCTACCTCTGCACCCCCTTCCACCATTGTACCCTCTTCTACCATTGTACCCGCTTCTACCTCTGCACCCCCTTCCACCTCTGCCCCCTCTTCTACCTCTGCACCCCCTTCTACCTCTGCACCCCCTTCCACCTCTGCCCCCTCTTCTACCTCTGCACCCCCTTCCACCATTGTACCCTCTTCTACCTCTGCACCCCCTTCTACCAATGTACCCTCTTCTACCTCTACACTCTTCCACCACTGCAACCCATTGTCCACCTCTGCGCCCCGGTCCACCATTGTACACTCTTTTATCTGTGCCCCTTTCCACCATTGTACCCTCTTCTACCTCTGCACCCTGGTCCACCATTGCACCCTCTTCTACCATCGCAACCCTTTTCCCACATCTGTATCCCATTCCACCATTGCACCCTCTTTTACATCTGCACCCCCTTCTACCTCTGCACCTCCTTTCACCATTGCAACCCCTTTCACCTCTGCACCCTCTTCCACCACTGCACCCTCTTCTACTTTATCACCCCCTTCCCTTCCACCATTGCAATCACTTCCAGCTCTGCACTTTTTTCCATCATTGCACCCTCTTCTACAACTGCACCCCCTTTCACCATTGCACCCTCTTCTACCTCTGCACCCCCTTTCACCATTGCACCCCCTTTCACCATTGCAACCCTTTCCCCATCTCTGTATCCCATTCCACCATTGCACCCTCTTTTACATCTGCATCCCCTTCTCTCTCGGCACGTCCTTTCACCTCTGCACCCTCCTCTACCTCTGCATCCTCTTCTACTTCTGCACCTCCTTCCGCCATTGCAACCCCTTCCAGCTCTGCACCTCCTTCCATCATTGCACCCTCTTCTACATGTTCACCCCCCTCACTATTGCACCCTCTTCTACCTCTGCACGCCCTTTCACCATTGTACCCCCTTTCACCATTGCAGCTCCTTCCACCATTGCAACCCTTTCCCCACCTCTGTATCCCATTCCACCATTGTACTCTCGTTTACATCTGCACCCCCTTCTGCCATTGCACCCCTTCTATCTCAACACGTCCTTTCACCTCTGTACCCTCTTCCACCACTGCACCCACTTCCACCTCTGCATCCTCTTCCACCTCTGCATCCTCTTCTACTTCTGCACCTCCTTCCGCCATTGCAACCCCTTCCAGCTCTGCATCTCATTCCATCATTGCACCCTCTTCTACATTTGCACCCCCCTTCACCATTACAACTTTTTCTACCATTGCAACCACTTCCACCTCTGCATCCTCTTCCACCTCTGCATCCTCTTCTACTTCTGCACCTCCTTCCGCCATTGCAACCCATTCCAGCTCTGCACCTCCTTCCATCATTGCACCCTCTTCTACATTTGCACCCCCCTTCACCATTACAACTCTTTCTACCATTGCAACCCTTTCCCCAACCCTGTATCCCATTACAACATTGCGTCCTCTTCTACATCTGCATCCCTTCTCAGCACGTCCTTTCATCTCTGCACCCTCTTCCACCTCTGCACCCTCTTCTACTTCTGCACCTCCTTCCACCAATGCAACTCCTTCCAGCTCTGCACCTCCTCCCATCATTGCACCCTCTTCTACATCTGCACTCCCTTCTACCTCTGCACCCCCTTTTCACCATTGGCAGGATCAACACATTTTTTTTTTTTTTGCACTTATTGAACAAAATAATAACAAAATAATCTCAATGTATTTGTATATTTAACGGAGCAAAAGGGAGCAAACAAGAGAAGTTCATAGCTAGAGTTTACTTATACTTGAATCATCCTCCCCCCCACCCCAATTCGCACCTCTTCATTAAAAACCTACAGTCATTAAACTAATTAATTCCATCCGCGCAACTAATTAAGCGACCGCATTTAAATAAAAACAACAACAAAAAACGCTTTTCCCAAAATCCTGCCAATAACTTTGCGAAAAAAAAAATTGCATGCCTTCGTCAGCACAAAGCATCTGCCCCGAGATGCGAGTTTTTCGGTCACCAATCAGAACATTAATAATATTGCTTACCGCCGCAGAGGGGGGTGGAGGACGGGGAGGGGGGAGCGGCTCGTACAGTTGCCGAGTGGGAAGCAGGGCAGGTGCGCACGTTAACACTTGAATCTATTTCTGGCAGCCTTCTTCCTACGCGTACACCTGTTACAAATTAGTTAATTTGTGTAATTACGCTCAGCTGCGCATTAATTCTATCATTTGCTCGTTAAAGTTCACAAGCCCGGGGTTGGCACCTGTGACACTTCGCCGGGCTTCTTTGGCGTGCCACCCTTCATCGCTTTTCTGGGCGACGAGGGTAGGCGAAGGGCTTTGTGATCGCGGAAGGTGACAACTCTTTGAACCAGACGTACATATAGTATTCATTCTAATGATATTTCCTCCATGAAAAAGGTGACAACCGATAGCCTAGGACAGTGATGGCGATCTTTGGCACCCCAGGTGTTTTGGAACTACATCTCCCATGATACTCATGCACTCTGCAGTGTAGATAAGCATCGTAGGAAACGTAGTTCTAAAACACCTGGGGTGCCAAGGTTCGCCATCACTGGCATAGGATATACTGTCATTACCCTTACCGCTGGTGCCAGGAATAGCCAACCTTAAAGTGTGTGTCAACCCAAAATCGAACTTTCTCTATGTTCGGCATCCTGTCAATCTATTGCAGTAACAGCACTTCTTATCGCAGGGGGACAACGATAAGCCGCTACCTCACAATTGGCAGCAGCAGAATGCTGTCAGTATGCACCGTTGGCCATTAGGTTACCTATTAGGTCTGCCCAATAGGCAACCCAGAAACCAAATCAAGTCTTGGGAAGACCGTGTTAGGCATACAAGATTAATTTCAGTGCTGGACGGGATGACGTCAGCTTTTCTTGATTGGAAATGTCACCGGGGTACAAGATCAATGTCAATGGGAACCCTAGCAAACCGGTGATGGATATGTCAGGTCTACCCAAAAGGCAACCCAATGACCAACTGAAGGCTGAGGAAGACTGTGTTAGACATACAGGGTTTCAGTACTGGCTGGGATATCGTCAACTTTTCTTGATTGGAAATGTCATGTCAATGCATAGCAACTCCTGTAAACGCTATCTTCACATGCACATAGATTTTTCTAGGTATAAAAATGCCTCAACAGTTTCCCTAATGGGCACATCTTCCACACCAGGTTCCAAAACAGCTGTATGGGCTGCTATGGCTTTTGTTACAGCACTTGACTTTAAGGCCTCGTACACACGATAGGATAGCCAGAGGACAACAGTCTGAAGGACCGCTTTCATCGGTCAAAACCGATCGTGTGTGGGCCCCATAGCTAAGTTAACCTTCGTTTAAATAAAAAGGAACTTGCTTTAAAATTTAACCGATGGACGCCTAACCGATAGGTCAAAACCGATCGTTAGTATGCAAAAGCACCGGTTAAAAACCCACGCATGCTCAGAATCAAGTCGACGCATGCTTGGAAGCATTGAACTTCGTTTTTTTCAGCACTTCGCTGTGTTTTATGTCACCGCGTTCTGACACGATCGGTTATTTAACCTATGGTGTGAAGGCGTGACGGCCCATCAGTCAGCTTCATCGGTTAACCTAAGACAACGGTCCTTCAGACCGTTGTCCTCTGGCGATCCTATCGTGTGTACGAGGCCTAAGCCTGCAGAAGCTCGCGTTCAGTCCTTAGTCATAGCTCGATTTGGCTCGCATTAAAGTGTACAGTATCTAGTCACAACTTAGATGGATTGAGGAAGGGTTGAATGCCGGTCACCAAGATGAATAGAGATTGGAATCTCTGCAACGGGACATAGACAGTGATAAACACCTGGCAGGGGATCTAGCACTTCCTCACTTCACCTAAGAATAAAATACAGGAAAGTGGGAAAGAAATACACTTCAGGGACCTTTAGTGTCTGCCATGAGAAAGCTGTTACTATCTTGCCGTTCCTGCTTTTATGGATGATTTAATTAAGACAGAGTTTTAATTTCCCCCTCGTGACTCATGCGATTTGCTTTTTTGACATATGAGCAGGAAACATTTGTTATCATTTGTTAATGGAGAGAGGGAACAATTCTGTCGGCTGGAGTGCTTTTTGAACTGCAGTTTTAGTTATAAGCATATGCTCAACTGCTCTGCTCAAGGGCCTAACTATAGCCATGGCGGTGATCTAGCCTAACGGTTTGACTATGGGGCCTCATCAGACATACTTATGGCCCTGGACCTCTGGTTAAAGAAAAGTAAAGAAATTTGGTAAGACCGGGTCTTTTCTCCCGTTTTTCTAAAGAAGGACCTCTTTAGATTTCTAAATGTAACCTCTTAAGTTCTCAGTTAACAACAGATCCTGGAGCTGTCACCACTGTGCCATCAAACGCAGCCACTGTGCCATCAATTGTTGCCACTGTGCCATCAATTGTCGCCACTATGCCATCAAACGCAGCCACTGTGCCATTAATTGTTGCCACTGTGCCATCAATTGTCGCCACTGTGCCCATCAATTGTCGCCACTGTGCCTATCAATTGTCGCCACTGTGCCCATCAATTGTCGCCGCTGTGCCATCAAATGCAGCCACTGTGCCATCAATTGTCGCCACTGTGCCATCAATTGCCACCACAAATACCGCCAGTTTGCCCCGTAAAATGCCACCAGTTTGCCCCGTAAAATGCCACCAGTTTGCCCTGTAAAATGCCACCAGTTTTCCCTGTAAAATGCTGCCAGATTGCCCCAAAATACCGCCAGATTGCCCCCCTGCCCGGCACTTACCTTTCTCGGGCCAGCCATCCTCCTCCACGCTCCCTCGATGTCATCTCTTGCCCTCGATGTCTCTACAGCCAATCGGGTGACCAGTAACCAGACCCGGTGAACCTGATTGGCTGAGATGCGTGTCAGTGTTAACCAGGGAATGCACACCCTGTGCGCTTCTGTGCGAATCTATGTATTGTTGAGTGACGGGTGCAGGAGAGAGGGAAATTGCTGGCGTAATTTCCGACCGTGTGTACGGGCCATTAGGATTGTATTCTCTATCCACCTCTGGTCTTTAAACAACAGTTTCATTGTCTTCCTTTGCCCTTGTTGACCAGAACTAACATACCCCAGAGGTTATGCACAGCTTTCAAAGGGTCTTTATAAAAAGACAAGGCTACGTTAACAGAACACAACACATCAAATCTCGCTTTTATCTTCTGCCTTGACTCTGAGACAATTGGCCATCACCCGGTGAAGTCATCAACGCTTTCACAAAACTGTATTTATTTCAAAACAATTTGCAGTTTCCCCTTTCGATAACTCTCTCTCTCTCTCTCTCTGCCTCTTCCCTCCGCTCTCGCTCTTCCTTCCTAAGTCTGTCCAGATATTGGGAACTCCTTCGCTCCCACAGGAATCATTATCTCAGTCCATGGCTTCCTGTCCTGCTTGGCTTTTACGGGCAACACCCTGACTCAAATCTACTCCTGCCTCGCGTGCTGTGGTACTGATAGGAAAAAGAGCATTAGGAAGGGCACAGCGTGTCATACTAGGTTCTTGGAAGTTGTGATAAGACAATTACTTTATGAAAATGATGAATACCAGCATTTCGGGCAATTTAGAGAGTATTCTTCCAACTAACCCCCAATGACAGGAACATTCTTCCCACGTGCCACCAATGTGAGGCGCATTCTTCCCACTGCTCACCAATGTAAGGAACATTCTTCCCACTGATCACCAATGTAAGGAACATTCTTCTCACTGCTCACCAATGTAAGGAACATTCTTCCCACTGATCACCAATGTAAGGAACATTCTTCCCACTGATCACCAATGTAAGGAACATTCTTCCCACTGATCACCAATGTAAGGAACATTCTTCCCACTGACCACCAATGTAAGAAACATTCTTCTCACTGATCACCAATGTAAGCAACATTCTTCCCACTGATCACCAATGTAAGGAACGTTCTTCTCACTGATCACCAATGTAAGCAACATTCTTCCCACTGATCACCAATGTAAGGGACATTCTTCTCACTGATCACCAATGTAAGGAACATTCTTCCCACTGATCACCAATGTAAGGGACATTCTTCCCACTGATCACCAATGTAAGGAACATTCTTCCCACTGATCACCAATGTAAGGGACATTCTTCCCACTGATCACCAATGTAAGGAACATTCTTCCCACTGATCACCAATGTAAGGAACATTCTTCCAAATGATCACCAATGTAAGGAACATTCTTCTCACTGATCACCAATCTAAGGAACATTCCTTCCACTGATCACCAATGTAAGGAACATTCTTCCCACTGATCACCAATCTAAGGAACATTCTTCTCACTGATCACCAATCTAAGGAACATTCTTCTCACTGATCACCAATGTAAGGAACATTCTTCTCACTGATCACCAATGTAAGAGACATTCTTCTCACTGATCACCAATGTAAGGAACATTCTTCCCACTGATCACCAATGTAAGGAACATTCTTCTCACTGATCACCAATGTAAGGGACATTCTTCCCACTGATCACCAATGTAAGGAACATTCTTCCCACTGATCACCAATGTGAGGAACATTCTTCCCACTGATCACCAATCTAAGGAACATTCTTCTCACTGATCACCAATGTAAGGAGCATTTTTCTCACCCACCACCAATATAAGGAGCATTCTTCTCACTGACCACCAATGTAAGGGACATTCTTCCCACTGATCACCAATGTAAGGGACATTCTTCTCACTGATCACCAATGTAAGGAGCATTCTTCCCACTGATCACCAATCTAAGGAACATTCTTCTCACTGATCACCAATCTAAGGGACATTCTTCCCACTGATCACCAATCTAAGGAACATTCTTCTGACTGATCAACAATGTAAGGGACATTCTTCCCACTGATCACCAATGTAAGGAACATTCTTCTCACTGATCACCAATGTAAGGAACATTCTTCCCACTGATCACCAATCTAAGGAACATTCTTCTCACTGATCACCAATGTAAGGAACATTCTTCCCACTGATCACCAATGTAAGGGACATTCTTCTCACTGATCACCAATGTAAGGGACATTCTTCTCACTGATCACCAATGTAAGGAACATTCTTCTCACTGATCACCAATGTAAGGAACATTCTTCCCACTGATCACCAATGTAAGGGACATTCTTCTCACTGATCACCAATGTAAGGAACATTCTTCCCATGTGCCACTAATGTGAGGAGCATTCTTCTCACTGATCACCAATGTAAGGAACATTCTTCCCATGTGCCACCAATGTGAGGAGCATTATTCTCACTAATCACCAATGTAAGGGACATTCTTCCCACTGATCACCAATGTAAGGAACATTCTTCCCATGTGCCACTAATTTGAGGAGCATTCTTCTCACTGATCACCAATGTAAGGAACATTCTTCCCATGTGCCACCAATGTGAGGAGCATTATTCTCACTAATCACCAATGTAAGGGACATTCTTCCCACTGATCACCAATGTAAGGAACATTCTTCCCACTGATCACCAATGTATGAACACTCTTCCTACTGACCACCATGTTAATAGTTTCCATGAGGCCTGAAAAAAATTCTGTGTTAAAAAGCTTGAGAAAGTCTGCTCTAGGTAGACCATGGATACAAATAAGTTAGCGACTGAAATAATTTCCTGACTTGTTTGAAAATCATTTACCGCGAAACGTTGTTTCCAAGAAATCAATACAATGTATCGTTTAGAGCGCAGGGCAATTAAAACCAAATTGCTGATCTTCTAAGCGCAGATGACTGATCAGCCGAAAATCCTACAAGTGGCACAAAATGGTCTTAAAATAAATGACTATCGTTACTTCCCTTACAATTATTTCGATAAAGAAAATTAAACTTTCACCGAACCTTTACTAAACCTTCTAAAAGACTGCCAACAAGAGGCTAAATCTTTTAATGGCAAGAGCTTAAAATCGCCCATGTAATTAAGGCCAAAGAGTGGGTCGATTGATGAAGATTTAAAAAAAAAAAAAAGGGAATGCATTAGAATTATTTGGCAGTGATTGAACTAGTAGGAAAACCACTTTGAGTCCCAAATGTTCATCTCTTCCTCTTAGAGCCCTCCCATTGGTATTGTATGCTTTTTTCTTTTGCTGCGTGTTAATACCAGGTCGTGGTCCTTGGGATCATCCCACTAGGAGGTGAGGAATCCTGGGTGCAGTAGCAAAAAAAGCACATAGGGATCAAGCAGAAGTGTAGCCAGTAAACAAGCCAAAGGTCAGCAACAAGTGGTTGCAGGTTGGGATCAAGCAGAAACATAGTTGAGGAACAAGCCAAAGGTCAGTAACCAATGGTTGCAGGTGGAAAACAAGTGGAAACATCGTCAAGGAGCAAGTCAAAAGTTGGTAACTAGTGTTTGCAGGTTGGGATCAAGCGTAGTCAAGGAACAAGCCAAGGATCAGTAAAAAGTGGTCGCAGGTTGGGATCAAGTGGAAACATCGTCGAGGAACAAGCCAAAGGTCAGTAACGAATGGTTGCAGGTTGGGATCAAGTTGAAGCATTACCGAGGAACAAGTCAAAAGTTGGTAACTAGTGGTTGCTGGATGGGATCAAGCGTAGTCAAGGAACAAGCCAAAGATCGGTAACAAGTGGTTGCAGGTTGGGATCAAGTGGATGCATCGTCAAGGAACAAGTCAAAGGTTGATAACTAGTGGTTGCAGTTTGGAATCAAGTGGAAGCATCATCAAGGAACAAGTCATAGAATGGTAACAAGTGGTTACAGGTTAGGATCAAGCATAGTCAAGGAACAAACCAAAGATCGGTAACACTTGGTTGCAGGTTGGGATCAAGTGGATGCATCGTCAAGGAACAAGTCAAAGGTTGGTAACTAGTGGTTGCAGGTTGGGATCAAGTGGAAGCATCATCAAGGAACAAGCCAAAGATCGGTAACAAGTGGTTACAGGTTGGGATCAAGTGGAAGCATCGTCGATGAACAAGCCAAAGGTCAGTAACGAATGGTTGCAGGTTGGGATAAAGTGGAAGCATCGTCGAGGAACAAGTAAAAGTTGGTAACTAGTGGTTGCTGGATAGGATCAAGCGTAGTCAAGGAACAAGCCAAAGATCGGTAACACGTGGTTGCAGGTTGGGATCAAGTGGAAGCATCATCAAGGAACAAGTCAAAGATTGGTAACTAGTGGTTGCAGGTTGGGATCAAGCGTAGTCAAGGAACAAGCCAAAGATCGGTAACAAGTGGTTACAGGTTGGAATAAAGTGGAAGCATCGTCAAGACAAGGCAAAGATCGGTAACTAGTTGTTGCAGGTTGGAATCAAGCATAATCGAGAAACTCACAGGAATTAACAGTCATTTTTTTTGTTAAAGGGTCCCTGACCTTGTGTGTCTTCTTTGTGATAAGAGCCTTAGGCCGCGTACACACGGCCGAGAAACTCGACGGGCAAAACACATTGTTCCTTGTTCGGCTGTCAAAAAACTTGTCGAGCCAAATGTTCCCATTGCCCAACGAGGAAATAGAGAACATGCTCTCTTTTTGGCTCGACGAGTTTCCCGACGGGTTTCTCGGCGAAAAGTGTACACACGACCGGTTTTCTCGGCAGAATACGTCTCCCATCGAGTTTCTTGCTGAATTCTGCCGAGAAAACCGGTCGTGTGTACGGGGCCTTAGGTTTATTTTTTTGTGACAATTTATTTAAAAAAAAAACAATCATTTTCAAAATTCCCAAGGGAATTTATTGGCAACCAAAGTTCATTGATGGAGTCTATAAAACCCTCAACCTCTTTTTGTCTACATCAGCAGGTTGGGTTTTAATGACTTGACACCGTCTTTCGGGTGGAGAACTTCCTTGCTGTAATTAAAGTGACTCAATTAATCAACGGGAACAAAAAGCATCACGTAATTGTTTGCAGACTCGTTAAGAGGCATACAAGAGCTCGGCCTCCTGTTCCGATTGTGGGTGTCGTGAGGGGCACCGGGAAGTTGGATGTATGGCTTTGGGGATGGACTCGTTTCCTGAATGTTCAGGAAGGCTGAAGGGTTAATAGAGACTTGGTGAGAAGAAAACGACACTGCGACAACCCAATTTTATGACAACAGTGTGGGAAGACAGCATTGCTTGTAATTCTCATCCTACCAAGGTTTTATGGTAGAACACAGAGGCAGCTTCATGGATTATGATTTGTGAATTTCAATGTGATGTTCAAGATGGTTCTTGGGGAAGAAATTCTGATTCCTTTACCTCTTCGGTATTCTTACTGATCAGGACTTAAAATAGCATTCCAACTTTTTAAAACTTAATGCAAAGTTAAAAAAAAAAATCTGTGCATTGGCTATTATTCCATATTACTTTCCCATTTATGCAACTGGGTGTGATTTTCTAATCCCGTAAAATCATTCAAATAATTGTTTCTTGGAAGCTTGTAAGATCTACTTCTAAAAATCTTCATCCCTTTGCTCTTGTAATTGTCAGAAGTCAGTTGAGGCCAGGGCCGTCTTAAAAGCGCCATTGGGCCCCTGGGCAAATTAATGCACTAGGACCCCCTACCAGCCTGCCCAAATTTACACACCTACTCTCGAAAAATTTAAGTATAAATAGTTGATAGAAATAAACATATATTCATTAGTACTTTCAATAAAATCGATTTTTAACAATAAGAAAACATACCAAAAATCAAAGACTGATCAACACAAAGGGCCCAGTACGGGGGGATCAAGAGGGCACAATACTGGGAACAGGAGCACACAGTACAGGGGGATCAGGAGGGCACAATACTGGGAACAGGAGGGCACAGTACAGGGGATCAGGAGGGCACAATACTGGGAACAGGAAGCACAGTACAGGGGGATCAGGAGGGCACAATACTGGGAACAGGAGGGCACAGTACAGGGGGATCAGGAGGGCACAATACTGGGAACAGGAGGAAACAGTACAGGGGATCAGGAGGGCACGATACTGGGATAAAGAGGGCAGAAGAGCAGGCGGCTACTCTCCTTGATCGGGACCAATGTCCCTCTAACAGCCGCCGGTAATCGGGTCGGGATAGACCCCTTACTCCGATCTGTGATCAGCCAAGTCTCAGAGACTTGCTGATCACAGAGCGGGCCACGCGCGCCCTGTAGGAGCATGCAGGCCGCTTGAGCATGGGAGGACATCCACGGACGCCCTCCCGGCAAATTAGGTCTGCACTGTAGCCGTCTTTCAGCTATAGCGCAGATCTGAAGTAGTTAAAGAGGTGCACAGCGTTTTTCTGAACTTTTTTTTGCTGCAAAATTCATGGTTTTGTTGAAACTTTATCAAAATCCGCCTCAAATATTGCCATGTGGATAGTCCAGTTAAAATGAGTTTTCTGTTGTTGAACAAATAAAGCCATGTGATCATCATATCAGCAATCACATGGTAATTGGCTTTGTTAATAAACAAAGCCAATACCCAATATCCAAAATGCTATCCTTAAAGTGGTTCTAAAGGTATTTTTTATTTATTTTTTACTTTAATGCATTCTCTGCATTAAGTAAAAAAAACCCTTTTAATAGTGATTGATGATCCCAACGCATTTCGTCAAAATTATGGCATCCTTGCCGATTTTCGTCAACGTATTGGCTACTCAAAAATTCTCAGACTTGCATACCTGGCTAATCATGAGATTTTAGTAAAGCCACAAATTGTATGGGAAGCGGTTCTTCAGATCTGTATTGAATTTTTGAGCACCCATACAAAAAGCTCTATTCACCGGCAATTTAGTTTTGCACTGCGAGCCATCAACGTTTTTCTTTTTTTAATCTCCGTTTCCCTGGCCTATGCAAAACAAATAAATAACACCCATCTACGCTAAGAATCAATACGGCAATAATGGACTAACCGCTTATTAATGCGGACGCGCCTTGGGTGAAGAATGTGGGTGAAGTGCGGCAAGATGAACTCGGCGGAGGGGGTGGCGACCGGTCTCAGCCGCCTGTCAGATTGCAGAGCGAGAGTCAGTGCAGGTAATCTATAGGAAATGAATGCCCCTGCCTTGCCAGGTACGGCGCAGAACAGAAAGCTTAATGATATCATTAACATCGGAGGCCTGAATATCCAGGCTGTTCGGGACTGACATTGTCATTAAGGGAAGCGAGTCAGTAGGCTGTTAAAACGTCGTTTTCGTGCTGCGCCGGAATGAATGACATTTTCCTCCCCGCCATTCTCTGCGTGAAATTACTGGCGATTAACCCCGCATGGCGCTTGACGCAGTCAAATGGATGTGGCTGGCTTGCTTGGCGTTGTGCTGCTGGTCCTTAAAGGGGACCTGTGCTGACCCCCTCTAAAAAAAAAATCTGGTTGGCTGTCATATTGATCCCTTTTGGCTTGAGCATGTTCAGAGACACTGACCAAGAACAAGCATGCAGATCAGGAAAGCCTGAGGTTTGCAGTCACTGATCTAAAAAGTACCGAAGCCATCGGTTCAGCATGAGTTCATAAACGTCCCTTATGAAAATGAGTTGAATTTAGAGCCTACCTGATGCTGATTTTCTTGCTGTCTTTAGGAAGTAAGTGAAGGTGAATATTGGGCAGTGGGCACTAGGTGTTACGCAAAATTAAAACATTTTTTCCTTAAATTTCATAGAAAATTGAAAAATGTTATCAAAATGTTTCCATTGTGGCAAAATTTGTCCATAGAAAATCTAAATTGAAGGTGTTTTCGATGGCTTTAGGGTGCAAGGGGCTTTAAATGGTGCCTTAGATTTATGGAAGCTCCTTTTACCTATCCGGGACATGTTCTTGTGACAACAATAGACCCCTTCTTGCTCCATTATTCGAAATTTTCATAGAAAGGAAAAAAAATCGAATTCAACTAAACTGCCATAAATACACTAAGACTGATTGGAAGTCTAAAATACCTGTTGGTCATAGAGGTAGTTGCAAGTAGTTGTGTGGCTGCTCTATTGTGGATAACAGTCATATGGCCGTGGTCTGCTGGTATTGGTAAGGGTCTTGAGCGTATAGCACTGTACAGATTGGTTAACTGGATGGTAGCAGAATTGGTAAGGCAACAGCTTCATGGTGGTTGTGGTCAACCACCATGGCAAGTTGGAAAGGATAATGGAAGTACAGGGTGAGGGGCTTTGGATTTATGGATGAAGAAGTTGGAAAGGATAATGGAAGTACAGGGTGAGGGGCTTTGGCTTCATGGATAAAGTAGACAGAAGGTGATAGGTGGAGACAGGGAAGGGTCATGGGAGCCATCAGCCATTAGGATGATAGAGTGTACAGATAAGTTTACATGGAGGCAAGGATGTAACGCAGCAGCTCCAGGGTTGTGGTCTGCCACCATGACCGGGGGGAAAGGGTCATGGCAGTACAAGTAAAGGAGAGGGCTGAGGTTGAGCTGAAGGTAGATAATAGATTGGGTTGCTGGTAAGGCAACTGCTCCAGGGCTGTGATATCACAGATAGGAAAGGGTGAAGGGTACCGGTGATGGATTTGACAGGAGCAGAGTAAAAGGAGGAAAATGAAGGTTGGTGAGGCAGCAGCTTCGGTGTTGAGGTCTACAATGGATCATGGGAGTACTGATAAAAGGAAGGTTGGTGAAGCAGCAGCTCCAGTGTTGAGGTCTACAATGGATCAAAGGAATACTGGCAAAAGGAATGTTTATGTCTCCATAGGGAAGTAAGATAATAGTAGGGGTTAAGCAGTGGCAAGGGTAATGAGTTTAAAGCCTATGAGAAAGACCAGAAAAGACAGTTGGTTGCAAGTAGTTGTGTGCTATGGGATAATGATCATCTTAAAATTGGGAGGCATTTCTGTGAATACAGGTAAGGAAAGGGCTCTACAGGGGAATTGATGGGCGCTGGTGGAGGTAGAGGAAAGGGAGGTTGCTGAGTCTCCAAGATTCTGGTCCACCACCATGGCAAGTTCATAGGTAAAGAGTAAAAGGATTGGGTGCATGAGGTCTACAATGAAGAAGAGAAGAGGAAAACTGGTGGGGCAGGATCAGTTCAGGTGAGGGTTAAGGGCTCCACAGATATATTGAGAGGACAGCAGGCGAGGAAAGTGAGGACTGTGGTTCCCGGTACTGGGATTCAGGATGGACTCCGATTTTGCCATCTCAGGTTTCCACTTTTAAGAATTCCTGTGCCTGCTTCCCTGCAATATTTTTGACATAGTCCATCTAGTTCAACCTTTAAAGAAAAACCATCCACCAAACCAATATTTTTCCAAGGCACTCCAGCCTACGCCGAGTAAAGTTTCTGACGTCTGCAAAGTTAAAGCTTCTTGATCATTTTGCTGTCCTGTAAATGTCCTCCGCAGGAACATAATCTAAAGTTCCCTCTCTTCTCGAGCTTTTGGCCTTTCGAAAAAAACAAAAAAAAACAATTCTGCGTTGCCTGTAAACGCAACAGAGACGACGATTTCCATGGCAACTTAGCACAAGCCTCATGTGACAGGCTTAGGCGTGAAGGAGCGGCTCATTGTACTAAAATAGCCCGGGCTGCTGTCAGGACAATGAGGGTTTGTAATAGGAGGAGGTGGCCATTGTCCATGTGAGTGTCATACGGCTTTGATTTCCAAGGCGAGAGTAAATTAGAGCCAACCTTTTTTTTCTTCTTTTACGATAAGACCGTCTGTTTTCTCTTCTCAAAGGCACCTCCACTTTCGAGGGAATAAACCAATTACTGTGCCATGCCCAGGTTTTATGATGGCGCAGAAGGCGCCAAACGACTTTTCCTTCTGTTGCTCCTGCATTCCTACCTGGCTGTGCCCAGGAATTTGGATATTTGTTCCTGTGTGTGGCCATTCTTTCTCATTAGTCAAGTCCTAGATAAATGCCGTCCATTGTTACATAGTAAAGGTATTACAAAGATCGTCATCCAAACATGTTGTCATTTTGCCGTGATTGTCACCCAACAGAATCGTGCTGCGACCTGCCTTTAAAAATGAACCTCAATGCCCAAATAGCAGCGGGAGCTTTATTTAGTTGACAAATACGCATAGGGCAGCCCATTGAAGCAAACGCCCCCCCCCCCTATGTGCGACACGTGGAATTGCGTGAAAAAATCTACCGCGGGAGCGAGAAGCTTGCTGGCTAATTGCTTTTTGCAAATATTGCGCCAATCTCTGTTTTCATGTTTTGCAGATTCTCATTTGCGCCTAAGTTTTCATTTTCTCGATTCGCTGGCCGGTAGGATCTGGCTCCTAAGATCTTACTAGATCGTGTTCGTCAGATGCAAATGATGACAGGGAGCGAAAAAAAAAAAAGCGCACCGGCTGAGCGTAATCATCTCATCGAATGAGGCCTTTGTGGCCAAGTCGGCATTAGCCGACCACACCCCAACATCTGTAGGCCCCACGCTGCCATGGCAACCGAGCAGACTTCATCAGGCCCCTCGATCCATTAGGACACGATGAGGCCTGCAGGCTTGTAATAAATGAATATATAAACGATGAGCCCTTTCATCCCCTCCCCCTTCCCCCTTGGCTGGTTCTTTCTCGCCTTACGGGGGCCATGCCAGTAATCGAGCGGCGGGGGCATCAAGATAGATGAACCTTCACCGCTTCCAACTCTCTGGGCCTAATGAGAATTTTAAATTAAATAACGCAAGCATATCCATCAAACGTTGGCTATTTATGGCGCCCCCGTCGCAGCCTTTCCGAGATGGGGCTCGAAAACGTAACAGCCGTTCAGTCAAACTGCTGCCGTCCATTAAACCCTGCTTCCACCCTTCGCGTCCTCGGCTCGACGGGAAAAATAAAATGTTTACGCTCTGGCGGTATAAATATCCCCCTTTTAAATCATCGTTGTTTGGCAAAATGGCTGACACTTATGTCCCCGTAAATACCTTTTCGCAGGTACTTGAGGGTAAATTAATATCGAGTACGGTGCTCGTGATGGCGAGAGCTAATTAGCTGCACGCTGCGCACTTTAACATGCTATTTCATAGAGGCAGGCAGGCGTATGGCTTTAGAGAGGCGCGCGGTGGCGGAATTATATTAGATGCATATATAACGGTAAGCGTCGCCTGACACCTAATATTTATTGCTGGTCCGTGGAGGGGGAAATTAAATCAAGATTATGACACCGAAGCCCAGTAGGCATTTGCGAAAGTTGTTTATGGCTGTTTAAATAGGAAATAATTAATGGCGAGTTCCGGAGTGATGCCAGAAGGCGGTTAAATCATTTTGGAATCATCAGGTAATACCGCCCCGTAGGCCAAATATTGAGTTTGGTGACTGAGTGATTGAGGTCATCAATCTCAAAGCTATCGTCCTTAAACCATCGTTAGGTGAGCCACAGTGGATTGCGTTGACCGTTGCCGTACCCGATAGGGCGATTTCACCTCACTTTCTGTCTTAGTCAATATGTGGTTGACCTATGTGGTTGACCATTGCCATTCCCGATCTTGAGATTTCTCCTCACTTTCTGTCAAAATATGTCAAATTGAACGAGGAGCAAGGCTCCCAAAAAAAACGATCAGCATTAAATTACCAAAGCTTTTGATACTATTGTCTGGTCCAGTTTTTAGACCTTCGCAGCCCTGAAGAAGGACCTTCCTAGCCCCCGAAATGTGTTGGCGTTTTCTTGGAGATCTTGAAAAAAAAAAGATCATTCTAAACTTTTATACATGGGGTTTGGCTTCTGTTCCTTATTCCCTCTACTGGCGTTCCAGGACTCCAATCGACTCCATTACTAAAACTTACAACCTTTAAAACACAAGAAATCCAACCCTCTTCATTTGCCCTCTCTATTTTTTCTGATTATTATTGTCGCTGGTGCAGATGGTAATGGGAAATCCAAAAATGTTACAATTACCACCAGATCTGGGAGTACAGTGGAACTTCTGATTGCGAGTAACGTGGTTAACGAGCATTACGCAATACGAGCACTGTATTTTTTAAAAATCGTAAAACGATCGCGATTCAGGCCAAAGCGGTGTGCAGTACCGCGCTTGGCCTGAGATGTTGGGGGCACCGGAAAGGCCCTTGGACAGCACAGCTGACCTCTGCAAATCTTGGGAACAAAGTCTTTCCGAGGTTTGCCGAGGCCAGCCGAGGTGTCCTCGGGCCTTTTCGGCCGTTTAAGCCAGCTCTCTGCCGCCCCCATGCCTCTGGCCGCATGCGGTATTGCATGCCATTGAAGTCAATGTGGAACAAATTATTTTAGTTTCTATTGACTTCAATGGGGAAACTTGCTTTGATATGCGAGTACTTTGGATCACAAGCATTTTCCCGGAAAGGATTATGCTTGCAATCCGAGGTTCTACTGTAAAGGGAAATCTTCCACTGAGGACACATGTTCTGATGACAACGAAGAGGGGATTTCCCCTTACTTTGGAAAGATTTCCACTTACTTCCTGTTTTGTCTCCAGAACAGGAAGTAAAGGGAAAGTCTCTCCAAAAAGGCTGAGACAGCAAAACAAATGAAAGGGGTTTAAATTATATTCTTACTTTATCCCAAGCTAAAAGGAAATGGCTATTGATACACTTTGGGAGTGCTAGATGATGTTGGGCACCCTGCTGCCAGGAAATGAGGTGGGCTGTACAGTATCTGACTTGCTGCAGCTTGTGAGAAGCTCACACTGGGCCGGATTCAGATAGGTTAGCGGATCTTTAGATCTGATTTACGATCCGCTGGCGGAAGTTTTTGAGGCAAGTGCTTAATTCAGAAAGCACTTACCTCAAAACTTGCGGCGGCGTATCGTAAATCCCCCGGCGGAATTCAAATTCCGCGGCTAGGGGGCGTCTACAATTTAAATCAGGCGCGTCCCCGCGCCGATCGAACAGCGATGCGCCGTCCGCAAATTTTCCCAGCGTGCATTGTTTCAAATGACGTCGCTAGGACGTCATTGGTTTCGGCGTGAGCGTAACTTGCGTCCAGCTCTTTTCTGAATCGACTTACGCAAACGACGTAAAAATTCAAAACTCTGCGCGGGAACGATGGCCATACTTAACATAGGATACCCCTCACATAGCAGGGGTAACTATACGCCGGAAAAAGCCGAACGCAAGCGACGTAAAAAAAAAGCGACGGGTGGGCGTTCGTTTCTGAATCGGCGGAAATCCTCATTTGCATATTCGTCGCGTGTAAAAAACGAAACGCCACCTAGCGGCCGGCCTGGAATTGCAGCCTAAGATCCGACGGTGTAAGTCACTTACACCTGTCGGATCTTAGGGAGATCTATGCGGAACCTGATTCTATGAATCAGCCGCATAGATACGACTGACGGAACTCAGAGATACGACGGCGTATCAGGAGATACGCCGTCGTATCTCTATCTGAATCCGGGCTAGTTTGCGGTAAAATCAGAGTAAGCCGTTTCAGTCCAGGAGGAGGACCTGTACAATTGTGCAAGGCCGGAATTCGGCTTTAAAACCCGAAATTCTAAAGCTTCTCTGCTTATAACTAATAAAAAAAAATATATATAAAAAAACAAAAAGCCTTTTCCCTTTATGATATTCCGATGTAAGAAGTGGAGACAATGGGACTGTTCTCTGTGATGAATCCCGAATGGTTACAGCATTTGTTCACTCAAATACGGCTTTTCTTTTTCCTTTCATCTTGTCTCTTAGCCGGGGCTGAATTGACTGAATTGATCGCAGGATTAATTTTTAGACATCGGTTTTAGTTGACATGCAACAGATTCTTTCAGGGTTTATCAAGTGCACCAAGGGAAGAGAAAAAAAAAGGTTGAACGCTATCTGGGTGTTAATTAGGTCTGTACGGGATTCATAAAGCAAATTTTAGTTCCACAGGCAGCAACTTCCTATATTTTCAGAAGAGTTGGTGGTGTAGTTACAGGTGATGACATATAGGGGTCGCAAGGGGGTTGGCAACTTTTCAGAACAGCAGAAGGTGTAGCTACAGGTGATGACCTATAGGGGTCGCAAGAGGGTCGGCAACTGTTTCGGTACAGCAGGCTATGCAGTTACAGGTGATGAAAAAAAAGGGATCGCAAGAGGTTCAGTGAAGGCGTCAGAGGTCTACAATAGCTCAATCGTGCTAAAACCGCCAATGATTGAGTAGCAATGGACAGCTATACATAGAGACAGATGGCCCCCCCCCAATGGTGTAAACTACACAAGGAGCAAGCAGCAGATATAAAGACCCAACCTGATCCCAGCTCCCTAATCTGGAGCCCCAAACATGGATTTTTTGCCTTTTTTTTTGATACTTATCTCTTCCAACCAAGTCACGTGGCATATGGTCTTCCTTCTCTTTGGACCTTTTCCAGCTGTGGGTGGTCCTCAAGGATAAAAAAGATTGACACAGGCGTGATGACACCAGTATTGCTCTTTGCGCCAGTAACCTGTGGATGCAGGGCACTGTGGGAAGTCCATCACACCCTACACTTATGATATCTTCATAATCTTCCTCTGCGTCATGCAACTTGGTAAAATTGAGGGCATCTCAGTTGTTCTTTATTCCTCCTGGGTAGGGATGAGCTTAGGTTCAGCTCTGGGGTCAGCTGTCAGTGCTGGGCCAATGAGCTGAGGGCAGAAGTCTTAATTATTTAAATTAAGGGGCGAGGATGCTCGTGATATCATTGACCTAATATGGCCAAGTGGCCTTTTTAGGTCAATGTCATGGACCTAATTTGGCCTTGTCAATAATCAGTGATGTCATGAGAATCCCAATTATGGTCCCTATCATGGTCGGGTGGCCATATTAGGTCAATGATGTCCTCTTGAGCATCCCTGCCCATTTGTGTTGCGCAGCTGCAGGGTTGCAAAGAAATGCCCGGTATCAGCTGATTGGTCAAGGAATGCTTTCCTGGTTTGGTCAAGATGGCCATATTAGGTCATTGTCATAGACCTAATTTGGCCTTACCAATGATCAGTGATGTCATTAACATCCAGGCGAAGATGCTTGTGACATCATTGACCTAATATGGGCATATGCCTATATTAGGTCAATGTCACTGATCTAATGTGGCCACATAAGGTCCAGGTCATTGACCCAATATGGCCACGTGGCACACATTAGGCTGATGTCATGGACCTAATATGGCTATGTGGCCAAATTAGGCCAAATTCATGGACCTAATATGGCCATGTGGCCATATTAGGTCAATGTCATGGACCCATTATAGCCAGGTGGCCATATTAGGTCAATAATGTCATCATGGGCATCCCTGCCCATTTGTGTCGTGCAGCTGCAGGGTTGCAAGGAATGCCTTCCTGGTTTGGTTGAGACCTGGGGTGGCAAGGTAGCCATATTAGGTCATTGTTATGGACCTAATTTGGCCTTGCCAATGATCAGTGATGCCACTAACATCCGGGCGAGGATGCTCTGACATCATTGACCTAATATGGGCATATGACACCCTGCAACAACGATCGCCGCGATGCGCGCCCCCGTCATATGACGTCCACTCGGGATATTGAAACCACTTTGCCGAGGTCAATCTGTCATTGGCGGGTGGCAAGTGGTTAATGTAGGCTTAGGCAACTTCGCCACTCGAGTTGGGGTGAAACTACAAATCCCATCATGCCTCTGCCTCTGTGAGCCATCCCTGTTGCTGTCAAGGTCCTCCTTTGCCTTATGGGACTTGTAGTCCTACAACAGCTGAAGTGCCGATGTTGATTACCTTGCCTTAGAGACTGAGACATTTGTTCCATCAGTGTGTTGCGACTGATTGCAACTATTTGAAAGGAATTGCTACAATGCAGGAGCCATTAATTTCACAAGTGACCCCTATTTTTATTGGAGGATTTAAACCCGAAAAAAAATAAAAAATTCTTTGATGTCACAATGTAGAGAATAAGATTTCCTATCATCTGTGCCCAGTCTTGCCACACAGAGTTAATCCAGCTCCGTTCCACCCCCTTGCTGTGAGTGACAGGTTATTTACATATCTCATGCACTAGCCTGGAGATTTTTTAATTCCCACCCCCACTCCTTTTCTGAAGTCATGTGGTTACTTTTCTGGATTTTGACTGGATGTTAGTGATCATAGCAGAGTGTAGAGGTGGGCGGGGAGTCTGCTGACATCACGACTCCACCCACTGAGCTCCACAAAACAGATCCGCCCACAGAATCTGCAGTTTTTCAGTTCTTATAACAGAGAGAGGTGAGACATTTGACAGGTAAGGATACATGCAGGAGGCATCTATAGCCTTATAGATCAGCACTATGGCAGTAGTTTAGAAAGGATGAGAGCGGCTTTACATCCACTTTAAAGGATCTCCCCATAAATAACAGGTGGAGCCTGGGGAGCTGAGTCAGCCCTTGGCTTCTTATATGTCTTGGATGCTCCACTATCGAGATTTACCTGTAATTATTCCCAACTCTGTCCCCGCCCACCTGTGTGTTCCCAGCTCCTCCTCCTCCAGTCTCCATAATATAAAACTGATACAAAAAGATCCACCAGGCCTGGTGGGAATTCTTTATAATGGGCACGCCGTGTTCAGTAGAGTTCTTCAAAGCAATCCCATTTGGTTGACAACATGGAGGAAGACAGCGGCGTCAGCTCCCAGCTGTCTGCGGCACGCCGATGGAATATGCATTCTTTAGAGGAGGACGGCTCGCTGTAATTCAGCGCACGGAGATATCGCGTAGAGAAATGACAGGCTGCCAACTTCGTGTTTCCTCTTACTAATAACAGGTATTGTATCAACCGCCGAGCGCCATGTGCCGAGCGGCAAACATAGCCCTACATTGATATCATACGTGAGACGCCGCCGAGCGCAGGAGGAAGACGGCCTAAATTACAGATCCAGGAGAGAAGCCGGAGAAGGGCTTATTTTTTATTTTTTTCATTTCTTTCTAGAAGAAGTTTTATCCCTTTGCTGTGATGTGAAGCAAGGAAAAGTCTGCATGTGTGTGGACTCCGCCGCTGTCAGCCAATTAGGAATAGAGTTTTTTTGTGTGTTTTATTGGACTAAAGATTACATTGGGGGGTGGGGGCTCACAAAGTGACTGGGGGGCTCTTCATCCATGAATGGAGGTATACAACCTGGAGGCCAACTGTTCCAGGGGGTCAGCACAGAAAAAGTATTCTGGATAGATAGATAGATAGATAGATAGATAGATAGATAGATAGATAGATAGATAGATAGATAGATAGATAGTATAGAATAGGAAGATAGATAGGCAAAGAATCAATAGATAATAGATAGGTGGATTCTAGTATAGGATAGATAGATAGATAGATAGATAGATAGATAGATAGATAGATAGATAGATAGATAGATAGATAGAAGACCATAGTAGTTTAGAAAATGAAGATAGATAGGCAAAGGATCAATAGATAATAGATAGATGGATCCTAGTATAGTATATATTAGATAGATAGATAGATAGATAGATAGATAGATAGATAGATAGATAGATAGATAGATAGATAGATAGATAGATAGATAGACAAATGATCAATATATAATTGATAAATAGATAAAGGATCAATAGATAATACGCAGATAGTTAGTGAATAGATCCTAGTAGTATAGGATAAATGATAGCTAGATAGATAGTAGATCATAGTAGTATAGAAAAAGAAGATAGATAGATAAATAGATAGAAAAAGGATCAATATATAATAGATAGATGGATAAAGGATCAATAGATAAAACATAGATAGTTAGAGAATAGATCCTAGCAGTATAGGATAGATAGATGTATAGATAGATAGATGTATAGATAGATAGATAGATAGATAGATAGATAGATAGATAGATAGATAGATAGATAGATAGATAATCAATCAATATATAATTGGTAAATGGATAAAGGACCAACAGATAATACATAGATAGTTAGAGAATAGATCCTAGTAGTATAGGATAAATGATAGATAGATAGATAGATAGATAGATAGATAGATAGATAGATAGATAGATAGATAGATAGATAGATAGATAGATAGATAGATAGATAGATATAATGATAGATGATAAATAGATTGATACTGATTGTTAAAAAATAATCTCAGTTTTAATTTCCACGCTTCAATGTTTTCACAGATGATCAATTGTAACTTGCGTCCGGCGTCTTAATATAACGATTTGCGGGGGGGAGGGGAGGAAGAAAAAACTTCAATTAATACAAAATCAAATAAGAAACAACGTCTCCAGCCGGAGGGCCGCGCTCTCAAAATCAAATTACTTCTCTGGGAGGAAAAGGAAAAGCGCGGCGGAGCTCTGGGGAATGTAATAAAAGTCCTTCTCCCAGCGGGATGGAAAGGCGTCGTAGACGAGGGGCTCAGAGCTCAGCAACAAAGGAGATGTACATTACAATTCTTTTCTTTTTCTTCCCTTGTTCTCGCCGGCTGAGTGGGCCCTGAGCCTCCGCTCATGTGTGAGGGACCATACATGGGGCACGTACCTTAATTTTCCACAAGGTATCACCGGATAAGTAGAGGGAGATGACAAATGGCAACGTCAGAAGGAAATCATAGCGGAAAACCGAGCTTTGGAAGTGGCCCCATATCCTTAATAGAGGTGAACATTTTTAGTGTGGGGAGGTTTAGATTTTAAAGGAAATTACACACTGACACTTGGGGGTCCAGAACAATGACACACTGACACTTGGGGGTCCCAGAACAATGACACACTGATACTTGGGGGTCCAGAACAATGACACACTGACACTTGGGGGTCCCAGAACAATGACACACTGATACTTGGGGGTCCAGAACAATGACACACTGACACTTGGGGGATCCAGAACAATGACACACTGATACTTGGGGGTCCAGAACAATGACACACTGACACTTGGGGGTCCAGAACAATGACACACTGACACTTGGGGGTTCCAGAACAATGACACACTGATACTTGGGGGTCCAGAACAATGACACACTGACACTTGGGGGTCCATAACAATGACACACTGACACTTGGGGGTCCAGAACAATGACACACTGACACTTGGGGGTCCCAGAACAATGACACACTGACACTTGGGGGTCCAGAACAATGACACACTGACACTTGGGGGATCCAGAACAATGACACACTGACACTTGGGGGTCCAGAACAATGACACACTGATACTTGGGGGTCCAGAACAATGACACACTGATACTTGGGGGTCCAGAACAATGACACACTGACACTTGGGGGTCCATAACAATGACACACTGACACTTGGGGGTCCAGAACAATGACACACTGACACTTGGGGGTCCCAGAACAATGACACACTGACACTTGGGGGTCCAGAACAATGACACACTGACACTTGGGGGTCCAGAACTATGACACACTGACATTCGGGTAGGACCAGAACTATGACACACTGACACTTGAACAATGACATCATGAATTTTGGTAGCAAGGTGCTGGATACAGAACCTCAGTTTTTTTAGGAAAAAAGGAGGTCATACTGGAGTACAATGAGTCGGGTATGGCCAGTTCTTCAACAAGGAGGTCCCTTCAAGGGATGAACCATTGAAACAAGTCTCATCAATCTAAGGAGCCAATTACCCCGATGAAGGAGAACCTTGTGGCCCCAAAACGTGTTGGCTTAATCTATGTGGGCTTCTGCGATTTACTCCAATCATTTTTTTGGATTTCTATATATTCGGTGTGACTCTGTAGTACTGTCTGGACAGGAAGTGATGGAAATCTCTCCAATAGGGACTTAGGAAGGGTTGGAACTTCTCGTCCAAGGGGACAATCCCTCCCCAATTTAATGTGTGAGTGTCACAAAGATAGTGTCAGGTTACCTGTGGCCAGGTGACAAGTGCACCCCGTTGGGGTCAGGGATGCACCACAGGGTAGTGAACCCTATAGCCGACTGCTGCTATCAAAGAGGAAGCGTGAACCCAAGATCGCCCAGGGTGTGGAGTCTAAGACCCAGCTTTGTGTTTACCAGAGCCTCTAGTGGTGAGGATGGCCTTCGCCGCAGCTGGATCCAGGTCGCGACCCCTGGGATCCCCTAGGTCACGCTCCGCAGAGAGAGAGGGGAAGCAGCAAGCAGGACAACGGTAGTGATGGGTTAGCCAAGGCCAGGGCAACAGGCAGACAAGGGTAACCGAGGGACAGGCAAAAGGTCAAGGGCACAGGCAAACAGGAGAAGTCAGGGACGAGACAAAAACGGTACACAGGAAGATAATTGTAGCACCGGAACTTAAACAAACAACACTGTTGAACAGCAATGCAGGCCTGTAGTGCAACAGTTAATATAGACTTCCTGGGGTGGCCTGGGTGGGGCCATACAGGAAGTAGAGGAGATAAGAAGGTAACCAGAACAGAGTCAGGCCTCTTAGTTGACAGATGGAAACAGGTAAGCTGCCAGACTATTGCATATCCATGACAGATAGGAAGTGGGAGAAAATATCCCTATTGGGGTTCCAGACGGAAATAAAAACCTGTATAGAATTTTAACTCCTCCCCTTTATATCCAAAATGTAAAATAAATGGCTGAAATTAGGCTCACGCAGGCCTTGTTACGGTATTATACACATAACATTAAATCTCAAATACCTTTCTGTGTCGCTTTAAGAGATGCAAACTCAAGACATGCTGAGATTTTTTCGCTGGAGCAGCATTAAGGACGTTCGGTGGAATCGAGCGTAAATATGATGAAATATTGGCACGATTAAAAAAGCATCCACTTTAACCCGCGGGCTGTGCGTAATGTAAATGTAATGAGCTTACCCCCTCCCAGGAGAGCCATAATCAGAGCCGTCCTCTGTGTACGTACAGGCTGTTAGGGAAATAGAGAGGCTTAAAATACACTACTGACTGCAGGGGCCAATCAGTCATTCAGGAGGACCAGGAAACAGAAGACGCAAAGTCCCCAAACATTGATTTTTTTTTTATATCGCCCAATCAGAACTACTTCAGATTAGCTCTCAGGTGTCCAATGTGGTGGAGATGATAAATAAAAAAACTCTGATACTTGGGGGTCCCAATGTCATAACACACTGACACTTGGGGGCCTCAGAACAATGACACACTGACACTTGGGGGTCGAGAACAATGACACACTGACACTTGGGGGTCGAGAATAATGACACACTGACACTTGGGGGTCCAGAACAATGACACACTGACACTTGGGGGTCCCAGAACAATGACACTTGGGGGTCCAGAACAATGACACACTGACACTTGGGGGTCCCAGAACAATGACACACTGACGCTTGCAGGTGGAGAACAATGATGGTTGGGCTCCCAACACATTGACATGCTGGCTTTTTGGGCCCTAAGAACAAAGTTTCACTGACACCAGGGGTCCCAACATACTGACTCTTGGGGATCCCAGAACAATGACACTTGGGGTCCAACACAATAAAACACTGACACTTAAAGGTCTAGAACTATGACATTTGGGGTCCCAACACATTGACACCCTGGTCTTTGGGGGCCTGAGAACAAAGGTTTGCTGACACTTGGGGTGCCAACATTGTGAAACGCTGACACTTGGGGGTCAAGAACAATGACACGCTGACACTTGGGTGTCTAGGACATTGTCACACTGACACTTGGGGGGTCCAGAACAATAACACACTGGCCCTTGGGGATCTAGAACATTGACACACTGACACTTGGGGGTCCAAAAACAATGATACACTGACACTTGGGAAACTAGAACATTGACAAACTGACACTTGGGGGTCCCAGAACAATGACACATTTTAATTTTGGGGGCCAAGAACAATGACACACTGACACTTGAGGGTCCCAGAACAATAAAATGACACTTGGGGATCTAGGACAATGACACACTGACACTTGGGGGCCTAGAACACACTTTTACGAAGGTCAGAAGCTTTCCCTTATTCTTCTCTTTGTAAGCCCGGCCTAGAAGAGAGGTTGCTCGTGGACACCTAATTCATGAAGGTCTAATGTCCTGACCTGCACATTAGCCGCTCTTTTCATTTTACAACATACTCTTAAAATTCAATCACACTGCAGGCCTTTGTATTCCGTCTCGCTCTCCATGTGCCAGGCTTCAAGCCATCGCCCGGTCCTTCTCTCATTCTTCTTCAAAGCCAAACTTGCCTCTCCGCTAACAGTAGCGGAAAGACCTTATTGTATGAGGTTACTGCGGGAGGCGGAGAGGCCGGCAGCTCCTTTTGAAGGGCGCCCAGGTTGGCACGGGAAGCGGCATCTGAGTGGAGCGCACCTCTCCAGGCCCTTTGTGTGGTCGCCGGCTGACGGCGCAGCGTCTGTCGGAAATCTAACAAGCTCACAAGCTCCTTAGACAAGGCTCATTGAACAGAGGTTCCCGCCTAATTGGCTTGCCGGGTGGAGGAACGCACTTTGGAAATGAGTGGAGCGCGTAATTCCCCCGAATGTAACCGGAGCGCTCATTATTTTTCCGTACGGGGAGGCCGGACCATCTGAGACGGCGGGAAACGAGCCTGCAACTACATCATTAGCTGTTACAGAAAACTGCGGACTGTGGGAGCGCTGTACTTGAGAACAAAGGGAGCCATGGGGAGCGGGACCAGGTACGACGCTTAAGTGGTTGCTGCCCTCGACTCGGGTCCTGCCTCGCTTCCCACCAAAGCCTAAATCTTTATCGAGCCCGTGTCGGCTTCCTCCCACAATTCAAAAACATACCAATCGTTTAAAGGGGACCTAATACTGCTGACGCATCATATTCATCCTTGCTTCCATCCTTGCAGCCAATGAACCCGGGCCGGCACGCCAAGTAGGCTTGACAATAATAGAGCCATTAGACTGTAAGCTCAGTGCTCTTCAAAACGCAATGCATTATATAATTTATTCTAGATAATTGTGTCAGTGGATAATGACACCCCTTAAAGTGCTCCTTGTACATGTGATATACAGAAACATCTAAAAATTACTAAGGCGGCTCAACGGCTTATATCTATATAGCCAACATATATAGCCAGAGATACAACAAGGGGGTATTTTGAGCCAACAGTTGTAGTGACTGCCAAATTAAGACACAGTCCAAAGTAAGATGGTAGCAAGGCAGTGGATAGGGTACATCAACGTAGTAGAAAGGAGGTCCTTGACTGATCCCAAAGGCTTTGGGCTAGGTAATACTCAAAACACTGCCCCCCCCACCAACCACCAGGACGGGTGTCACCTAAGATGAGAAGTCTAAAGGTAGACTCCGGTAGAATCAGAAGGAGCACCAAACAAACATTTTGTTTTTGTTGTAGACAAAGAAGCAACCAAAAGGCATTCAGCGTGTTTTAGAGTGAAACTTAGACACAGTCTAATGAAAAACAGTGGTGAGAAGCTTAGTAGAAAAATGGAGGTCTTTGACTGAGCCCAACGACTTTGGTTTGGGCAACTCTCTACACAGTAGGGGGACTTACCAAGGACCAGGGTCACTAAAATTTCAAAGTCGAAAAGGTAGTTGAACCAGACGGATTCCATAGTAGACAAAGGAACAACCAAAAGGCACCAACACATTCTAGTGCCGAACCAAGACACAGTCCAAAGAAAGATAGTAGAAAGGCACTAGACAGGGCTCCTCAGCTTATTAGAAAAAGAAGGTTCTTAGCTGAGCCCAGTAGCTGTGCGTTGGGTAGCTCTCTACATAGTAGGATCCCACAAGGAACCATGGTCACCCAAATCAAAAAGTCTAAGGCCGCGTACACACGGTCGAACATGTCCGCTGAAACTGGTCCACGGACCAGTTTCCGCGGACATGTCCGACCGTGTGTACGGCCTAGCGGACAGGTTTCCAGCGGACAAAAGTTTCTTAGAAAGCTAAGAAACTTGTCCGCTGGAAACATGTCCGTCGGACATATCCGATGGTTAGTACACCTAATCGGACATGTCCGCTGGTTATGACGTGTAACCAGTGTCCCGAAATCCCGCGCATTGAACGAATTGATTCGACGCATGCAACGAATTGATTCGACGCATGCGTGGAAGCATTGCACTTCCGTGTTTGAGAACGTCGGTGTCTTCTACGTCACCGCGTTCTCTGTCCGCAGGGGGTTTTGGTCTGATGGTGTGTACACACATCAGACCAAAAGCTCCCAGGAGACATGTCTCCTCGTGTGTACGGGGCCTAAGGGCACTTGAATGAGAAGGAGCACCAAACTAATGTTTAGTATTTTAGGGATTTCAAAATAGACGAAAGAACCAACCAAAAAGGCACCTAATGCATTTCACAGTGAAACATAGGCATGGTCCAAAGACAGATAGTAATGAGAAGCTAGATACAGCTCCTCAGCTTAGTGGGTTTAAAGGAGGTCCATGACTGAGCCCAATGGCTTTGGGTTGGGCACCTCTCTACACGGTGAGTGTGACATAACCGTCCCACACTCTGCTTGAGTGCTTCCGTCAGTATACCGCTTCCTCCAGTCTGAACATAGATATCAGATATTATAGCTGCATAGTATACAAGACTAGCCGACAAATAGTTTCTATGAAAATGGAACATTTATTGAACAAACTCACACAAAATATATACCCCACAGGAGGACAACCCCCCCCCCCCCCAATCATATTTTCCTAACATTACAAACTGCACACAGGAATATATTTTCCATAGCTAAACAACAACCAACATATACTAGAAACCTTAATTTGATCAAACGACTAGCCACGTGGACACTCAGAGATCTCATTCCAGGTCAGAGTTGCCGGCATCGAGCTCATAAAGTACAATACACATTATTACAAGTATAAACACATCCCCACAGTAGTTTGATAGCAGACAAGAGGTGTGTTAGTAAGCACAATTCACAATGGGTGAAAGACAGGTGGCTTGAGCTGAGATTACCATCTGCTATGAGTTTCCCAGTGTTGAGCAGTCATGGCTGGTAATGTGCCATCTGGGCTTTTAACGTGGATCCTGGGCCTAAACACTCGGAGTCTGTGAGTTCTGGGGAGACACAAACCCAAATCAGAAACCAGACAACTCCAAGGCTCCCCCAGGCACCCATCTCCCCTCCAAAAGAGTAGTGTTCCCTTAAAAAACAGGGTCCATAGTCAGTAGGCAAGAGGCTAGCCTGTAGTCCCTTCCAAAAGCCTCTATTCCGGGTGAGTCTATCACAGTGGGCATCTCCCCAGGGACTAGGGTCACCCAAATTGAGAAGTCTAAAGCCTCGTACACACGATCGGATTTTCATCAGGCAAAGCGTAGAACTTTTGTCCGAAGGGCGTTGGCTTTTCCGCCAACAGCCGTCGGATAATCCGATCGTGTGTATGAGGCTTAAGTCTAGTTGAACCAGAAGAAGCACCATACAAACGTTTAGTATTTTATTAAGTCTGTAGTAGGCAAAAGAAGCAACCAAAGGACTAAGAACTAAGACACAGTCCAAATAAAAGATAGTAGTAAGGGTCTGGATATGGCTTTTCAGCTTATTGGAAAAAAGAAGGTCCTTGGCTGAACTCAGTGGCTTTGGGTTGGGCAACTCTCTACATAGTAGGGCCCCTCAAGAAACTGGGGTCACCAAAATTGTAAAATCTAAAGGTAATTGAACGAGAAGGAGAACCAAACTAATTTTAATATTTTAGTGATTCCGTAGTAGACAAAAGAAACAACCAAAAAAAGAAAGAACACAGTTCAAAGAAAGATAGCAAGGCACTGAATATGGCTCCTCAGCTTAGTAGAAAAAAAAAGGAGGTCCTTGGCTGACCTCAATGACTTTTGGTTGGCCAGCTCTCTACAAAGAAGCGCCCTCCCTCCTCCACCAGGTAGCGGGGTCACCCAAATTGAGTAGTTTATACAGCTAAAACAGAAGGAGCACCAAATAAACTTTTAGGCCCAGATTCACATACATCGGCGCATATTTATGCCGGCGTAGCGTATCGAATATACGCTACACCGACGCAGCGCAGAGAGGCAAGCACAGTATTCACAAAGCACTTGCTCCCACTTGCTTCCGAATCTACGCTGGGTTTTGAAAGCGTAAGTCGTCGTAAGTGGAAGTGGGCGTGAGCAATGCAAATGAGGCGTGACCCCATGCAAATGATGGGCCAAGCGCCATAAAGATACGAATAACAAACGGCGCATGCGCCGTCCCGTGGACGCATCCCAGTGCGCATGCTCAGAATCACGTTGGAACTACTCCCTAAGATTCGACGGATCACTGCCTACGACGTGAACGTAACCTACGCCCAGCCCTATTCACGTACTACGTAAACAACGTAAAATACGACAGCTTGTGTTCCCTGGTCCATACCTTTGCATAAGTTGCGCCTCATGTATGGGGAATAACTTTACGCCGGACGTACGACTTACCCAAACCACGTATATTATGCGCCGGCGCAAGTACGTTTGTGAATCGCCGTATTTCCCTCATTTGCATATTTGAATCGAAAATCAATGGGAGCGTCACTTGCGTCCAGCGTAAATATGCGCCCACGATACGCCGGCGTAAGTTACGTCGGTCGGATGAAGCCTATTTTTAGGCGTATCTTGGTTTCTGGTTCGGCGCATAGATACGACGGCGCACATTTGTACTTACGACGGCGTATCTGGAGATATGTCGGCGTAAGTGCTTTTTGAATCCAGGCCTTAGTATTTTATGGCTTCTGTATTGGCCAAACGAACAACCAGAAGTCCTAACGTGTTTCGGGGGCCAAACACTCCCCTTCATCAGGCCTACAAAAGATACAAATGACCATCACCGCAGCTGAAATGGCTCTAAAACACGGAGCTCTCTAAAAGTATTAACTGGATTATTTGTAGGAAATACCTGGTACGGCTTCCCGCTCATTAGGAGAAGTGAGAAACAACGAAGGATGAATCACTTTGTCGCAGTGCCAAACAAACATGACTCCCACGCCGGGGCTGAGCTAAGAGCGTGGGCCTGTTTGTGTCACCCGCGCCGTCGCTCACCTATTTCAGGCCTGACTCCCACACTCTTCACCTTTGCTGTTGCCTATTAATACCCTATTAACATCGTCAGAAAGTGACTTCCTTATTAGCCAGGCTTGGGTAAATTTGCTAAACAATGTATAAATGTAACACTTCCAGGGATTTATTACATTACTCTTCACGACCAGTTGCAGCTGGTGAGTTTTTTGTTCGGGGGGTGGAAAACAACCACCCCCCCAGCAGCGCGGCACTAACAACAACCTCCCCCCCCGTGCATCTGCTGGTTGGTCTGGCACTTACCTGGATAGATAGATCCAGATAGATTGGGGGAGTCATCCAGCGCGGCAGGGTGCGGGTAGCGGCTCCAGGCTAGTGGGTGCAGGGGCCAGGCAGCGGCTCTAGGCTAGCGGGTGCAGGGTCTGGGTAGCGGCCTCAGGCTAGCGGGTGTGGGGTTCGGGCAGCGACCCCAGGCTAGCGCGTGTGGGGTCCGGGAAGCGGCTCCAGGCTAGCAGGTGCGGGGTCCAGGCAGCGCCCCCAGGCTAGCAGGTGTGGGGTCTGGGCAGAGGCTCTAGGCTAGCGGGTGCAGGGTCTGGGCAGCGACTCCAGGCTAACGGGTGCAGGGTCTGAGCAGCAGCTCCAGGCTAGCGGGTGCAGGGTCCGGGAAGCGGCTCTAGGCTAACGGGTGTGGGGTTTGGGCAGCGGCTACAGGCTAGCGGGTGCAGGGTCCAGGCAGCGGCTACAGGCTAGCGAGTGCAGGGTCCAGGCAGCGGCTCCAGGCTAGAGAGTTCAGGGTCCAGGCAGCGGCTCCAGGCTATTGGGTGTGGGGTCCAGGCAGCGGCTCCAGGTAAGCGGGTGCAGGGTCTGAACAGCGGCTCCAGGCTAGCGGGTGCAGGGTCCGGACAGCGGCTCCAGGCTAGCGGGTGCAGGGTCTGGGCAGTGGTTCATGGTATGGGACTGACTAGAGGAGTAGAGAGATTGCTGTTCCTGATCACTAGGAACAGCAGATTTCTCTCTACTTACATTGACAGCTCCCCATTCTGACTCTCTGTGGAGTGATCGCGGGTTGCCGGCGGACATCGACTGATTGACTCCAAGTCAGCAGGTGACCATACTATATCCGGGCAGACTAGGGAGGTAAGGAGGTCTAAGGAGGTATGTCAATGTGTAATGCAGCATTTGAAACAGATCACGAGTGATCATTGGGGGGGGGGGGGGGAGAGGTGACTGAGGAAATGCTTCCTCCTGCCTGCAGCAGACTGATGACATCATCTCAACCTAGGCAAAGTCACTTATATGGAGCTTGAAGACAGTTTGTATGCATTTCTGAGTGTTGTCAATCATTTTGGTAGCTCTACCGTAAGATTTGATGGAAGCAATAGAAAATACCCACCAATAAAACGCATAATGTTTTGTAGAAATACAATGGCTGCTATGGGAAAATGCTGCTTGCCTGGCTATCCCCGGATTTAAGACTTTCCGAGTCACAGACACTACTTTTTACGGTTCAGTTTCTTGAAGACTAAGGAATGACTTGACAGCGAGACAAGAGGAGCAATTGGATGTCAGGTTCTGTGTTGTTCCCGTGGCGGCGGTACTTTGATCCGCACAAAAGTGCAAAGATGCCCGCCAGTAAAATACAATCCCATTTACCTCCCTGTTGTAATCATCTAATATCTTTCTTCTTTTTTTTTTTTTTTTTTCACCCATAATTTACATATTGTGATATTTCCCCGGAGCTCTAATCATATCTCCTCTCGCGCTTCAATGACACGGAGCAGCGGTTCGCCGTCTGCCTCCCTCGTGATGATGTACGCAGCTGCGGGGCGAATAAGAGTTTGTCTAGAAAGAAGACAGGTTGGCAGCCATCTTGCCACAGGCAATTTTTTGGAACAACACACACAGGTGGGTGCAGTAAAATCTCACAAACCAGAGCTGGAAGGCTGCCGGTGTTTAGTAATGGCTTCACGGTTGGTATTTCGTCACCTTCCTATGGCTAGGGCATCAAAGGGACAGGATCCCATTTTTAACCTCTTAAAAACCGAACTCACTACAATACTCATGAGCACATCTCGTAACCCTATCAGCTTTTAATTAATCTAAATCCAAAATAGTACTAATATTAATATATAAACACTATAATACTAAAAGTATTGGGACGCCTGCCTTTACACGCACATGAACTTCAATGGCATCCCAGTCTTAGTCCGTAGGGTTCAATATTGAGTTGGCCTACCCTTTGCAGCTATAACAGCTTCAACTCTTCTCAGAAGGTTTGACCATCCTTCCAGAAACGCAATTGTGAGGTCAGGCACTGATGTTGGATTGGAAGGCCTGGCTCACAGTCTCCGCGCGGCTCTAATTCATCCCAAAGGTGTTCCATCGGGTTGAGGTCAGGACTATGTGCAAGCAGCAAGCCAGTCAAGTTCCTCTACCCCAAACTCGCTCATCCATGTCTTTATGGATCTTGCTTTGTGCACTGGTGCGCAGTCATGTTGGAACATGAAGGGGCCATCCCCAAACTGTTCCCACAAAGTTGGGAGCATGAAATTATCCACAATGTCTTGGTATGTGGACACCTTTAGAGTTCCCTTCACTGGAACTAAGGGGCCAAGCCCAACCCCTGAAAAACAACCCCCCACCATAATCCCCCCTCCACCAAACGATTTGGACCAGTGCACAAAGCAAGGTCCATAAAGTAATGGATGAGTGAGTTTTGGGTGAAGAAACTTGACTTTCCTGGCCTCAACCCCATAGAACATCTTGGCGGAAACTGTGAGCCAGGCCATCTTGTCCAACTTCAATGCCTCACCTCACAAATGCGCTTCTGGAAGAATGGTGAAACATTCCTATAGACACACTCCTAAACCTTGTGGACGACCTTCTCAGAAGAGTTGAAGTTAATGCCTGATAAAGGATTCTCAGAGCATTGGGAACCCTTGCCAAATGGTTAGCTAATGAGAGCAGCAGCAGTTGCTGCCTGCTTCGGGGGGGGCTTTGTCTTCTTAAAACCTCAAGCAGAGGTGACCTTTAAGGAATAGTGACAACTATTAACCAAAACAAATCACTGGATGCACCAAAATGCCCCACAAGTCAATGAGACAAATTATTCAATTGTCTTATTGGTTAGCTAATGAGATACAAGCAGCAGTCACTGCCTGCTTTGAGGGTGGCAATGTCTGATTGAAAGCGCAGACAGAGACGACCTCAAATGACCAGTCACAGCTATTAAATGGAAAATTAGCTTTCTAAATGTTATATATTTTTAAACTGATGCTTTAAAAATAAATATTTAATGCACGACAAAGGATTCTCAGAGCACCAGGAATCCTTTGTGCAATGGTTAGCTAATGAGGCAGCAGCCGTGCTGCCTGCTATGAGGGTGGCTTTGTCTGATTTAATGCCTGATAAAGGATCCTCAGAGCACTGCAAACCATTGTGAAATGGTTAGCTAATGAGAGCAGCAGCATTAGCTGCTGCCTGCTTTGAGGGTGGCTTTGTCTGATTTAAAGCATGATAAAGGATTCTCAGAGACCCTTTCTCAAATGGTTAGCTAATGAGAGCAGCAGCATCAGTCACTGCCGGCTTTGAGGGTGGCTTTGTCTGATTTAATGCCAGATAAAGGATCCTCAGAGCACAGGGAACCCTTGCCAATGGTTAGCTAATAAGGTAGCAGCAGTAGTTGCTGCCTGGTTTGAGGGTGGCTTTGTCTGATTGAAACCTCAAGCAGAGCTGATCTTTTAAAAAAAAGTCATGTCTATTAACCAAAACAAATCGCTGGATGCACCTAAATGCCCCACAAGTCAATGAGACAAATTATTAAATTGTCTTATTGGTTAGCTAACGAGATACAAGCAGCAGTTTGAGGATGGCAATGTCTGGTTGAAAGCTCAGACAGAGCCGACCTTAAAGGAACAGTCAGAAGCTATTCACTGGAACAATTAGCTGGATGAATTTTTCTAAATTTTATATATTTTTAAACGGATGCTTTGAAAATAAACATTTAATGCATGATAAAGGATTCTCAGAGCACCAGGAATCCTTTGTGCACTAGTTAGCTAATGAGGCAGCAGCAGTGCTGCCTAATTTGAGGATGGGTTTGTCTGATTTTCAGAGCACCGGGAACCCTTTGTCGAATGGTTGGCTAAGGAGACAGCAGAAGCAGTTGCTGCCTGCTTTGAAGGGTAGCTTTGCTTGATTTAATGCATGATAAAGGACTCTCAGAGCACCTTGCCAAATGGTTAGCTAATGGAGCAGCAGCGGTAGTCGCTGCCTGCTTTGAGGATGGCTTTGTCTGATTGAAACCTCAAACAGAGCCGACCTTTAAGAAATAGCCAAGTCTATTAACAGAAACAAATTGCTGGATGCACCTAAATGTCCCACAATTCAATGAGATGTATTATTCAGTTCATCCTGTGTATTAAACTTCACCCCCGGGGCGACAGCGAACGCATCCAGAATACCAATATATCATCAAAAAGAGCGAGACAGACGCTCGCCGTAATACGTCTCGGGAGGCTGTGTGTGACCACGGGGGGGCACAGATGGTGGGTGGCTGGTGAGGATCTCTTCCCCCCGGGGGGGTGCAGCTTCACACACCCTCAGATTTATCACATGCCGAGCCGTGCTAAAAACAATGTTTCCCGGCGTACATTTTTTTCTCTCCTGCGCAGCAGTAAATAACGGGCATGATTAATCGTTTTCAGCCCGCTGGCCGTATGTCTGAGCTGCATAATGATGAAGCCGTGATTCAGAAAACAGAGTTTTTTGTTTTCTCCCTAACAGCCTATCGATCGGGAATCTTGTACCTTTCAAAGCCTCGTAATTCTTGGATTTGTTCTTAAAGGCGCGCTTAAAGGAACGCTCCACTTGGCCTTTGCGAGATTTGCTGTATATGGCTGCTGGTAGCATCCTTCATCACGCGTGTGCAAACGCATTCTCACCTGCCCAGCAAATATTCCACGTTAATTACATTATTGTGCCGGCGGCCATTTTTGGCTAACTGGCCTAGCGACTCAGAGAGTGAGGTTGCAAACCTTTAGACTATATTCATAACCCAAAAAACTGTTTATAACAGGGTCCCTTTATGACAATGGACATCATCGAACTTCCTTAATGGGGCACAGACAGCAATAAAAACCTTCCAAAAAAATAGCGTAGATGGGAAGGAAGGAGTTCATAAGGTCTAATTAGCATTAATTAGAGGTTAATAAAGGGTTAAATAGCGGTAACTCCAAGGACCAGCACTTGTGCAATGGTTAGCTAACAAGACAGCAGAAGCAGTGGCTGCCTGCTTTGAGGGTGGCTTTGTCTGATTTAATGCCTGATAAAGGATCCTCAGAGCACTGGAAACCCTTATCAAATAGTTAGCTAATAAGAGCAGCAGCATCAGCCGCTGCCTGCTTTGAGGGTGGCTGTGTCTCATATAAAGCACGATAAAGGATCCTCAGAGCACTGGAAACCCTTATCAAATAGTTAGCTAATAAGAGCAGCAGCATCAGCCGCTGCCTGCTTTGAGGGTGTCTGTGTCTGATATAAAGCACGATAGAGGATCATCAGAGCACTGGAAACCCTGATCAAATAGTTAGCTAATAAGAGCAGCAGCATCAGCCGCTGCCTGCTTTGAGGGTGGCTGTGTCTTATTTAAAGCACGATAAAGGATTCTCGGAGCACTGCAAACCCTTATCAAATGGTTAGCTAATGAGAGCAGCAGCATCAGTCACTACCAACTTTGAGGGTGGCTTTGTCTGATTTAATGAGTGATAAAGGATCCTCAGAGCACTGGGAACCCTTGACAAATGGTTAGCTAAATGGTTAGTTATAAGCAAACTGTTGGCAATTCAAGAAATAAGGGCCATGAAGATTAAGCCCTGATCTTCTTGGTGTTAAGCACCACCTCTGTCATTCAGTTATCCAACCCTAAATTCCGGAAATATACCAGGCAGGATAGGGAGATAGTGAAAGAGAGGGTGGGGTCGGAACTTGGGCTTTGGTTGGATCCTGGACTTAGGGTCAGTTGAGGTATCCTGTCACTGGTGCCAACTCACCAAGAGATCACTTACCTTTTCCTATGAGGGGCTTGGTAAGCCAGACCAATGAGATGAGGTCCTGAAAAAACAGAATGAGACTTGATTGGCCAGTCCAGAAATATACCAGGCAGGATAGGGAGATGGTGGAAGAGAGGGTGGGTTTGGAACTTGGGCTTTGGTTGGATCCTGGACTTAGGGTCAGTTGAGGTATCCTGTCTCTGGTGCCAACTCACCAAGAGATCACTTATCTTTTCCTATGAGGGGCTTGGTAAGCCAGACCAATGAGATGAGGTCCTGAAAAAACAGAATGAGACTTGATTGGCCAGTCCAGAAATATGCCAGGCAGGATAGGGAGATGGTGGAAGAGAGGGTGGGGTTGGAACTTGGGCCGCAGTTGGAAATTGGGCTTAGGGTGATGGCAGTTGAGGCATCCTGTCGCTGGGGACAACTCACCAATAGATCACTTATCTTTTCTCATGGAGGCCACTCCCTTGGTTAGCCAGACCAGTGAGATGCTTCACCACTAGCGAGCCATGAAGTGACACCATTAGGGTAGGGGGTTCCTTCAACTGGACAAATGTGTCAAGATTCAGAATTGGGTCTTCAGGCCTACTCTGAAGCCTAGGGGGAGGATGTGTGGCCTTCAAGTTCCTTCCTCCCTTGCCTTGGGGGGTCTCCAACCCAGTACTCATTGGTTGGCTTTGGCTGGTGTCCAATAGCCTTTTTGGCTAAATGGACCTGAGATAAAAAGTCAAGATTGGCCTTTTGGCATCCCGCTTAAAATCCAGCTTGCTTAGTCATGAATGGTTCTCTTTAAAGAAAAAGATGGCATTAGAAGTACCAGCCTATAAGATTTTATTCCTCACTCGCTCACCACCAGTGCTAGAAAAAATGGCTGCCGGCATTTAATTAAAGGCTTCCTCCGGCTGCTATTCGGCATAACATGAAGCTGCCTGGATAATGTCGGTATTATTGGCAGATCATAGTCTGGTTGCATTACTGGCTGTCTTCCGGGGTCTAGGTGAGGGAAAACACTCACTCTCCGCATAGACACCCACTTAACACGGGTGCGCTTGGCCTCTCCTCCCTCCGCTTCTTCTTACCGGCTATAAAAAGCCCTCATTAAACATGACTGCAGCTTCTATTGAACTCTCCTCCGATTCCTTTTCTCTGCTTCATTATTCCTGCCTGCCAGTTTATCCTTCGCAGCTTGAACACCGCGTTCCCTACCCGGACAAAGCCGGCGGCGTATCACCGTGGGGCAACTCCGACAGCTGCGTGCCGATCAAGGCTTTCTGCGAATCACTTCAAACCTCATTTATGGCCGTGATTGCCTATCGATCCCTGAAAAACGGACTCCAGTCAAATAGTTCGGACACAGTGAGAATGATTTTAAATTTTTTATTAGGCATTCATTACTGACACCCCCACTTCCTGTTTCTGTGACTACCGTGCCGGGAATAGGGAGGGGCCAAGACGGCAATTGACTGCAAGAGATAAATTTTCTGAAATTTGTAACCATTCTCTAATCTACTAAAAATGTGTCTGTGTCACAGTTGGGGAGATTTTCCCCCACTTCCTGTTCCTGTGATACCTGTTCAAGAAATGGGGAGGGGACACGATGGGCGTGACAGCAATAAAAAACATATTCAGAAAGTTGTGAAAATGTGTTTTCGTCCCATTAGAGAGATTTCCAATCACTTCCTGTTCAGGTGATTGATGCCAGATAAAACATGGGGCGAATTCCCCCTACTTCCTGTCTTTTTCTGGGATGTCATACAGAATAGGAAATTAAGACAAATCTCCCTCCCTCCCTCTTAAAAGGTTTCTGTGCTTTTACCTGCAATTTTTAAATTTGCTGACAGGGTCTCTTTAAAACCTATGTCGGTATTTTTTTGCCATCTTGTCCCCAGGGCTGGCTGGGGGGCCGATGCCACCTGAGGAGGCTGTTTTTCTTTTTTTTGTCGATGGTTGCTAGGATGCTGGCTGCTGAGCCACACACCATTATCTGTTGCTAGGAAGCAGACGGCTGGTCCACACAACATCACTGGTTGCTAGGACGCAGGTGGCTGGTCCACACAGCATCACTGGTTGCTAGGACGCAGGTGGCTGTTCCACACTTCATCATTATTTGGTTGCTCGGATGCAGGTGGCTGGGCCACGCACCATCATTGGTTGCTAGGAAGCAGGCGGCTGGTCCACCCTTTATCATTTATTGGTTGCTATGACGCAGGTAGCTGGGCCACACAGCATCATTGGTTGCTAGGATGCAAGTGGCTGGGCCACACAGCATCACTGGATGCTAGGATGCAGGTGCCTGTTCCACACTGCATCATTCATTGGTTGCTCGGATGCAGGTGGCTGGGCCATGCACCATCATTGGTTGCTAGGAAGCAGGCGGCTGGTCCACCTTTATCATTTATTTGTTGCTATGATGCAAGCAGTTGGGCCACACAGCATCATTGGTTGCTAGGATGCAGGTGGCTGGGCCACACACTATCATTGGTAGCTAGGAAGCAGGCAGCTGGGCTATAAAACAACCACTGTTCACTAGGATTCAGGTGGCTAAACCACACAGCATTATTGGCTGCTAAAACTCAGGTGGCCTGACCACACAGCATCATTGGTTGCTAGGAAGCAAGTGGCTGGGCCACACACTATCATTGGTAGCTAGGAAGCAGGTGGCTGGGCTACACACCACCACAGGTCACTAAGATTGAAGTGGCTGAGCCACACAGCATTATTGGCAGCTAAGACTCAGGTGGCTGGGCCACACGCCATCATTGGTCGGTAGGACTCAGGTGGCTGGACCATGCAACATCACAGGTTGCCAGGAAGCAGGTGGCTAGGCTACACACCATAATTGGTCGCTAGAAAGCAGGTGGCTTGGCCACACAGCATCGTTTGTTGCTAGGATCCAGGCAGCTGGTCCACACAAAATCACTGGTTGCTAGGACGCTCTCGGCAGGGTCTTGCAGCATAATTGGTTGCTAAGATGTAGGCGGCTGCCTGCAACATAATAACCACTGTGCAGCCCAGGGGCCAACCGAACATACACAGGGCTGAGCACACCATAAGCCCGGAGCGTCCAGTATGGCGTCTGCCATTCTCCAATTTCTGAGGAGGCCGCATTACTTTTTGCATCATAGGCAGCTCAGCCCTGTGTGTCCCCATAAAGGAGATTTTCTCCTACTTCCTCTTAAGAATGTCACCTTTTCTAAGGGATAAAAAAAAAAAAATACCGGCCTTATGATTTTTTTCCAAATAATAAGAAGCCCTGTTGTTACCAGCCTGGCCAAGTGGCAACTCAACTTCTTGTCGAGGTTGTCACAGGAACAGGAAGTGAAAAATAAATCTGCTCTGGGGACACAGATAGCATTTAAAACCTGACAGAGGCTGTACCAAAGGTTTTGGCTTTAGAAGCCGTCTTCCAGGCATGGCAGCGGGCACCGTGGGAAAGGCCCAGCCCTGCCAGGCATCATATCTGCGTCTTATCAGGGATGTCTCTGTTTCATTTCTCCATCTGGCACTTGTGAGTCTCTGACAAGGACAGATTTAGACAGTTGTGTCTGCCGCGTCCTTTTATCGGCTCCTCGTAGATGGCGGCCTGTCTCCTTGGCGCTGCGTGTTTCCATACACTCCGGGCCTCCATGCCAGGGATTGCGGAATGTCACCCTGACAGCCGGCCGTGTTTATTTCCTGATAAAGGACAGAACGAGTTTTCTCTCACCGAGAGTGAGAGACGGCGGCTAATCTCAGCAACGCAGACTGCCCGGGGAAAGAGGACCTGTCTAAGGCTTCATACACATGGTCGTAAAAAAAAAAAACCTTGCGTTCCCAACAAGGCGTAGCTAAAGGTGCATAAATGTGTAATTCTATTGGCTAGAATTTTTTTTTTTTTAGTTGCAGCACTGTCCCTTTAAAATATATTATATATGAACAAGTTATGTAATATTTTTTAAAGGGACAGTGAAGCATTTTTTTTATTATTTTTTTTTATAATTTTTTTTTTTATATCTAGCATCAAAATATTATTTTCAAACAGCTTTCTGGCGTTTACAGATATATATTTTTTTTTCACTAGCCAATAGAATGAGTGCTAAACACACATAAACGCACGTAATTACGCGCCAAAACAAGCATTTTTTACGGGGCATAAAAATTGCTCCAAAACTTGCGTTCCCAAAGAAGCGTAGTTAAAGGTGGATAAATGTGTCATTCTATTGGCTAGAATTTATTTATTTTATTGCAGCACTGTCCCTTTAAAATATATTATAAACAAACAAGTTATGTAATATTTTTTAAAGGGACAGCGCAGCAATTTTTGTATTTATTTTTTTATATCTAGCATCAAGATATTATTTTCAAACAGCTTTCTAGTTTTTACAGATTATTTATTTATTTTTTCACTAGCCAATAGAATGAGTTCACGGGTATATGCTTCTAAACACGCGTAAACGCACGTAATTACGCGCCAAAACAAGCATTTTTTTTTACGGGGCATAAAAATTGCTCCAGAACTTGCGTTCCCAAAGAAGCGTAGTTAAAGGTGGATAAATGTGTCATTCTATTGGCTAAATTTTTTTTTTTATTGCAGCACTGTCCCTTTAAAATATATTATATATGAACAAGTTATGTAATATTTTTTAAAGGGACGGTGAAGCATTTTATTTATATATTTATTTTTCTTTTACATTTTTTATTTTTTTATATCTAGCATCAAAATATTATTTTCAAACAGCTTTCTAGGGTTTACAGATTTTTTTTTTTTTTTTTCACTAGCCAATAGAATGAGTTCACAGGTATATGATGCTAAACACGCATAAACGCACGTAATTACGCGCCAAAACAAGCATTTTTTTTTACGGGGCGTAAAAATTGCTCCAAACTTGCGTTCCCAAAGAAGTGTAGTTAAAGTTGCATAAATGTGTCATTCTATTGGCTAAAAATTTTTTTTTATTTCAGCACTGTCCCTTTAAAATATATTATATATGAACAGGTTATGTAATATTTTTTAAAGGGACAGTGAAGCATTTTTTATTTTTATTTTTTGTTATTAAAATATTTTTTTTATATCTAGCATCAAAATATTATTTTCAAACAGCTTTGTAGCGTTTACAGATTTTTTAGATTTTTTTTCACTAGCCAATAGAATGAGTTCACAGGTATATGCTGCTAAACACGCATAGACGCACGTAATTATGCGCCAAAACAAGTTTTTTTTTTTTTTTTACGGGCATAAAAATTGTTTTAAACTTGTGTTCCCAAAGAAGCGTAGTTAAGGGTGCATAAATGTGTCATTCTATTGGCTAGAATTTTTTTTTTTTTTATTGCAGCACTGTCCCTTTAAAATATATTATATATGAACAAGTTATGTAATATTTTTTAAAGGGACAGTGAAGCATTTTTTTTTATCTAGCATCAAAATATTATTTTCAAACACCTTTCTAGCGTTTACAGATTTTTTATTTATTTTTTCACTGGCCAATAGAATGAGTTCACAGGTATATGCTTCTAAACACGCATAAACCCACGTAATTACGCGCCAAAACAAGCATTTTTTTTTTTACGGGGTGTAAAAATTGCTCCAAACTTGCGTTCCCAAAGAAGCATAGTTAAAGGTGCATAAATGTGTCATTCTACTGGCTAAAAAAATAAAAAATAATTGCAGCACTGTCCCTTTAAAATATATTTTAAATGAACAAGTTATGTAATGTTTTTTTTAAAGGGACAGCACACCAATTTTTTTATTTCTTTTTAATTTTATTTTTAATTTTATTTTTACATCTAGCATCAAGATATTATTTTCAAACAGATTTCTAGCATTCACAGATTTTTTTATTAATTTTTTTCACCAGCCAATAGAATGAGTTCACAGGTATATGCTGCTAAACACGCATAAACGCACGTAATTGCGATCAAGTATAAAAGAGTTAAAATCATTCATTTTTTTTGTTTTTTTTGTTTCTGTGTGCCCTTGATGAAATTCCCTGTCCTGGAGACGCAACAGGAAGTGAGAGGAAGAGGAAGTTTTTTTTTTTTTTAATTGCAGCACTGTCCCTTTAAAATATATTATATATGAACAAGTTATGTAATTTTTTTTAAAGGGACAGCGCAGCAATTTTTGGGGAGAGACCGCTGCAGCGTACAGGCATACGCCAGGCTTGTGTAAATTAGCGCACGACGTAAGTTCCAGAACGCACGTTTTGTGCGTCAAGGATGAGTGATTTTTTTTCGCCGTTTTGGCGTGGCCACTAAGTTTGGCGCCGTTGTCGTTGGTGTCATAAAATGAGTGGAGTTCGCCTTTTTTTTTCTGTTTTCGCAGCTACCGACTTTCAGATTATCCGCCGCGGCGACGGGAAAGTCGCTTATCACCTTCGGCTAAGACTGGAGTTCAGGACCCGTCCAGATCCCTCGAACCAGCCGGATTAAACAGATTAATTCATCACATGCTCCATCACCGATGACAAGTTCCCGGCTGACCCCGGCTCTAATACCGCGCTGGGCGAGGTTTCCCCGTCTCCGACTCAGCTTCCTGACTTCTCCTTTCTTCAGGGTGACCCCGGACTAATCTAATGAGAGGAGCCAGAACACAGATCTTAAAGGGTCCGTCCACCCATGCACCCACGCTGTGCCCATTATAAGGGGTTCCCACCATTCCTGTGCTGAGTTCCCGGGTCTGTACACCCGCTGTGCCCATTATGTGCCCATCTCTGTGCTGAGTTCCCAGGTCTGTACACCTGCTGTGCCCATTATAAGAGGTTTCCACCATCCCTGTGCTGAGTTCCTGGGTCTGTACACCTGCTGTTCCCATTATGAGGGGTTCCCACCATCCCTGTGCTGAGTTCCCGGGTCTGTGCCCATTATGAGAGGTTCCCACCATCCCTGTGCTGAGTTCCTGGGTCTGTACACCTGCTGTGCCCATTATGAGGGTTCCCACCATCCCTGTGCTGAGTGCTCGGGTCTGTACACCTGCTGTGCCCATTATGTGCCCATCTCTGCTGAGTTCCCAGGTCTGTACACCCGCTGTGCCCATTATGAGGGGTTCCCACCACCCCTGTGCTGAGTTCCCGGGTCTGTACACCTGCTGTGCCCATTATGAGGGGTTCCCACCATCCCTGTGCTGAGTTCCCGGGTCTGTACACCCGCTGTGCCCATTATGAGGGGTTCCCACCATCCCTGTGCTGAGTGCTCGGGTCTGTACACCTGCTGTGCCCATTATGTGCCCATCTCTGCTGAGTTCCCAGGTCTGTACACCCGCTGTGCCCATTATGAGGGGTTCCCACCATCCCTGTGCTGAGTTCCCGGGTCCGTACACCCGCTGTGCCCATTATGAGGGGTTCCCACCATCCCTGTGAGGAGTTCCCGGGTCTGTACACCCGCTGTGCCCATTATGAGGGGTTCCCACCATCCCTGTGCTGAGTTCCCGGGTTTGTACACCTGCTGTGCCCATTATGAGGGGTTCCCACCATCCCTGTGCTGAGTTCCCGAGCAAAGCAGATGAAGGGATGGTCAGGGGGGACACGCACCCAACTTACTTTGAAGATCAAACTGTAGAAGTAATAAAGTCTCATTCTAGGTTTTGGGTGACGCTCCTCCTCCCTCTCCCTGACTCTCGGATTAGTTTTATTGAATCATCCGGCAGTAACCCGTGACCGCACTATCATGCCGAGCCGGCGGCCGCTCGGGGGAATAAACAGCATTTTCCTCACATGGCCACAAGCACTGAAGTCACATTGCAGCAACACGTGACCCAACCACACAGAACCAGAACCTTCTGCATTCTGGATAAAGAGGAGAGTTTGGGAACCAATAAATAAACCATTGAATTTGTTTTGTTCTATCTGTTGATCCTGCCAGAAATCTTATCTGCTGATAACTTCCTGTGCTGCTTATCAGTTACTTTGTTCCCGGTCATCTCTGAGCTACACTACAGAACCTCATGTTATGGAGAAGAAGGCAGCGGAGGTGTTCTGTAGCCTTGTCCTAGGGTGACAGCGCCGCTCCTCCATAGATACAGTACAGGTGTCCCAATACTTTTGGTAATATAGTGTATGTATGTGTATATAGTTATATATAGTTTTAGATGATTACTTTTTTTTTTCTATTCTTTTTTGCTTTATTACATTTTTTAAGTGTAAAATTTTTTGTGTGTTAGATAATTTTTTTGTTTTACATAATTCTTTCTTAGTTATTTTTTAATTATTATTTTAATATTATTTTTTGTGTTGTCATTTTTTTTTGTGTGTCAGATACTTTTTTATTTTTACTTTTTGATCCTTTTTTTCATTGTAGATCTTTTTTTTTATTTATTTTTTTACTTCACATCATTCTTTTTTAGTGTTGTATGTTTTGCTTTTGTTTTTTTTGTTTTCTTTTAGATTTATTTTATTTTTGTGTTAGATCTTTTTTTTTTGCATAATTCTATTTTAATTTTAGATCATTGTTTTTTTTTTTTCTTTTTTACTCTTACCTCTTTTTTTTTTATATTCTCTCTTTTATTGTATAGGCAAGCATAAACAAATACATATAGTAAAAGGTCACATTCCTTTATCTATGTAGTCTAAACAATTATTCCCCCCCAACCAACAGTAAAATAGAAAAAGGAACCACTATGGCCCAGATTCTCAAAGGAGATATGACGGTGTATCTCCAGATACGCCGCCGTATCTCTGAGTTGCGCCGTCGTATCTATGCGCCTGATTCTTAGAATCAGTTACGCATAGATTTCTATTAGATCCGTCCGGCGTAAGTCTCTTACGTCGTCGGATCTTAACTGCATATTTACGCTGGCCGCTAGGGGCGGGTACGCTGATTTACGCCTAGAAATATGTAAATCAGCTAGATGAGCGAATTCACGAACGTACGCCCGGCCGACGCAGTACAGATATGCCGTTTACGTTAGGATTTTCCCGGCGTAAAGTTACCCCTGCTATATGAGGCGTACATGCGGCGTACCAATGTTAAGTATGGCCGTCGTTCCCGCGACGAAATTTGAAAATTTTACGTTGTTTGCGTAAGTCGTCCGTGAATGGGGCTGGACGTCATTTACGTTCACGTCGAAAACCAATACGTCCTTGCGGCGTACTTTGGAGCAATGCACACTGGGATATGTCCACGGACGGCGCATGCGCCGTTCGGTAAAAACGTCAATCACGTCGGGTCATGGTTAATTTACATAACACACGCCCACCTCTTCACAATTTGAATTAGGCGGGCTTACGCCGGTCTATTTACGCTACGCCGCCGCAACTTTCGTTTGAGAATACGGCACTTGCCTGTAAAAGTTGCGGAGGCGTAACGTAAATAGGATACGTTACGCCCGCACAAAGATGCGCCGATCTACGTGAATCCGGGCCTATATATATAAAAGAGGGAACTCCCTTATATATATATACATATAAAAAAGGAAACCCCCTTATAAAAAAAGGAACCCCCTTATATATATATATATATATATATATATATATAATAAAAGGAACTCCCATATATATATATATATATATATATATATATATATATATAGTTGTACGTCTTTTTTTTTTTTTCATTTTTTCTAAGTTTTCAAATCCACTTTTTTTTTTCTTAGATCATTTTTTTATGTTTTCATATAACTGATTTTTACTATGCTGGCTGAATTTCCTGTAGCAAGCAGTCCAGTGGTCTAGTTCTTGCAGAGCCGGGGTCCTGGGCTCAGTACACAAGGACGTGGTCTGCACAAGATTTGTACATTCCCCCACGATCTAGACTTTTTTCTTTTTTTTTTCTTTTTACTGGTGGCGTGTTGTTGTGGTGAAGACTGGTAGACCGTCTCTTCCTTTTGTACAGTGTATAATAATGATCCTTTTATAATGGGGTATTATTATAAGGCTCTGTTGTCATCGGGATGCCATTGTGTGTGCTTAGCAGACAATGTCCTCATCGCTCAGGACTTATATTCAGCCACGGCTTTCAGAGGACGGCGGTCTGCTCCGAGGTCCCCGGTCACATACAAATGAAGAAGGCCAGGAGAACAATGGCAGCCTATTTATTATACATTATACGTAACTGTACACCTCAACCAATCCTCTGACACCGCCGCAGAGCCGAGGCTTTTTCTTTTCTGCCCTCTACCAGCACCATGAAAGGGCCAGTCCTCCCAAAACTGAAAGATATTGTTATGGGTGGACTTGGTTACATGCAGTGTGTCTACGTAGCACACCCGTCATCACCCAAAATTACATTTTAGGTACCACAAAATTGTGAAGGACACGAGAAACCAGGAAGTGATCTCTATCAGTGCAGATAAATAAAATGTGGTCATTCCAGAATATACTCTACACAGGGGATTCCAGTCATGTATAGGCCAGTTACTAGAACTTGTACCTCTTCTATGAGATATTTTTATATAGTGTATCTCTATGAGGTCTCGGGAGGTCTCAGAGGCAGTGAAGGACACGAGAAACCAGGAAGTGATTTCTATCAGTGCAGATAAATACAATTGGCCAGATTCACGTAGCTCAGCGGATCTATAGATCCGCTCGATCTACGTGAATTAAGATCCGCTGCCGCAAGTTTAGGAGGCAAGTGGCTAATTCACAAACCACTTACCTCCAAACTTGCGATGGTGGATCCTAAATCCCCCAGCGGAATTCAAATTCCGCGGCTAGGGGAGTGTCATATTTAAATCAGGCGCGTTCCCGCGCCGATTTAAATGCGCAGGCGTCGTCCGCGAAATTTCCCGGCGTGCATTGCTCCCACTGACGTCGCTAGGACGTCAGTGGTTGCGACACGTACGTAAACTACGTAGTTCCGTATTCGAGAACGACTTACGGAAACTACATTAAAAAATTCAAATTCGACGCGGGAACGACGGCCATACTTAACCTTGGCTGCGCCTGCTTTTAGAAAGGGTAAGTATACGACGGGTACCGCGCTACGGAAACGACGTAAGAACACAGCGTCGGGTCTGTGTACGTTCGTGAATTTGCGTATCTCGCTGATTTACATATTATTCAGTGTAAATCAGCGGGAACGCCCCCGGCGCCATTTTTAATTAAAAAAAAAGATCCGACAGTGTAACACAGTTACACCTGTCAGATCTTCGCCCTATCTATGCGTAACTGCTTCTATGAATCAGGCGCATAGATAGGACCTGTCTAAGTCAGAGATACGATGGTGTATCTGTAGATACACCGTCGTATCTCTTTGTGAATCTGGCCCATAGTGATCATTCCAGAATATACTTCACACAGGGGATTCCAGTCATGTTTGTATAGGCCAGTTACTAGAACTTGTACCTCTTCTATGAGATATTTTTATATATTGTATCTCTATGAGGTCTCGGGAGCCCTCAGAGGCAGTGAAGGACACGAGAAACCAGGAAGTGATCTCTATCAGTGCAGATAATAAAATGTGGCTATTCCAGAATATAGTCTAAATAGGGGATTCAGGTCATGTATAGGCCAGTTGCTGGAACTTGTACCTCTTCTATAAGATATTTTTATATATTTGTATCTCTATGAGGTCTCGGGAGGTCTCAGAAGCAGTGAAGGACACGAGAAACCAGGAAGTGATCTCTATCAGTGCAGATAATAAAATGAGGTTATTCCAGAATATACTCTACACAGGGGATTCAGATCATGTATAGGCCAGGTACTGGAACTTGTACCTCTTCTATAAGATTTTTTTATATGTTGTACCTTTATGAGGTCTTGGGAGGCCTCAGAGGCAGTGAAGGACACGAGAAACCAGGAAGTGATCTCTATCAGTGCAGGTAAATAAAATGTGATCATTCCAGAATATACTCTACACAGGGGATTCCAGTCATGTATAGGCCAGTTACTGAAACTTGTACCTCTTCTATAAGATATTTTTATATATTTGTATCTTTATGAGGTCTCGGGAGCCCTCAGAGGCAGTGAAGGACACGAGAAACCAGGAAGTGATCTCTATCAGTGCCGGTAATAAAATGTGATCATTGTAGAATATACTCTACACAGGGGATTCCAGTCATGTATAGGCCAGTTACTGGAACTTGTACCTCTTCTATAAGATATTTTTATATATTTGTATCTCTATGAGGTCTCGGGAGCCCTCAGAGGCAGTGAAGGACACGAGAAACCAGGAAGTGATCTCTATCAGTGCAGGTAATAAAATGTGGTCTTTCCAGAATATACTCTACACCGGGGGTTCAGATCACGTATAGACCAGTCAACAAAACCTGTACCTCTTCTATCAGAAAGTTATTTTTAAATGTGATTACATAGCAAGCTCCTCTTCAAGACATCAAAAAAAACCTCAAATTTTTGGCATTTCACAGAGCCTGAATTATCCGTCTTTAAATATTCCGCATCTATCGTCCGTGAGATTTGTTCAGCTTTTTTATGTAGCGGCCATGAATACAGATGAGCGTGATTTATCAAGGCCGCGGACGTCGAGTTTTATTGGAAAAAGCTTGTGTTTTGTGCTTTATTAGCGGAGCCGGCGAGCCCAAACACCGAGTTGGTGACCTCCGTAGCGTCAGCAGAGCCGACCCATCACTTCTCATTAAACCAAGTCATTCGTCTTTCTCCTTCCAGAGGAAAAATTCCTGCGGCGAACAGGTTTTTTTTTTTTTGCGGAACGAAATTGAAAAGCGCGGCTTCTTAAAGGCGCAGTAGCCATCGAGCGTTACTTTTTCTTTATCGCGTTTCAGTCGCGGTGTTTGCTTTTAATAATGGATACAACCCTGGCTACAATTTACGTAAAAAATTCAATTTTGTAGCTGCCTTCTCTTGCACTGCTTTTTTCGATATTTCCACATACCGACCGTTTACAATGTTGTCATGCCCCGTCCCCTTAGTGGTGACGTAATTGTCTTAAAAAAAAAGCAGTAATGTTTGGGCTAATTTATTTTTTGGACTTAATTTTTCTTCACCCCCACTTGAGTCTGACTCTCTAGATCAGGGGTCTCCAAACTTTATAAGCAAAGGGCCAGTTTAATGTCCTTCAGAGTTTGAGGGCCGGACAGTGGTCAGTGGGAGTCAAAAAGGTCCCGACAACAGTGGGAAAAATGAACCCCCCTCCTATTGTTTCAGTGGGAGTAACTGTGCACTGTTATTGGGACCAATTGTTGGTGTCATTGAGAAAAACTTGCCCCATTGTTGGTGTCATTGTGAGGACTTGTGTCCCGTCGTTGGTGTCATTAGGAAGAATTGTGACCCATCGTTGATGTCATTGGGCCCCATTGTTGGTTTCAGTAGGAGAAACTATGCCCCATTGTTGGTATTGGTGAATGAAATAGTGCCCCAAGGGTTGGATAAAAGCAAGCAAAGGGCCGCATCTGGCCCCCGGGCCGCAGTTTGGAGACCACTGCTCTAGATTGAGGGTCCCAGGTCTTCTGAAACCTCAAATTGTTGCCCCTTCATCTGCCTTAATTAACAGATCACCTTCCAGCTCCTATGTGTACATAACTGTTCATTATCAGAACCTTGGAGAATGGTAAGATCCATGGGGCCCCATTATTTTTTTTTATATTGTTAAGCGCACTCAGAAGCCGGAAGGCAGTGTGTGAGGACAGGCGGTTTGTTTGTGGTTTGCTGCAGGTGCCGACTCTCCCCGTTCCTCTGAGGGCGTCCCAAATGTGGCTCCTTGTAAGCCTCGTTGAGCTGAGTTCTTCTCGTTTGAGGATGTGGCAACAATAACAGAACTTTCTGGATCATCTACCTAGTCTTTTTGGCTATGAGATTACCTATTCCATTCGTCAGTGGTAAATATAGTACTAATGTATATTTTTTAATTTGGTGCATAATGATATGCTATGGAAATTGAGATCTTTAATATATCTTCTTAGAGCAAAACTATTCCCCCTGAAGAAGACCACAAATGCACAGGTCGAAACGCGTCGGTGGGGGTTTCCACACAGTCAAACATTATGTAATGGAATGCTGTGTATATCTATGTTTACATTGCTGTAATTTGGAAAATGTATTGTACCTTATAGTCAGAATTTATATTTTAATTGTAATATGACATTGAAAACTTTTCAAAATTAAGCATTCTCTATATATTTTATTTCTGATCTTGCTTCATTACTGCAAAAAAAAAAAAAACTTGGGGTAATTTTCCGCTATTGTTACAATTTAATAAAAATCTATGTCTCGAGAAAATTCTTTTAAGCCGGTAAGATCCTAGGGGGTGGAGCTTGACAACACTATAATTTTTTAAAAACTGTGTATCATTGCCGTACAGACATCACAGTAAGTATACAAATAATTTCCTTTCAAGTTACTCCAAGTATATAAGTAACAATGTAAATAATATTACCTTAGTAGTGTTCAGTTGACAGGTATATGGGGTCCGATGAAAACTTCAGATCTGAAAAAGAAAAGAGAGTATAGTATTTTTAATTAAAAAAGTTTATTAATTTATTTATTACATTTTTTTTTATTATTAATATATATATTTTTAATTAAAATAGTTTATTGTTTTTTATATATTTTTTTATTAAAATAGTTACATGGTTTAAAAAAGGCATTAGTCAATCCAGTTCAAACAACAAAGGAAAATAAACACACTGAAATAGAAAACCTCCATATATACTATCCAATATCCACAGTTGATCCAGGCAAAGGCAAAAAAAACAAAAAACAATAAAGCATGATCCAATTTGCTCCAGCAGAGAAATAAAATTCCTTCCTGATATTCCCTGTATCAACTTTACCCATGAATATTACTAGTTATTATTACTAATTACTAATATTAATTTATTTTTTATTTGTATTAAAATATTAAAATCGTTTATTTTTTTAATATTAAAAATTAAATATTCATTTTTTTAAATCAAAATCGTTTTTTTAATTAAAATATTAAAACAGTTTATTCTTATTTTATCAAAATATTTTTTTATTTTATTTAAAAAAATTATTATAAACTGTTATTTTTTTTTTAAATATTAAAACAGTTTATTCTTATTTTATCAAAAATTGTTTTTTTTTTAAATAAAATATTAAAATAGTTTAGTAAACCCCACACCAAATTTTTGAAAATCTGGTCCCCTTGGTGGTCTTATGCTCTCCCGACAATACCCCTGATCAGTCTAGGCCCTTCCCTAATTAATGGTGGGGCCTAGATCCTAGCCTGTGGGTATATTACCCTCCCACTGCCCTTTCCTCCCCTTTGTGCCCTTCTCCCCCCCCTGTGTGCCTTTTACCTTTTTTTTTTATTTATTTTTTAAGAAAATATAACACAAATACACAATACAAAACAATTTTATAAACATACATAAAGTTTTTATTTTTTTAGTTTTTTTTACGTATGTTTATAAAATTGTTTTGTATTGTTGGTGTATTTTATGTTATGTTTTCTTAAAAAATCTTTTTCTATTTCTAGTGTTTACAGTGCCTGATAATTAAATTTTCCTGAATAAGCTACAATACGTGGCTAACAATACAAAACAATTTTATAAACATACATAAAGTTTTTAGTTTTTTATGTATGTTTATAAAATTGTTTTGTATTGTTGGTGTATTTAATGTTATATTTTCTTAAAAAAATATTTTTCTATTTCGTGGGCCGGATTCAGATAGATTTGTCTATCTATCTGCTGGCGTAAAGTATCTGCGATACGTTACGCCGCCGTAAATTAGGGCGCAAGTTCTGTATTGAGAAAGGACTCGCGCCCTATGTTACGGCGGCGTAACGTATGTCGTCCGGCGTAAGCCTGCCTAATTCAAATGTGTTTGATGTGGGCGTGTTTTACTCAAATTCACTTTGACCCCACGTATTTGACTTTTTTTACGAATGGCGCATGCGCCGTTCGTGAAAAAAACCCCAGTGCACATGCTCGAAATTACGCCGCAAAGCCTCATTGGTTTCGACGTGAACGTAACTTACGCAAAGCCCTATTCGCGAACAACTTACGCAAACGACGTAAAATTTTCAAAACTCGGCGCGGGAACGACTTAACATTAGCTACGCCTCATATAGCAGGGGTAACTTTACACCGAAAAAAGCCTAACGTAAAAGACGTAAAAAAATTCGCCAGCCGGACGTACGTTTCTGAATCGGCGTATCTACCTAATTAGCATATTCATCGCGTAACTATACGGAAGTGCCACCTAGCGGGTCGGATCTTAGGGAAATCTATGCGTAACTGATTCTCTGAATCAGGCGCATAGATACGCCGTCGTATCTCGTATCTGAATCCGGCCCCTAGTGTTTACAGTGCCTGATAATTAAATTCTCCTGAAGAAGCTACTATACATGGCCAAACATGTCGAGAACTAATCAGCCTGCATCTGTTATCTGTACTGTATGATTAGATATTCATTTTGCTTTTAAAATTTTCAATAAATACAATTTTTCTATATCATTTTTTTTTCTTTTTGTCTATTTGCACATTTAAAATCCCCAAAATAACTACTTTTGATACTAAACTATTATTATTTTATTTTTTAATTGTTATTATTATTTTAAAAATAAAATATATAAATAAAAAGAGAATATATGGAAAAAAGCTTTGGGCATTACCCATGTGGGGGGAAAAATAACTTTTAATAATACGTTATTACACAATATACAAAATTGTTTTTCTGTGGCTATGGTGTGACCACAAATTTTCTTTCTTTTAATCCATTTTTATTTTTTGACTAGGACATTTTTTTGTAATAAATTTGTATCATAAAATTTAGAATTATCAAAGCATCTTTTTTTTTTTGGCACAGAAAACGCCCAAAGCTTTTATTTTATAAATTATTTTTATATTATATTTGCTTTGAAGTCTGGGTGCAGCTTTTTTTTCTCTCTGTCTTTTGGTGGTTTGGTTTCATTTGCACTGTTAATTTTATTATTTCATCAAAAATTTACAGATAAAGGAAAAAAAAAATGTTATCAAGAATTAATACTTATCAATCTTGCCTTGCTCTGATGTGGTTTTATAGTTCTTATCTTGTGTGATAAATTATGCAGTCATCAAAGAAAATATTACAAGTCCCCTTTGATTGGAAATTTCCACATTTAAACCGACTATCTTACATAACGGCCATTCTGCGCACAACGAAAAAATTCCCCTGAAGCCTCCATTATGTCGAAGCCAGGAGTGTCGCAGTTTTGGCGCCCCCCCCCCCACCCCAATTGCGTCAGCCTACTTTTTATGCTCACAAAGAATTTTAACCACTTAAGCCATTTGGCTGGCCAAAGACCAGGCCACTTTTTTTTTTGCGATTCGGCACTGCGTCGCTTTAACTGACAATTGCGCGGTCGCGCAACGTGTTACCCAAACAAAATTGACGCCCTTTTTTCCCCACAAATATAGCTTTATTTTGGTGGTTTTTGATCGCCTCTGTTTTTTTTTATTTTTTGCGCTATAAACAAAAATAGAGCGACAATTTTGAAATAAAAAGCAATATTGTTTACTTTTTTGCTATAATAAATATCCATAAAAAAATATATATAAAAAAAATATATATTTTCCTCAGTTAAGGCCGATACGTATTCTTCTACATATTTTTGGTAAAAAAAAAATCGCAATAAGCGTTTATTGATTGGTTTGCGCAAAAGTTATAGCGTCTACAAAATAGGGGATCGTTTTATGGCATTTTTATTAATATTTTTTATTTATTTTTTACTAGTAATGGCGGCGATCAGCGATTTTTATCGTGACTGCGACATTGTGGCGGACACATCGGATATTTTTGACACCATTTTGGTACCAGTGTAATTTTTACAGCAAAAAAAATGCACTATAAAAATGACACTGGCAGTGAAAGGCAGGACCGCCATCAGGGGGGGTACAGGCATTACACCTGTAAGGGGCCCGATGGTCCCCAGGGGCCTGGCTGACCCCCTCCCGTTTTTTTTGCATTACACCTGTAAGGGGCCGATGGTCCCCAGGGCCCCTTACAGGCCCGGCTGGCCCCCTCCCGTTTTTTTTTTTTTGCATTACACCTGTAAGGGGCCCGATGGTCCCCATGGCCACCCTCCCATTTTTTTTCTATTAATTTTTTTTTGCATTACACCTGTAAGGGACCCACCCCCCCCCCCCCGGTTCTCTGCTTCAGGGGGGCCCTGCTTAAAGCTGTGTAATTGGGTTAACCTGTAGGGGAGTGTGACCTAGGGAGTGCTTCTAACTGTTAGGGGGCGTGGCTTGGCGTGACACATCACCGATCGCTGCTCCCGATGACAGGGAACAGACGATTGGTGCCATGCAATGGAAATGTTGTGTTTACGCTGACATCTCCCTGTTCTTCAGCTCCATGACCCGATCGCGGGGACAATGGGGGGACATGGTGAGCACGGTCACAGAGCTCACGACAGGGTAACGAGCACGTAGGCGGCGGGAAATTAAGGGGGACGTATATGTACGCCCATATGCCCAGCCGTGCCATTCTGTCGACGTAAATCTGGGTGCGCTGGTCCTTAAGCGGTTAATCAAGGATTCTCCGAAAATTTGGACCCTTTCGGTGGAAAATTAAAAAGATAATGGTATGCGGTTCTTAGCTAGTAGGAGTTATCTCCTCCTTCCTATGATGAATTTCATTTAATATGAATGGAGGGTTTATAGGAGCTAAATAGCCAAAATTACAAGTTTAATGGGCTCGTTTTATGGACCCGCAACACGAGCCGAAAAAAAATTAAAACGAAGCGTAGTACATATATTTACTAGATCTTTCTGTAATAAGACATTCTGATGCAGAATGTCTTCGCTGGCAAAAAATCTAAGCTGATACTAAGCCAGAATGAAATTGTTCATTAGCCTGGGCCTCTGTAGGATGTTTTGACTGCCAACCAAGGCCACCTTCCAGGAGAACCACCAACTGACCGGCCTAAATTATATTAACTAGTTAGCAGCACAATGTTAAGATACTGGATATGGCCAAACACACACTGGTGTGAAATTTCGCCCCCCCCCCCCGTAAATGTCGCGCCCGGGGGCTGAGGCACCCCCTGGACCCCCCCACACTACGCCACTGGGACACCTTACCCCTTACACCTACTGCATATGAGATTGTTGGACAGCCTATTCTAAAACCATGGGAACTGAAATGGAGTTGGCTCTTCTATAACCTCCTCTGCTCTTCTGGGGAGGCTTTCCACAAGATTTTAGGATTATGCCTGGGGGAATTTGTGTCCATTTAACCGCTTGCACGACTATTTACGTTGGCAGAATGGTACGGCTGCGCATATGGACGTACCAGTACGTCTAGGGTGACCACATTTCCAAACTACCATTCAGGGACACCCCCCCCTTCCCAAAAATCAGCTTGTGCTGTAACGAATCACAGCACAGTGATCGGACACAAAAGGCGGGATTTATGATTTCGTACACTGCTTGTATATTAAAAAAAAAAAAAAAAAAATACATTTAATTATGTATTAATGAATTCAAAGCTGTATTAATCTGCTTGAAGTTCGGCTTTAGCAATTACTATAGATGTGTTTTATCTGCCTATTTAGCTGTTAAGCTGAAGCCGCCTTTAATTACGCGCGTAGATTGAACTTCAGTGCAAAGGCGTCGCGCGTCTTTGTAGTTCCGCATAATCTGCCGCTGACACGCGCTTAAAAAAGATCAAGGAGCCGCATGTTGTCTGCCAGCCGTTTACTTCGGCCATTCTGGAGAAAGCCATCTTCACCTTTCAAGTGTTCTGCACCTCTTCTAGGGTTTCGCAGCGCCCATGGCATCGCGCGACCGCGGGGTTCTACATATAGGACCGTGCACTTAGAGGTCGTCCATATCCGTTTCATATTACGACCTCGCTGGTCAGAAGGGACTTCAAAGACTGCATTACAAGTGTTGGAAAAGCATGACGTTCCTTTCTACAGCTCACCTCTAATCTCAGTTATTTATATATGGCTCCAAGCTAAAAAAACACGAGCGGAAGAGAATTCTCTGCAGCTTTTTTTCCATTGGATATGAGTTTTCTCGACAGTTCTTTAGATGCACATCAATAGAAATACGTATATGAACTCCCTTCACGTTGGTTTGGTTATGCTCATGAGGCCTGAGTATTATCAGATCAGGTTCAGGTGGCTGCTCTGGGCCCGGTTGGGGTCTGGCAAAGCCAACAATAACCCATGTTAATGATCTGAGATAAAAGGTTTGCTAAGGAGTTCACTGGCCATCAGTGCAGACTGCCAGGTCAAGGGTTGGAATGGAGTGGTAGAGGAATCGGTTGGGGTCTGATAAGGTTAATGTTAATGGTCTGAGATCAACATACTTACCAACTGTCCCGAATTTCCTGGGATTTAGAGCATTTTCCCATTTAGAGGTCAGCGGCTGGCGGAGACAATGTCTCCACTGGCCGCCATTTTCCTGAAGACCAGCAAAAACAAGAGGCTGGGGGTGGCTGCCAATAGAAATTGAGCTGCAGCACCGCCCACCTCCCACCCCGCTGCCGGTGTGTCTATGTAAATGGTTTGCTAAGGCTGGAGATTAAGGTACAAAGGAGGCCACTCACCATCAGTGCACACTGCCAGGGGACTCAAAGAGATGCCAAAGGGTTAAATGGAGTGGCTCCCAGTTGATGGTGGCTTCACATGTGGACTCTCTGATCAGAAGTGCATTCTTTGATCAAAAGTGCGAGTTAAAAACCAGGATTTGGCTATCATTTGCTTCTGCTTGCAGATTTGTTTTTTCCCCTCTTTTTCTCTGACACTTTTTAAACAGCTTTTTTTTCTTTTTCCTTTCTGCTAATTAAGGGGAGGGTTTAATTGTTCACAGGTGTGTGTTTGTTCACAGGTCTTCACAGGTCAGTATTAAAGTGGCTGTACAAGCTCCCAGAGGAGCTGGCTCCCAGTTGATGGTGGCTTCACATGTGGACTCTCTGATCAGAAGTGCATTCTTTGATCAAAAGTGCGAGTTAAAAACCAGGATTTGGCTATCATTTGCTTCTGCTTGCAGATTTGTTTTTTCCCCTCTTTTTCTCTGACACTTTTTAAACAGCTTTTTTTTCTTTTTCCTTTCTGCTAATTAAGGGGAGGGTTTAATTGTTCACAGGTGTGTGTTTGTTCACAGGTCTTCACAGGTCAGTATTAAAGTGGCTGTACAAGATCCCAGAGGAGCTGGCTCCCAGTTGATGGTGGCTTCACATGTGGACTCTCTGATCAGAAGTGCATTCTTTGATCAAAAGTACGAGTTAAAAACCAGGAGTTTGAAACAGGAGGTAAGACAGGAGTCTTCATTATTTTTTTCAATCACTGATCCAGAACAAGCTTGCAGCTAATAAAGTTGGAACTCTTGCTATATAGATTCAGCGGTGCAGCAGACGCTCTCATCTTAGTCTGCTCACCCCAGGGATAGTGAGAGCAGGACGCTCTCAAACGAGTCGGCTCTCCCCAGGGATAGTGCAGCCAGGCAGGGTCCACCACACCCCCCTAGCCAATTGATCCAGGGTTGCACCGATCGCCGTTAAGGGGTCAGGAAGGAATTTTTTCCCCCGATCGCTGCAGATTGGCACAGCACGCCGGGGGTTTTTTCGCCTTCCTCTGGACCAATCGGGGAGAGAAGACTCAACGAGTGACGGCTCACTTGGACAGTCTTCCACCCATCACGTCCGGCGTCTCGCGGCTCTTCCCGCATCCGCGCCAGACCAGGCCTCATTCGCGGCCGCCGCAATTAGGAAAGACTGATGACAATGTGACTGGCGACAATGGCTAATCTGCGATACTCTGCGCACTCTATTCGGGGTCTGAGACAATTCGCAACAGCATTACCAGCCGTCACCAAAAAGGCCTTAAAAATAGAGCAACTTTTGAGATTCGATCGACGATCGACCATCAAAAATTTTAACTATTTAACCCAGCTCGAGCACATATCATGTGCTTTGATCAACACAAGATCGGCAGTAAAACACCGATTAGAAATCCACGATTTCTTACTACAAAACGATCTAGACTGCCTCTTTATTACAGAAAGCTGGCTCTCAGACGACTGCAACACCATTCTTGGAGAATTGGTGCCAGAAAACTATCGCATTATAACGGAAAACAGAATAGGGCAAAGAGGAGGAGGCCTGGCGGTGATCCACAAGAATCGCATTACAATCACTAAGCCAGCCCTTCAAAATCCTCTTCCATTCATGGAAACCCTTACTCTTCAACTTCAAACTTCCCCCCAGGAGACTGTTCACATTCTCCTCTGCTATAGGCCACCTGGGCCAAAATCGCAGTTTTTGCCATCATTAACGGAGTTTATATCCACTTATACCCTTAACAGCAAACACCTTTTGCTGCTCGGGGACTTTAATCTGTGGGCCAACTCCGCACAGGATCCCATTGCGGACGCCTGCATTGATCACCTGGAGGGATTAGGGCTACAGCAACTTATATGCGGGCCAACACATGCTTCAGGTCACACACTCGACCTAATTTTCAGACAAAATCTGAAAATAAGCATTTTAGAAAATGAACCATTGCCATGGACAGACCACCATGCAATTAATTTCATAATCTCCAAAATTCCCCCAGTGATAAAAGCACCCAAGCCGGTGACAATACACTGGGCTAGATCTCAGAAGAAGCTCCATTCGGAACTCTTCAAATCTACCTTGGGAAACAGAATCAAAACAATCCATCCACATCAAACAGCCGCAGATACACTGGACGCCATAAACGCAGCCCTGCTACAGTCAGCCGATTTAGTAGCACCGAAACGCAAAGCCTGCATTCGAAAAAGAAAGTCCGGCTGGTTCAACAACCAGCTGTCGCTTCTGAAGCAAGAGCGCAGAAGGGCGGAAGCCGCCTGGAAAAGAAGTCCTGCAGAGGATAACCTCATCATCTACAAGGCAATAACAACACGATATCATAAAGAAATCTTCAAAGCCAAGAAACATCATTTTTCTTTGGCGATTAACAGCGCCCTAAACCGCCCCCGCGAACTCTTCAAGATGGTCACCCAGACCATGAACCCAGGATGTCTTGAAGTCCCCAACTCAGACACCCAAGAGTTCTGCAATGAACTATCGGATTTCTTCATCAACAAAATTGAAAGAATCCGGGAAAGCATCATGCAAAACAATACCCCCCTCAACCCCACCGTCAATCAACCACAAAACACCCACAGAAACGCTCTACAATCAACAAAGTTCACTCTGGAACCGATCTCCATCGATACCACAAAAAATATCATTGGTGCTTTGCGGAACAGCACATCGCCCAATGATATCATCCCCACCAAACTGCTGAAGGAATGTGCCGACATCCTGGCACCACCCATCACACAGCTTATAAACCAGTCATTTAAGGAAGGCACAGTGCCATCCCTGTTGAAAGAGGGCACAATCCAGCCCATCTTGAAAAAACCTAACCTGGATCCCAAGGACCCAACTCACCGCCGTCCCATAACAGGCCTTAATGTTCTCTCCAAGATAATGGAGAAAGTAGTGGTACAACAGCTGCAACAGCATCTAGATACCCACAATCTACTGGATCCATTACAATCAGGCTTCCGTCCCGGACACGGGACAGAAACGGCCTTACTCAAAATATGGGACGATGCCCTCGAGGCCGCAGACGAAGGAGAATCTTGTCTCCTGGTTCTGCTGGACCTAAGCGCAGCCTTTGACACGGTAGACCACAAACTGTTACTGATGCGACTAGCCAAGGTAGCAGAAGTCGCAGAAGGTGATTTACCATGGTTTTCTTCCTTTCTTGAAAACCGATCACAAACAGTTAAATTGGGTTGTTTCACGTCGGAAAAGCGCACGGTGTCATGTGGAGTCCCCCAAGGATCCCCCCTGTCACCGGTGCTTTTCAACATCTATCTTCGCCCTCTCTTTGATATTATCAGTAGCCAAGAACTACTCTATCACTCTTATGCAGACGATACGCAACTGTATTTTCGCATCTGCAACAAAAAGGATCATCATCTCAGTTTAGAGAAATGTCTCTCTTTGATAGAAAACTGGATGACTAAGAGTTATCTTAAACTCAACAGTTCAAAAACAGAACTCCTTATGTTTCACGCCAGCCGAAAGAGTCAACTGGCAACAACCTGGACACCCCCGCCCATTCTGGGCCAAATCATCACCCCTAGCTCCAAAGTCAAAAGTCTCGGGGTCATCTTCGACACCTTCATGACAATGGACGCACAAATAGGGTCAGTAGTCAGCGGAGCGCACCATCTGTTGCGCCTACTACGCAGACTTATTCCATTTATCCCCAAAGAAGACGTAGCAGTCGTGGTGGGAACAATCGTGAATTCCAGACTGGACTATGCAAATGCCCTTTACCTCGGACTCCCAAAGTACCAAATCTCTCGTCTGCAAGTCGTACAGAATACGGCCGCCAGACTTGTGACTGGGAAAAAAAAATGGGAATCAATCTCACCTTCGTTGAGAACCCTTCACTGGCTGCCAGTAAAAGACAGAATTGCATTTAAAGCACTCTGCCTGACACATAAGTGCATCCATGGGAAGGCTCCGCAATATCTTTGCGACAAGATAGAACCTCACAATTCGAATCGCGTTCTGCGATCCACCGACCAAAATCTGGTCAGGGTACCAAAAACCAAATACAAGTCCAAAGGAGAAAGAAGGTTTGCTTTTCAGGGTCCTAGACTATGGAACGCTTTACCAACCAGCATTCGGTTGGAGGAAAACCACCTGACTTTCAGAAGACGAATCAAAACTCTGCTCTTTTGATGACATGAGACACGAACAACTAGCGCCCAGAAGCGATTCAGTTCGCATGCGCCGCGCTTTATAAGTTTTTCATTCATTCATTCATTCGTAGAGGAACCGGTTGGGGTCTGATCAGACCAATGATAACTCATGTTAATGGTCTGAGATAAAGGGTTTGCAAAGGAGGTCACTGGCCATCAGTGCACACTGCCAGGTGACTCAAAGAGAGGGGTGGAATGGAGTGGTAGAGGAACCTGTTACAGTCTAATAATGCCAATAATAACCCATGTTAATGGTCTGTGAGATAAAGGGTTTGCTAAGGCTGGAGATTAAGATACAAAGTAGGCCACTCACCATCAGTGTACACTGCCAGGTGACTCAAAGAGAGGTCAGGGGGTGGAATGGAGTGGTAGAGGAACCGGTTGGGGTCTGATAAAGCCAATAATAACCCATGTTAATGGTCTGAGATAAAGGGCTTGTCAAGGCTGGAGATTAAGATACAAAGAAGACCACTCGCCATCAGTGCACACTGCCAGGGGACTCAAAGAGACGCCAAGGGGTGGAATGGAGTGGTAGAGGAACCAGTTGGGGTCTAGGCCAACGATAACCCATGTTAATGGCCTGAGATAAAGGGTTTGCTAAGGCTGGAGATTAAGGTACAAAGGAGGCCACTCGCCATCAGTGCACATTGCCAGGTAACTCAAAGAGAAGCCAAGGGGTGGAATGGAGTGGTAGAGGAACCGGTTGGGGTCTGATGAGGCCAATGATAACCCATGTTAATGGTCTGAGATAAAGGGTTTGCTAAGGCTGGAGATTAAGGTACAAAGAAGGCAACTGACCATCACTGCACACTGCCAGGTGACTCAAACGGAGGCCAAGGGGTGGAATGGAGTGGTAGAGGAACCAGTTGGGGTCTGATAAGGCCAACGATAACCCATGTTAATGGTCTGAGATAAAGGGTTTGCTAAGGCTGGAGATTAAGGTACAAAGAAGGCAACTCACCATCACTGCATACTGCCAGGTGACTCAAACGGAGGCTAAGGGGTGGAATGGAGTGGTAGAGGAACCAGTTGGAGTCTGATAAGGCCATCGATAACCCATGTTAATAGTGTGAGAATAAGGATTTGCTATGGCTGGAAGTTAAGGTACAAAGGAGGTCATTGGCCATCAGTGCACTCTTCCAGGTGACTGGTGGTGAGAGAAGGACCTTATAAAAAAATTGTTTTGGGACCCTATGACTTGCAGTTACATTGGACCATTTACAGAGTCCCTGGCCAACCAGGGAGTTTAAAAGCCAACACCTTTTTCACACTATGGTGCCAATCATGGGGAGAAGATAATCATCATGCTAACATCCTCTTGGATTGGGAAGGAGATCCAAACAGACTTCATGCAGATTGTGCGCCTAATGGGAATTATATCACATGATAGCCACTAGATGGAGCTGAGATAAGTATTTGTTTCCAATGATCATTGGCTCCATCTAGTGGCTATCATGCATTGTTTTCCTGATTCATGCTATTATGAATGAAAAACACATGACCTGGAGATAAAAAATAAAAAAATAAAAACTATAAAAATGTGATTTTGCTCAACATTTGAGCTTACCTTTTTCTTCACAAGAATGTATTAACATATATTAAAAAAAAAATGCCTGTTACAATCGTGCGGTTTGGAAGTGTAATGTGAAGACGCAGTTTCTAAAATGCATAAAAAAACAAGAGCTCTCCTTTTTTTTTTGGTATTTGCAAGCCTGATGGCGTGCAATCAGCTGCCAAAATATATAAAAAATTCTAACAGTTCCACAATTACATGTTAAAAGGGGTCAGCTCTCTCTATAGACAATCCGTTGTCAAGTTCCTCCAGCCTCCCGCCTCGCGCCACTGCGATAATCACTCGAACAAAATTGCTTACCTAAGATTAACAACTGAGAATTTCCCAATTACGAACCGGGCTGCGAGCGGAGGAGTGAGATGGACAAAAAAAGACAGCTCTTTTCAGAAATGTCCTTCTTTGATGCGCAAGGGATACCGAGACAAGGCGCACGGGCGGTCTACATGTGTGTGTTATTTAGAAGCTTGCAGAGAAAAGCCTCCAAACCTACAGCAGATAACGCTTTTAAAAACAATTGGTTATTAATGGGATTTCAAGCTGTAAGCAGACGAATTTCAACATGATGGACATTCGCTTGGCACTGCAGAAATAGAAAAAAACATGACCTGCCGTAAAGTGTCTCTAGGCAAGCAGTACTAAAATTCAGGGATTTTGCGGTGACTACAAAGTACCGATGCTGGCCTTCATGTCAATCCCTGTGGTACCCCCTGGAGGCCTAGCACAGGCTGTACATGCAACCTCGACTTCTGCCAAAGTGAGATTAAGCCCCGCCTTGATGCGAACCCCCCCCCATCCTCGACTTCTCCAATGTCGAGAAGATGACCCACTTTGATGCAAAACCCCACCCCCCCGTTAGTCGCTAAGCTAAGTCTATAAGCTGACATGGTTGAAGTTCAGGAACTTTGTGGCGCCTACAAGTACCTGTGTTGGCCTTTAAGTCAATCCCTAGGGTACCCTCTAGAGGCCTAGCCCAGGCTGTACATGCGTTCTTCGACTTATCCAATGTTGAGAAGATGACCCACCTTGATGCAAAACCCCACCCCCAGTAAGTCGCTAAGCTAAGTCTATAAGTTGACATGGCTGAAGTTCTGGAACCTTGTGGCGCCTACAAGTACCTGTGTTGGCCTTCATGTTAATCCCTAGGGTGCCCCCTAGAGGCCTAGCCCAGGCTGTACAGTGTGTCCTTGACTTCTCCCGTGTTGAGATGATGACCCACCTTGATGCAAAATCCCATCCCCTGTTAAGTCATTAAGCTAAGTCTATAAACTAACATTGCTGAAGTTCAGGGACTTTGTGGTGCCTACAAGTACCTCTGTTGGCCTTCATGTCAATCCCTAGGGTGCCCACTGGAATCCTAGCCCAGGCTGTACATGCGTCCGTGACTTCTTCCATGTTGAGATGATACCCCACCTGGATGCAAAATCCCATATCCTCTACTAGTCTGCAAGCTAAGTCTATAAGCTAAGATTGCTGAAGTTCAGGGACTTTGTGGTGCCTACAAGTACCTGTGTTGGCCTTTATGTCAATCCCTATGGTGTCCCCTGGATGCCTAGCTCATGCATCTCTGACTTCTCCAATGTTGAGAAGATGGCCCACCTTGATGCAAAATCTCATTTCCTACTTGTATCTAAGCTAAGTCTATAAGCTAACATTGCTGAAGTTCAGGGACTTTGTGGTGCCTTCAGGTACCTGTATTGGCCTTAATGTCAATCCCTAGGATGCCCTCTGGAAGCCTAGCCCAGGCTGTACATGCGTCCTTGATTTCTCCAATGTTGAGAAGATGACCTACCTTGATGCAAAATTCCATCCCCTGCTAGTCTGTAAGCTAAGTCTATAAACTAAGATTGCTGAAGTTCAGGGACTTTGTGGTGCCTACAAGTACATGTGTTGCCCTTAATGTCTATCCCTTCAATGCCCCATGAAGGGCTAAACTAGGCTGTAGTTCAGGGACTTTGTGGTGCCTACAAGTACCTGTGTTGGCCTTCATGTCTATCCCTTCAATGTCCCATGAAGGGCTAAACTAGGCTGTAGTTCAGGGACTTTGTGGTGCCTACAAGTACCTGTGTTGGCCTTCATGTCTATCCCTACAATACCCCCTGAAGAGCTAAAACTAGGCTGTTATCACTTGATCATGACCACACCCAATGTTAGTCAAATGGCAGCTATTCAGCATGCAATGGAGACTTTTGTGTCACGCAGAAAAGTCAGCAGGGACATAAATATAGGATAAGTAGGTTATAGTGTGAAAAGTGGTCCATGTTGCCCCAGAGACTGTTAGCAGCATCAATAACGAGGGCTTGATCCACCATAGGATGATATTTTAGGACTTACTGTAAGTAACTGAACTTCTTCCAAAAAAACATTAGACCGGCAAACAAAATATAAAATATAATTTTGTCTCTTGTGATGTGTCGGGTATACAGGCTGTTTATCTACGTTTATGAAGCTTCAGTTAAAACCACCACACACACTTTCTCTACTCAACGAAAACATTGTAGTAGCGTTTCCTTTGCACGCTAATGGGATATTGTTCCTGGTTTCCTGTTCCAGAGTTTTGTATTCCCGTCTGGTTTCCTCTTGACCTTCCACACGGCTCATTATACGAGGACTCAGCTGTTTACCGGGCCATGTACAGAATCGTTTAGTCTGGGAATGAGGAAAAAAAAAAAAAAACCTTGCCTGTTCTCCAATCCCAGTTCAGAATACAGAAGGGCCCCCCTATGATGCACCCCCCTGGCGATGCCACAGACTTTGCTTTAACTGATAGGCTGCCTGGTTATGTGTTTTTCTTCAAAATTCAAGTGGTAGTCATTACCACTACGCCTGAGTGATGTTGCTGGTTACCAGTATATTTAATTTTGACTCCGATTTTCCTGGTGAACATTTTAGCAATAATCTACCCCTTTCCAAACTAGGCGTATTCCATTATTTTCATCTGGAGACAGACCTTTGATGCCCAGATTCTTTATTTTTTAGATTTAATTCCAACTCAAAATTACAGCATCGATTGACGATGTTTCTGTACATTACGGACCAATTTGGCAAATATCTACCAAAATTGGCTGAACTCTAATTGGGCAGACATTCTGAAATAGGTTCCAGCAAATTGCCCTACCCATGGAGTAGAGAAGTAAGCAAGAATGAGACCAGAAGAGGTTGTTGACATTTTCCGAAGTATGTACGAGTCTGATGGGCTGACTACCGCAATATGTTTTACGCCAATCAAAAAGAACAATCACAAGACCATCAGATGGGCACTTAACATTTTTTTCACAACCGCGTGGGCGCCTAAACGAAGGGGAGCTGTGGGCCCATCATTTATTTCTTTTCTCTTTTTACTACTCATAAATACCTGTGTTCAGGGCTTCAGCAGCAAATAAAAGGTTGGCCCGATAGTAGTATTTATTGTTGTAATGTCAATGGATATTTATGGAAGCTCACAGTCCACCGAGACAAGAAACCGGCTAAGTGAGCGTTGTCAGGTCTCAGGATCATTACACCGCCAATTTACACTGGCTAGAGGCAGACTGAGGGGGGGAAGAATAGCGAGAAGAAAGAAAGAAAGAAAGACAGAAAGATATGGAAACTGAAGAAAGAGAGAAAGAAAGGAGAACTAAAGAAAAAAAAAGGAAGAGAGCAGGAAAGAAAGAAAGAAATGAGAACTGATGGAAGAAGAAAGAAAGAAAGAAGAACGGAGGGCAGAAGGAATATGGGAAGCAGAGTAAACAAAGGAGGGAGAGGTAGTAAGTAAGGAAGAAGTAGAGAAAAAAGGGAGATAAGGAAAGAAGGGAGAAGGATTAGGGAGGAAAGAAGGAAGGGAGGGGTGGGGGAGACAAGGGAGGGAGGAAGGAAGAGAAAAACAAATAATGAAAGGAGGGAAAGAAAGAAAGAAAGAAAGAAGAACCGAGGGAGGGAGAGGTAGTAAGTAAGGAAGAAGTAGAGAAAATAGGGAGATAAGGAAAAAAGTGAGGAAGATGAGGGAGGAAAGATGGAAGGGAGGGGTGGGGGAGATAAGAAGGGAGGAATGAAGAGAAAGAAATGGGAAAATTAATGAAAGGAGGGATGGAAAGAGAGAAAGAAAGAAAGAAAGAAAGAAAGAAAGAAAGAAAGAAAGAAAGAAAGAAAGAAAGAAAGAAAGAAAGAAAGAAAGAAAGAAAGAAAGAAAGAAGTATATGGGAACTGAAGAAAGAGAGAAGGAAATGTGAACTAAAGGAAAAGAAAGAAAGAGAGCAAGAAATGAGAAATGAAGGAGGAAGAAAGAAAGAAAGAAAGAAAGAAAGAAAGAAAGAAAGAAAGAAAGAAAGAAAGAAAGAAAGAAAGAAAAACTGAGGGAGAGGTAGTAAGTAAGGAAGAATTAGAGAAAAGAGGGAGATAAGGAAAAAAGGAAGAAGGGAGGAAGATGTGGGAGGAAAGAAGTAAGGGAGGGGTGGAGGAGATAAGAAGGGAGGGAGGAAGCAAGAGAAAGAAATAGGAAAATTAATGAAAGGAGGGATGGAAAGAAAGAAAGAAAGAGAAAAAAAGAAAGAAAGATATGGGATCTGAAGAAAGAGAGAAATAAATGAGAACTAAAGGAAAAGAAAGAAAGAGCAAGAAAGAAAGAAATGAGAACTAAAAGAAGAAGAAAGAAAGAAAGAAGAACGGAGGGCAGAAAGAATATGGGAAGCGAAGTAAACAAGGGAGGGAGAGGTAGTAAGGCAGAAGAAGAGAAAATAGAGAGATAATGAAAGAAGGAAGAAATGAGGAATATGAGGGAGGAACAAAGGAAGGGAGGGGTGGGGGAGATAAGAAGGGAGAGAGGAAGGAAGAGAAAGAAATAGGACAATTTATGAAAGGAGGGATGGAAAGAAAGAAAGAAAAAAAAAAGAAAGAAAGAAAAACAAAGAAAGAAACAAAGAAAGAAAAAAGAAAGAAACAAAGAAAGAGAGAAAGATATGGGAACTGAAGAAAGAGAGAAAGAAATGAGAACTTAAGGAAAAGAAAGAAAGAAAGAAAGAAAGAAAGAAAGAAAGAAGAAGGGAGGGCAGATAGAATATGGGAAGCGAAGTAAACAAGGGAGGGAGAGGTAGTAAGGAAGAAGAAGAGAAAATAGGGAGATAAGGAAAGAAGGAAGAAGGGAGGAAGATGAGGAAGGAAAGAAGGAAGGGAGGGGTGGGAGAGATAAGAAGGGAGGGAGGAAGGAAGAGAAAGAAATAGGAAAATTAATGAAAGGAGGGATGGAAAGAAAGAAAAAGAAAGAAAGAAAGAAAGGAAGGAAGAAAGAAAAAAAGAAAGAAAGAAAAAGAAAGAAAATGAAGGAAACAAAGAAACAAAGAAAGACAGAAAGGTATGGAAACTGAAGAAAGAGAGAAAGAAAGGAGAACTAAAGGAAAAGAAAGGATGAGAGCAAGAAAGGAAAAAATAAATGAGAACCGATGAAAGAAGAAAGAAAGAAAGAAGAACTGAGGGCAGAAGGAATATGGGAAGCGGAGAAAACAAGGGAGGGGAAGGTAGTATGTAAGGAAGAATTAGAGAAAATAGAGAGATAAGGAAAGAAGAAAAAAGGGAGGAAGATGAGGGAGGAAAGAAAGAAAGAAAGAAAGAAAGAAGCAAAGAAACAAAGAAAGAAAGAAAAAAAAGAAACAAAGAAAGAAAAACAGAAAGATATGGGAACTGAAGAAAGAGAGAAAGAAATGAGAACTAAAGGAAAAGAAAGAAAGAGAGCAATAAAGAAAGAAATGAGAACTGAAGGAAGAAAGAAAGAAAGAAAAAAAAGAAGAACTGAGGGCAGAAAGAATATGGGAAGCGGAGGGGTGGGGGAGATAAGAAGGGAGGGAGGGAGGAAGGAAGAGAAAGAAATAGGAAAATTAATGAAAGGAGGGATGGAAAGAAAGAAAGAAAGAAAGAAAGAAAGAAAGAAAGAAAGAAAGAAAGAAAGAAAGAAAGAAAATAAAGTAAGAAAGACAGAAAGAAAATGAAAGAAACAAAGAAAGAAAAAGAAAGCGAAAGGAAGGGAGGGGGTGAGGATAGCCAGAGGCGGCTCTTTAGGCAAAGTAGGTGGCTGCGAGGCCCCAGGGAGGGCGAGGCCTTAGGCGACTGCCTAATTTGCCTAAATAGAGAGCCGCCTCTGGAGGGGGAGGCACAAAGGGAGAAAAGAAAGAAGAGAAAGTAGTAAGGAGAGAAAATGGAATGAAGAAAGAAGGGATATGAAGAAAGTAGTGAGGAAGGAGGATAGGAAAGGGAGAGGAAGTCAGGAAGTCTAAATTCTGCTCTTGATTTTGTATTTTAAACTTAAATGAACTTTAGAAGAGATAGAGAGAGATTATGAGAGACACACAACTGTCCTCCAAACCTAAGCTTGGCCAGGACTTTATCCAATCCTTCCATTTTGTTTGGCTGAAGTACAATTCCCAATCACAGATTTTATGTGACCCAACCATCCTGAGATACGGACGTATATATTCATCATAGAGATCGTTTTGGCTTCACAGATTAAATGACCTCTATTATATAACATACATTATCTCTAATAGGGCGATGGATGGATGGAGATCCATATGCATAATGTAATTGTCTTTATTCTCCAAGCCATCTGTGATAGAGTTATAACCTTCAGAGGTCATTATAGCATCATTATGGTCTGATGACCCCCATTTTCCATTGATGGTGAATAAAAGATGGCTTCCGGCCACAGTTAGCCAAACACAATTCTCCTTCCTGCCGTCGGCGTCTATTTCCAAGATGGAATCCTAACTTGGCTGCCCCCCCGCCGCCAACCCCTCACGCCAATGACATTATAATCCTATTTATGGAAGCTGCGGGGCCTGGAAGTGCCATTATCTCATCACTCATGTCACCCTAGAATTGTATAATACATTCCACCCATTAGCCATTGATGGAAGTGCGGATCTATAATTCTACAATTCTTTAGAATTATAAGACCCTCGGGGTAGAGAGAGGTTGAGGTCTGAGATTCCGGAGTGATGGGTTCTTTTATAGCCTGCCGTTTATTCATAGCAAATTGCCCAATAAAAGGAGTTTTTGTGAATTCGATTTTACCGCTAACATTCCCCTTTTCAGATCTTCTACCTCTCACAAACTTTCAGCCTATTCTCTACTTTTTCATAGGGTGGAAAGAAATAATAAAATAATGAATTTCAATAAGACGGCCATAAAGGTAAGTCATACACTATATGGTCAAGAGTTTCTGGACACCTACCAAAACCAACCACTATGTGAGCAAATGAATGAGGGACCTCCTTCAAATGATTGAATTAAGATGTTTGCAGTGAAGGGTTCTATTAATGCTTCAGGATGACATTATAGATAATTTTGTATTTCCAACCTTGTGGTAACTGTTTGGGGAAGACCCAGGGGCGGACTGACCATTCGGGCACTCGGGCACTGCCCGAGGGCCCCATGCCACTAGGGGGCCCCATCAGGGTTGCCAGCCTCAGTGAATAGCTTCCTTTCCCTTAGTGCAGTCCTCCTTCACTTACCTCATCCTTCCATTTTGCTTTTAAATGTCCTTATTTCTTCTGAGAAATCCTCACTTCCTGTTCTTCTGTCTGTAACTCCACACAGTAATGCGAGGCTTTCTCCCTGGTGTGGAGTGTCGTGCTCTCCCCCCTCCCTTGGACTACAGGAGAGTCAGGATGCTCTCTACGTTGCAGATAGAAAAAGAAGCTGTGTGGTAGTGGGCGTCCTGACTCTCCTGTAGCCCAAGGGAGGGGGGCGAGCATGACACTCCACACCAGGGAGAAAGCCTCGCATTACGGTGTGGAGTCACCAGGGCTTTTTTTCTCCGAGAATAGGTGCAGGAACTCCCTTCTTCTGTCACCTCTTGTGTCTACCCCCTACCCACCTCCAAGCACCATTCCTTGGTTCCACTCCCTACCCACCTCTGAGTACAGTTCCTTGGTTCTAACCCCTACCCACCTCCGAGCACTATTCCTTGGTTCCACCCACAACCTACCTCCGAGCACTATTGCTTGGTTCCACCCCCTACCCACCTCTGAGCACCATTCATTGGTTTCACCCCCTACCCACCTGTGAGCACCATTCATTGGTTTCACCCCCTACCCACCTCTGAGCACCATTTCTTGGTTCAACCCCCTACCTAACTCCGAGCACCATTTCTTGGTTCCACCCCCTACCCACCTCCGAGCACCATTCTTTGGTTCCAGCCCTCCCCATCTCCGAGCACCATTCATTGGTTCCAGCCCTACCCACCTCCGAGCACCATTCCTTTTCTCCGCCCTACTCACCTACAAACACCATTCCTTGGTTCCACTCCCTACCCATCTCCAAGCACCGTTCCTTGGTTCCACCCCCTACCCACCTCCGAGCACTATTCCTTGGTTCCACCCCCTACCCACCTCCAAGAACCATTCATTGGTTTCACACCCTACCTACCCCCCTACCCACCTCTGAGCACCATTCCTTGGTTCCACTCCCTACCCATCTCCGAGCACCGTTCCTTGGTTCCACCCCCTACCCACCTCCGAGCACTATTCCCTGGTTCCACCCTCTACCCACCTCCGAGCACCATTACATACATTCAGATCTGGAGGTGCCGAAACTGCGTTCCCCCGCGTTCCTGCTGAAAAAAAGCCCTGGGAGTTACAGACAGAAGAACAGGAAGTGAGGATTTATCAGAAGAAATAAGGACATTTTTAGGCCCAAGGTCAAAATTGTATTTAAAAAAAGAAAAGAAGAAGTCATCAATTTCTCCAGCAAAACACACCAGTACGGGAATCTCTATACCGTCAGGGAAAGGGTTGGTAGTCACCGATCTTACGTTGCCCTTTATTTTGGTAATAAATAATGGATGCCTCGTCAATGTCAGGTGCCAATAAAACAGCAACTTAAAGGACAAGGACTTCGCCGACGTAGCATCCTGGCGTCTCGGATCTTATTCCTGCCTTTCCACCACCATGTGTCTTCTTCTCATAATTAAATCACGCATTAGGAGAAGGTCAGCGGCAGATGGCGATGGTTAGTACCTTCATAAATCAGCGTCCGTTCCCCCCCAGCGGACGCAAAATTGCTGTTTTAACCCCTTGACCTCCCTGTTTTAGAAAACAAAGAGCTTGATGGGTAACGAGGTTAGGATCCACTTCATTATGTGCGTTCCGTGATCTAGCTCTCCTATTTTTTCTTGCTCACGCGGGAAGAGCGAGGATGGAGACGCCGTATCCATTAGCTCAATATCCTAAGAGGCCCCATTCCTACGTGACGTGAATGAGCCACGCTGCATCCTCTTCCTTCATTCCGCCACCAATCTGTAACCTTCAAAGCCAACGTGCGATTCGCTTTTAATTTACTGAAAGCTTACTTGAAATCCACTCAGGTTTTTTTTTTTTATTTATTTCTTATTTTACCGCTGACCTGTATTAGCGGGGGGAGATTAATTTTTATATCCATTATAAAGCGGGCGGCTTTCGGAAGTTATCCACTTGCGCTTTTTCATCTGGCAGTGCGGAGGAAGAATGAAAAGCTTATACGGGAGGGGTGTCATAGAGACATCGCTGGGCCCAGGGCCGTCTTTAAGGCAGGGCAAAAAGGGAAGCTGCCCTGGGCCCTGTCATTGTTGTGGGGCCCAAAGCGGCTGCCTCATACTTGCCAACTATCCCAGTTTAAATTCCCTTGAAGTTTTAGTCCTGTGCTGTGTCTTGATATCTCAGTGTGAAGTGCTGCTACTAATGCTGCCCAGCTGTGCCCTATTGTTGTGTACATATGACTCACCTGCAGACCCTGTGTTTATATGTAAATAATGTAATTCATATGTAAATAATGGGAACATTCATATGTATATCATTCCCCTCTGTAGTGAAGAGATGATGTGCTGTAACCTCTAGCAACCAATCAGTGAGCAGTATTACTGTACAGTAACCTCTAGCAACCAATCAGTGAGCAGTATTACTGTACAGTAACCTCTAGCAACCAATCAGTGAGCGGTATTACTGTACAGTAATCTCTAGCAACTAATCAGTGAGCAGTATTACTGTACAGTAACCTCTAGCAACCAATCAGTGAGCGGTATTACTGTACAGTAACCTCTAGCAACCAATAAGTGAGCAGTATTACTGTACAGTAATCTCTAGCAACCAATCAGTGAGCAGTATTACTGTACAGTAACCTCTAGCAACCAATCAGTGAGCAGCATTACTGTATACAGTAACCTCTAGCAACCAATCAACAAGAAGAAATCATGTGTTGTAGCCACCAGCAACTAATCAGTGAGCCATATTGTGTGCTGTAACCTCAAGCAACCAGTCAGTAAGCGGAAATGATAACCTCTGGCAATGTAATCTCTAGCAACCAATCACAATCGCTGCCTGATCTGATACAGTAAACTGATTTTAAGTCTAGCTGATATTTATTGTATGTCTCAGAGCACATGGAGAGCAAAATTGCATGGGGGGGGGGGGGGGGCAAGAAAATGTTTGCCAAGGGTCCCTGGCTGGGCCCACATAAAGAATTAAACAAATGTCCACCAGGCGGGGCCGCTGATAGGCGGAAAATGTTGTCAGTCTCTTCTCCCCTCAGTGATCGCTCAAGTCATTCAACTTAGTTCATGGGTGCTCAACCTGTGGCCCTCCAGCTGTTGCAGAACTACAAATCCCATGAGGCATTGCAAGGCTGACAGTTACAAGCCTGACTCTCAAAGGCCGATGCATGATGGGACTTGTAGTCCTGCAACAGCTGGAGGGCCACAGGTTGAGCACCAATGACTTAGTTTCTCTAAGCACAGGTCATCCCGGACGAGCCCCCACTCTATGATTGGACAGTGAAAGGAGAAGCAGCACAGTGATGAGTTTATCTAATTGTCAATTCCTATCAACAAATTGGTTCCTTGTGCTGCTTCCACCTCTCACACTTTAGCCCTGCTGTGCAAGGATTTCAAAAGGGTGATACCAGGCGCACTCCTATTTCCAGTCATTTTGCTGTGTACGGGAGAGCAGATAGGCAGATTCTTGGATCATTCCTTTAGACATCTCCCCAAATAATGCGTCTTGGCTAATCGGGAGACCATCTTGATATCGGGAATGCGGAAATTCTCAGATGTTTGCTCAGCCGCCGGTGAATATCCCTTTGTAATCTCTCGGAGTAATCCTCCTTCATCTCTCCATTGGATTAGAAAACTCTTCTCTGCCCCAAACATCTGCAGACGCTAAAGCCGCGAATAATCTGCTAATAATTAGCGTCTTAGCATCGCATCCCCACATGGCGGTGATGAGAAAACATGTTTGCTTTGCGCTGAAATCCAAGGATGTTCCAGACGCGTGGTGATCTGCGTCAGGGTTTGCCCCGCCGCGGAGACGGCCGATGTCAGATTGCCACATGGAGTGTTATTGAAGGGGGAGAACCTAGGCGGCCATGTTGTAGGCTAAGCCAATTAAGTCGTTTCACGGGGGGGTTCCTTCCCGACTACCGTGACCGTGTTGCAATCTTTGGTGAGCTTCTAATCTTGGAACCTTACTTTACTGTGGCTCCACGCCTGGAATGGAGGTATTAGCCACTCAACCGTGTGAGCGTGGCCAGCTATAGGAGGCTTCTGTTGGGAATTTTACACCCACACACACATTCTGGGGCCAATTTAGTCATTAGACGGTCATCTTTTACCGCATGACTTTGGCTAGATGTCCTCCAGCCAGGAAATTAGGTCTTTCCTCATTGGCTAGATGTCCTCCAGCCAGGAAATTAGGTCTTTCCTCATTGGCTAGATGTCCTCCAGCCAGGAAATGAGGTCTTTCCTCATTGGCTAGATGTCCTCCAGCCAAGATAATGAGGTCTTTCTTCATTGGCTAGATGTCCTCCAGCCAGGATAATGAGGTCTTTCTTCATTGGCTAGATGTCCTCCAGCTAGTAAATGAGGTCTTTCTTCATTGGCTAGATGTCCTCCAGCCAGTAAATGAGGTCTTTCTTCATTGGCTAGATGTCCTCCAGCCAGGAACTGAGGTTTTTCCTCATTGGCTAGATGTCCTCCAACCAGGAACTGAGGTCTTTCCTCATTGGCTAGATGTCCTCCAGCCAGTAAATTAGGTCTTTCTTCATTGGCTAGATGTCGTCCAGCTAGTAAATGAGGTCTTTCCTCATTGGCTAGATGTCCTCCAGCCAGTAAATGAGGTCTTTCCTCATTGGCTAGATGTCCTCCAGCCAGTAAATGAGGTCTTTCTTCATTGGCTAGATGTCCTCCAGCCAGTAAATGAGGTCTTTCTTCATTGGCTAGATGCCCTCCAGCCAGGAAATGAGGTCTTTCTTCATTGGCTAGATGTCCTCCAGCCAGTAAATGAGGTCTTTCTTCATTGGCTAGATGTCCTCCAGCTAGTAAATGAGGTTTTTCCTCATTGGCTAGATGCCCTCCAGCCAGGAAATGAGGTCTTTCCTCATTGGCTAGATGTCCTCCAGCCAGTAAATGAGGTCTTTCCTCATTGGCTAGATGTCCTCCAGCCAGGAATTGAGGTCTTTGCTCATTGGCTAGATGCCCTCCAGCCAGGAAATGAGGTCTTACCTCATTGGCTAGATGCCCTCCAGCCAGGAAATTAGGTCTTTCCTCATTGGCTAGATGTCCTCCAGCCAGGAATTGAGGTCTTTCCTCATTGGCTAGATGCTCTCCAGCCAGGAACTGATGTCTTTCCTCAGTGGCTAGATGTCCTCCAGCCAGGAAATTAGGTCTTTCCTCATTGGCTAGATGCCCTCCAGCTAGGAACTGAGGTCTTTTTTCAGTGGCTAGATGTCCTCCAGCCAAGCTCTATCTGACTTGTCCCTGCTTCTAATGCACACAGTGATCAGCTCACAGTGTGCAGTGAAATCTGAGATTTCGGCCCAGGAGGGGAGCCTGTAGAACCGTGCTCGACGGAAGGGAAGGCCGGAGTTCCCCTTTAAGGCTGTTGTGTTATAGGATGTGTATGTCCCCCCATGGGAAAACCTCCACTTTCCAGCCATTCATCCAATTTAGTGTAATTAGCGCCATTGTCTCATTATTCCTGAGTCACAGCCGAAGACGGTAAACACATTAGCGAGCCAGGAGTGCATTTCCCCTCCTGCGATACCCATCGCCTCGGCGGGGACAATGGGGGCCGCTGCAGGGGGACTGTGTGTGTGTGAGCTGGGTCTGATTATGTTCCACGCTTCCTCCCTTCCCACATCGGCCAGGGTGACCTTCCTGCGCCGCGCCGCACGCTCCTGGACACCGATGATAAAAGCTCTGACTTATGATTAAGACGCGGCGGCGGCTCCAGGGGAAAGGTAAACTTGACGCGTGCCGAAAACTTATGGAAAAAATTCATGGTAACCCAAGAATTTTGGATACAGTGGGGAAGGGTTAGAACCCCTGTCAAGCTTTTATTTGCATCTGTGCCCCCCCCCCCCCAGTGAGGAGATTGGCCCTCTCTATTGGCCATCCCAAAAATTGGGAGTTGTTACCAAAACAGGAAGAGAGGAGGAATCTTCCTATGGGGGACACCTCCACTCTTGAAGAGGGCATTTCCTGTTTTGCACACAGGATAGGAAGTTAAGAGAGATCTCCCCAGGTGGGCACTGATAACACATAGGGGGTGTATTTATTAATAAAAACTGGCAGAGCCGCCTCGCTGCATGCCCATTCGTTACGTGCCAATGGGAGAAAAAAACTGAAAAAACTTTTCTCTCTAGGTCGAATGTTTTTCATTCATTAAAAGTAGAGTGGTTCAGGAAAATAGCACGTTATGGCCACTAGATGGAGCTGATCATTACAGTAAATAAGTGTTTACTTCGTATGGTCATCGGCCCCACCTAGTGGCCATAATGGGGTATTTGGGGTGACCCCCTTGCACCCCCCACGCTACGCCACTGGTTGGAGCTGAACATTACAGTAAATAAGTATTTATTTTCCTATGGTCATCAGCCCCATCTAGTGGCCACAATGGGGTATTTTTTCTAAATATCTCTGTTTTTTATGAATACAGGTCGAATGTTTCCCATTTCTACTCTCTATTTTGACTGTTTCTGAATGATTAGGGGGGAAATACCCCATTATGGCCACTAGATGGAGCTGATCATTACAGTAAATGAGTGTTGTTTATTTCCTATGGTCATCAGCTCCACCTAGGGGCCATCATGGGGTATTTTCCCAGACATACTCTATTCTGGATGAGTCGATAAGTCGAATGTTTCTCATTCATACTCATTGGGTTGAATGTTTTTAGAGTACAAATATTAGTGTGACACCCAGGACCAGCATACATTGAGAATAAAAAAAGAGAAGGATAGTAAAGGAGTATTTTATTTCCTATGGTCATCAGCTCCATCTAGTGGCCGTAATGGGGTATCTTCCTAAATATATCTGTTTTGTAGGACTACAGGTCGAATGTTTCCCATTTTTACTCTGTATTTTGAATGTTTCTGAGCGGTTATTATGGCCCCTAGGTGGAGCTGATGACCATAGGAAATAAATACTAATTTATTGTAATGATCGTCTCCATCTAGTTGCCATAATGGGGTATTTTCCTGAAAAGTTCTGTCTCGTATGAATACAGGTCGAATGTTTTCCCATTTTTACTCTCTATTTTGAATGTTTCTGAGCGGTTGGGGAAAGTACCACATTACGGCCACTAGATGGAGCTGATCACTACAGTAAATAAGTGTTTATTTCCTATGGTCATCAGCTCCACCTAGTGGCCATAATGGGATATTTTCTCTAACCGTTCTATTTTTAATGATTGAGAAGCATTCGAGCTAGAGAGAAAACAGACTAATAACATTCAGTAGAAATGGGAAACCTGTATTCATACAAAACAGAGATATTTGGGAAAATACCCCAGTATGGCCACTAGGTGGAGCTGATCACTACAGTAAATAAGTGTTTATTTCCTATGGTCATCAGCCCCATCTAGTGGCTATAATGGGATATTTTCCTGAATTTATTCTGGATGAATACATGTCGAATGTTTCTCATTCATGCTCACTGGGGTCGAATGTTTTTAACCGTAAAAAAATAGAGTACTTTTGGAAAATTCAGCATTATGGCCACTGAATGGAGCTGACAAGCACGGGAAATAAGTATTTATTTCCTACGGTCATCAGCTCCACCTAGGGGCTATAATTGGGATATTTTTTTCTGACTTACTGTAGTCTGGATGAATACAGGTCGAATGTTTCCCATTCCTACTCTCTAATTTGAATGCTTCTCAATCAAAATACGGTTAGAAATAAAATAAAATACCCCATTATGGCCACTAGGTGGAGCTGGTGACCATAGGAAATACACACTTTTTACTGTAATGATCAGCTCCATCTAGTGGCCATTATGGGGTATTTTCTCTAACCGTTCTAATTTTTAATGATTGAGAAGCAGAGAGAGAAACAGACTAATAACATTCAGTAGAAATTGGAAACCTGTTTTCATACAAAACAGAGATATTTAGGAAAATACCCCATTATGGCCACTAGATGGAGCTGATGACCATAGGAAATAAACACTGATTTGCTGTAATGATCAGCTCCATCTAGTGGCCATCATTGGGCATTTTCCCCAACCGCTCAAAAACATTCAAAATAGAGAGTAAAAACGGGAAACATTCGACCTGTAGTCATACGAAACAGAACTTTTCAGGAAAATACCCCATTATGGCCACTAGATGGAGATAATCATTACAATAAATTAGTATTTATTTCCTATGGTCATCAGCTCCACCTAGTAGCCATACTGGGGTATTTTCCCTAAATATCTCTGTTTTGTATGAATACAGGTTTCCCATTTCTACTGAATGTTATTAGTCTGTTTTCTCTCTAGGTCGAATGCTTCTCAATCATTAAAAATAGAACGGTTAGAGAAAATACCCCATGATGGCCCCTAGGTGGAGCTGATGACCATAGGAAATAAACACTTATTTACTGTAATGATCAGCTCCATCTAGTGGCCGTAATGCAGTATTTTCCCCAACCGCTCAGAAACATTCAAAATAGAGAGTAAAAACGGGAAACATTCGACCTGTATTCATACGAGACAGAACTTTTCAGGAAAATACCCCATCGTGGCCACTAGATGGAGCTGATCATTACAATAAATTAGTATTTATTTCCTATGGTCATCAGCTCCACCTAGGGGGCCACAATGGGATATTTTCCTGACTCACTCTATTCTGGATGAATACATGCCGAATGTTTTTCATTCATACTAACTGGGTCGAATGTTTTTTTAGAGTACAAATATTAGTGTGACACTCATGGCCAGCCTCCGTGTTGCATAAATTGAGAATAAAAAAAAGAGAAGGATAGTAAAGGAGTATTTTATTTTCCTATGGTCGTCAGCCCCATCTAGTGGCCTTAATGGGGTATTTTCTTAATACAGGTCGAATATTTCTTATTTATACTCTCTATTTTGAATGTTTCTCAACCATTAAAAAAATAGAGCGGTTAGGGGAAAAAGTGGCCACTAGATGGCGCTAACGATCACAGAAAATACGTTTTTTTTTTTTTTTTTAATGGTCACCAGCTCCAGAGAGTTTCCTGATGTACTCTATTCTGTATGAATACAGGTCGAATGTTTCTCAACCATTTAAAAAAAAATTGAGTATTTAGGGAAAGTACCGCATTATGACCACTAGATGGAGCTGATCACAACGGTAAATCAGTGTTTATTTCCTATGGTCATCGGCTCCACCTAGTGGCCACAATGGGATATTTTTGCTCACTAGGTCGAATGTTTCTCATTCATAGTCACTAGGTCAAATGTTTTTTTTTTTTTTTTTGATCAGTAAAAATAGAGCGGGTTGGGAAATTACAGCCTTATGACCAATGGATGGAGCTGATCATTACAGTAAACGAGTATTTACTTCCTGTGGTTATTAGCTCCATCTAGTGGTCATAATCGATATAAATACACCCCAAAGTGCCCGGGAGTTTATCCGTCCTCCGCTCGGCACAACGTTTCGGCTTTAGATATGGCCCGAGAACGATTGCAGGCACAGCTGTGGAGGTGAGTCATGTTAGGTTGGTTGCCAACTAGCACCGCGGGGTCATTCGTGAAAAGCGTCTGTAAGCACTTTGACTGGCGAGTTCTCAGGGAAATGTCAGGAAGCTCGCAGAGTTCTCAACAGGACAATAAGTGCCTGAAATGCAGTTAGAAAAAAAAATGCAGAATTACCTAAAGCTGAAGCAAAAATTCAGCAATATAAGAATGAAAAGCCCACTGAAAAGATCGAATAAAAGAAGCAGCAACATTCTCCTTCTATCCAGAGATGTCTCCTGCAGTACTTCCTTCATACCACTAGATGTCCTCAGTCTTGTGGCCACCAACATTTACCTTCAAACCAGAGATGTCCCCTGCAGTACTTCTCCCCTGCCACTAGATGTCCTCAGTCTGAAAGCCAGCAATATTCTCCTTCTATCCAGAGATGTCCCCTGCAGTACTTCTCCCCTGTCACTAGATGTCCTCAGTCTGTTAGCCAGCAATATTCTCCTTCTATCTAGAGATTTCCTCTGCAGTACTTCCTTTCTGCCACTAGATGCCCTCAGTCTTGTGGTCAGCAATATTCTCCTATCAAGAGATGTCCATTGCAATACTTTTTCCTGCCACTAGATGTCCTTAGTCTGGTGGCCAGCGTTATTCTCCTATCCAAAGATGTCCCCTGCAATACTTTTTAATGTCACTAGGTGTCCTCAGTCTGTTGGCCAGCAATATTCTCCTTCTATCTAGATATTTCCCCTGCAGTACTTATTTCCTGCCACTAGATGTCCTCAATCTGGTGGCCAGCATTAGTCTTCTGCCAAGAGATGTCCCCTGCAGTACTTTTTCCTGCCACCAGATGTCCTCAGTCTGATGGCCAGCAATATTCACCTTCAATCCAGAGATGCCCCATGCAATACATTTATTCTGCCACTAGATGCCCTCAGTCTGGTGGCCAGCATTAATCTCCTATCCAAAGATGTCCCTTGCAATACTTTTTACTGCCACTAGATGCCCTCAATCTGTTGGCCAGCCTTAGTCTCTGTCAAGAGATGTCCCCTGCAGTACTTCCTTCCTGCCACTAGATGTCCTCAGTCTGATGGCCAGCAATATTCTCCTTCAATCCAGAGATGCCCCATGCAATACATTCATTCACCCACTAGAGACCCTTAGTCTAGTGGTCAGCATTAGCCTCCTATCCAGAGATGTCCCCTGCAATACTTTTATCCTGTCACTAGATGTCCTCAGTCTGGTGGCCACCAATTTTCACCTTCTATCCAGAGATTTCCCCTGCGGTACTTCTTTCCTGCCACTGGGTGCCCTCAGTCTGATAGCCAGCCTCATTCTACTCACTTCCTCTAAGCTCAGGTTATCCCGGACGAGCCCCCAACCAGCCGACGGTGAAAGGAGAAGCAGCACAGCAGTGGCGTCTCCAGATTTCATATATAAGGGGGGGGGGCACATGGGGGGACGGGGACAAAAGTAGGGGGGGCCAACTATAAAATGCAATTATATATAAATATACATATATCCTGGGGCCCTTTACTACGATCCCACAACGGGCCCTTTCACATGTTCTGCAGTGAGCTCCCTCCCTACTATACCGGGGCTCCCCCAGGGTGGCAGAAAACGCGAGATATATGTCACCAGCGCACCAAGAAAATATAAGGGTCCAAAGCAGTGGGAGAACTACCAGGGTTGCAAAAGATTGTCTTGCCACCGGGCCCTGGTGTTCCGCCACGGCGGGGTTCCCCAGCTGCCCTGTCCCTGCTATTGACAGCGCTGGTCTGGCGTCTGTCTCCTTGGCAGCGGCGGCAGTCTATTAGGACCTGGTGCTGGTGATATTATGGGTGCATGCAGGGGGAAGGCTGGCACTATTGGTTATAGAGAGCCGGGCCCCCCAGCTGGTCACCTAGCAGCAGTAATGCAGGGGGAGGAGCAGGTCGGGAGCGGCGGTGTGAGCGAGCAGAGGGAGGGGGGAGGAATCCCCCACAGGAGCTGACTGGGGACGCTCTCCCTCTCAGGAGAGACTGTGTTACTCCAGCAAGCAAAATACAAAAAAATGCTTTGGGGGGGCACATGGTGGGGCACAGCATAATGTTGGGGGGGGGTCAGGGCCCCCTCTGGCCCCCCCTAGGGACGCCATTACAGCACAGTGATGAGCTCATCTCTCGGTCACTCACAGGGGGCTGCACAGAGGCTGATACCTGGGGCCCTCGTCTTCCCGGGATTTTCTTATTACTATTCTAGGAGTGATCACGTGCTGTGATCTCCATGTATTACCCTCCCCCACACATTACATTCATGTACTTAACATGATAGATTGGACTTTAGCATGACATCCGTGTTTTCTGGACAGTCATTATGTGTGATGTATGTTATCTCTGGAGGTCTATTGTACAGCTGTGCGAGGCTCCTTGTATGGGATGCAATGTGTGTGCTGGAGATGATTACAGAGTGATGATGAAACCTCCGAAATAATAACACAAACCAGACCCTGGATGACCCTCCGTGTTCAGACCGAGCCCACCAATCACAGGCCCCGCCCCCCACCCCTACACTGGGGGTAATTCTCGGTATCTCTCCTTATTCTGTATGTACGGACTCTGCACAGTACAACTTCCCTTGTCCTGTATGTCGGGTGTAATTCTCGGTATCTGTTCTCTATGAGGGATGGTGGAGCGCACACAGCGGCGCTCGGCGGGGATTACGCAGAACGCGGTCGGTCAGTTGAACCCAGACAATCCTGTAATAGAGAATTATCGATCTCGGTGTAGAAATCCTCGAATATCCTTTCTTTTTATGAACTAGAACATGATATCACACCCGCCGTTCTCCCGCCGGTCTCCCGCCTGACTCCCACCTCTGAAGGCGTCTTGCTTTCGCCGCCGCGTCAGACCGCCCCCCCCTCTCCCTCCTCCTTCCTTTTCTTGGCCGCTTATTAAGAAAAAAAATTGATTGATCGGTTTGCTCAGAAATAATTTCTAATTTGTCAGCGTTCTGCGATCGATGCGCCCACAGAGGGGGGGAGGGGGGTAGACGGACGCGCTCCAGAGGAAAAAGTAAATATCACCGTTGCAGGAGCGGCGGGCGGGAGACTAATGGTGGTGGGATTGCGCTAAAGCCTTCGCCGATCGATCGATTCCAATATATTAACTGAAATATTAACAGCGAGAACCGGATCTGGTCACTGCGGGAGGACGCTCGGCGGTGGGGGTAAGCTCGGGGGTGGGGGGATGCTCGGGGGTGGGGGTAAGCTCGGGGGTGGGCTCACTCCTTTCCATCGTTAGGGGGAGTTGCCGGCTTGTGGGGGGGGGATACGGGCCGCGGGGGCCGTCAGAGACATTCCTAAAGGGGCGGAGCTTGGGATGGCCCTCCCCTTTCAACTACTGGGGTCACCAACAGCCGGGAATAGAACCGCGGGAGGGGGGGGGGGCAGGATAATGACATTGTTCCCATTGTGGGGAAAGGCCTCTGCTGGAAGCTGCCAATCCCCCAACATCCTATTAGTAATATGATTGTATCTAAGGCCAATAGAGCGGGGGAGGGGCTGGACCGCCATTGGGGGTTATTGCCGTCATTTAACACTTCTTCTCTATACATCCTGGGGGGGGGGCCGAACCAGGAAAGTGTCTGTCATTTCTTGGCCAATCAACTGCCACCAAGACATTCTATCTATCTATCTATCTATCTATCTAACTATCTGTAATTCTCTATCTATCTATCTATCTATCTATCTATCTATCTATCTATCTATCTATCTATCTATCTATCTCTATCTATCTATCTATCTATCTATCTATCTATCTATCTATCTATCTATCTATCTATCTATCTCTGTCTTTGCAGGTACTGGTCTTGGGCTGCGCCCCAAAACCACCAGCCAATGAGATCAAAGCTTTCCTCTATTGTCTGCTGTCATTGGATAGCCCTTGATTTTTGAACACAATGGCCCAGATTGAAAGAGATTTGCTCTTTTTTTGCGGAGGCACAGGGCAACGATTTTGCCCTGCGCCCCCGCAAATTTGCGCCGCTGCCCTCGATTCACGGAGCAGTAGCTCCGTAAATTGCGAGGGCGTGCCGGCAAAATTGCCCGGCGTAAGCGCGCGCAATATAAATGATCCCACCGGGGGCAGGAATCATTTAAATTAGGCGTGTTCCCGCGCCGATCGTAAAGCGCATGCTCCGTCAGGAAACTTTCCCGACGTGCATTGCGCCAAATGACGTCGCAAGGACGTCATTTGCTTCAAAGTGAACGTGAATGGCGTCCAGCGCCATTCACGATTCACTTACGCAAACGACGTAAAATTCGAACGTCGCGACGCGGGAACGACGGGTATCCTTAGCATTGGCTGCGCCTGCTATAAGCAGGAGCAGCCTTACGCTAAGCACGCCGTACGGAAACAACGTAACTTGCGTACGCAGGGCCCGCGCAACAATTGTGAATCGGTGTTAGTATGCAATTTGCATACTATACGCTGATCACAATGGGAGCGCCCCCTAGCGGTCAACGCAAGAATGCAGCCTAAAATCTAAAATTTTAGGCTGCAGTCGGCGTTACGAGGTTCCTGAATCAGGAGCATTCGTAACGCCGGAGCAAGTAAGCAATTGAGCTGCGTAACCTATGGTTACACAGGCGCAATTGCTTCTTGAATCTGGGTCACTGTTTATGAAACAAGTGGGATATATCATCGCTGTACACAGAGAGATCGTTGTCATCACTGAGAGGGGCCCCATCCCCCACGGTATGGAATACAAGCCCCCCAACAGGACGTCCTCCTCCCGGGCGCGGTGCGACGTATATATGCGTGAGAAGGACTAGCTGTCCGGCGGCGATGGCGGAACATATGGGCAGCAGCCAGGGAGAAAGCGGCTCTCCATTTTCCCATAATGAGGCCGGGGGGCCCCAAGGGAAAAGCAGCCCCCCCTGGGCACAGGCTGTCAGCGAGTCTTCCGATGATGAACAGACGCCGACTTAGAACCAGAAGTTCCCACAGGATCCGGGAATCCAGGAGTCCGGAGACCAGAGGAGCACAAGAGCTGACACCAAAATGCAGCTAAAAGACCAGGCCAGGTTTTGCGATTCGGCACTGCGTCGCTTTAACAGACAATTGCGCGGTCGTGCGACGTGGCTCCCAAACAAAATTGGCGTCCTTTTTTCCCCACAAATAGAGCTTTCTTTTGGTGGTATTTGATCACCTCTGCGGTTTTTATTTGCGGGGTTGTATTTTTCCCATTATCTGTGCCCCCCCCCCCCCCTTTCTGATGATGATCATGTGCTGGTCGGAGCGGAGGGAATATTTCTTCAGTTTCAGACGCATGCCCATTCAGCTTCGGAATATCTCAGGACGTTGGGCTCTCGCAGCACTTAGCCCTCCTTCCTTCGCGAGCAGAGGCCACAGGAGGTCCGCTCGGGGGCCCCCGCTGGCTGCACTCACATCATTACAACAAGCACTTAGAGAGCATGAGGTAAGAGCTGGCTGGGGGCCCCACGCTACAACTAACTAATGGTTTTGTCAGAAAAGACAATGCAATCAGGGACTTGGCCGCGCTGCTGGGACCTTATTTGTGTTTTTCGTCGAAAGCCAGCTGAGGCGAGATGAGGCAGAACGCCGTCTCTGCGCAGCATCATCTGCGTGAGAACCAAAAAAAGAAGGTCGTCAGCAATTCCAGCAGTCAGACCTCCCAGGCTATTATGCTTCAAAACAGCTTAAAGTGGAACGGTTGTCCGGAGGGCGGCCATTTTGTAAACGCAAGCAGCGTGTTCGTTTTGTTGGGGGACAGTGATTGACGTCAACAAGGGCATGGAAGGCAGTCATTTTGGTTGCCGAACTGGTATCACGGGCCCCAATGGTCTACAAACTGTGGCCCGTTGGCCTGGATGTGGCCCTTTGCTTGTCTTTATCTGGCCCTTGAGGCACCGACACCAGCAATGAGGCACCATTAGCAAAGCGATGGAATTCGCTTTGCAAACACTGAATCCGCCTCTCAGCCAATCAGGTTGCCGGGTCTGTTACCTGTCACCTGATTGGCTGAAACGTCAGGCGCTGTGATTGGACGCCTGAGAGAGGACGGAAGAAGACATGGAGGACGCCGCTGACCTGCTGCGAGACAGGTAAGTGCCGGGCATCATCTGATGGGGCACAGTAGTGGCAATTGATGGGCACACTGGCAGCATTTGATGGATACAGTATCTGCGTTTAAAGGGCACAGTGGCTGCGTTTGATGGGCACAGTGGCTGTGTTTGATGGGCACAGCGGCTCCGTTTGATGGGCACAGCGGCTCCGTTTGATGGGTGCAGTAGCTGTGTTTGATGGCACAGTGGCTGCAATTGAAGGGTACATTATCTGCGTTTGATGGGCACAGTGGCTGTGTTTGATGGTCACAGTGCCTCCGTTTGATGGGCACAGTGGCAGCGTTTGATGGGTGCAGTAGCTGCGTTTGATGGCACAGTGGCTGCACTTGATGGGCACAGTAGCGGAAATTGATGGGCACAGTGGCAGAAATTGATGGGCACAGTGGCAGCAATTGATGGGTACAGTAGCTGCGCTTGATGGGCCCAGTGGCTGCGCTTGATGGGCCCAGTGGCTGTGTTTGAGGGCACAGTGGCTGTGTTTGGTGGGCACAGTGGCTGTGTTTAGTGGGCACAATGGCTGCGTTTGATTGGCACAGTGGCTGCGATTGATGGGCACAGTGGCTGCGATGGATGGGCACAGTGGCTGCAATTGATTGTTTTTTTGTTTTTGTTTTTTCAGTTTGTTCGCACCCCCCCAAAAATGTTGAGAACCAGCCGCCACTGGCCAACAGCCAAACAAAAAAGAACAAGTCATGCAATAAGTCACTCTGAACATCTTGAGCTACCCTGTGAGGATCTCTGGGGACATCTTCCCTGCCTAGACCATGGGAGCTCAACCTGTGGCCCACCAGCTGTTGTGGAACTACAAGTCCCATGTGGCACTGCAAGTCTGGAAGTTACAAAGCATGACTCCCAAAGGCAGAGGCATGATGGGACTTGTAGTTCAGCAACATCTGGAGGGCCCCTGGTTGAGCTTCCATGCCCTAGAGGCCTAGACCGTACAAAATTAAATTGTAGCTGTGCAATAAGAATAATTTTCGAAGCTGCCGTCTTCCAAGATGACACCAACGACACCAAACAAAGAGGGCTATTCTTTTCTTTTCTCTCCGCTTCACTCACCTTCTTGGAAGTTCCACGTCTTCCCAAGGCATTGAAGATGAGAGTGGCCTCCGGAAAACGAGACGATCCCTAGGTGACAAATTGGCTGCTCAATACTTCTATCCGGAAAATCAAATCCACTTCGGAGATACTGTTAATGGAGAGCCTACAAAGCTGTGAAGTGGACATCGACCCGGTTAATTTTAAAACGGGAAAGGGCTCTTCACTTCATGTTATTTCCGGAAATCTTACATAGTACACAAATTATAAACGACAACTGTTCAATACACGCGGGTCCATCAACTGAGATCTCCAAATTCATCGCATATTTGCTCACTTGACCACCTTTTTTTGCATAGTGAACCAAATTTGCCGCGTACACGCGACCGTTATTCACGTCATGGAAAAAAAAACAACGTTTTTCTCTACGTGATTCCTCTCAAGCCTGCCTTGCATACACACGATCGTGATAAAAAAAAGCGCGGTGACGTACAACACTATAAAGGGTAAGTTATATTCGAATGGTGCCAATGCTAATTTCCCGTCTCATAACTTGCTTCTGAGCTTGCGCGTTTTTTTTCCCCCCTCGATAAAGCGTACACACGACCATTTTTCATGACGAGAAAAACGACGACGTGAAAAACGACGAGGAAAAAAAATAGAGCAGGTTCTAAATTTTTAATGCCCATTTTTCTCGTCGAGAAAAATGCTCTGGAGCCCACACACGACCGTTTTTCACGACCATTTTCTCGTGTGTACGCGGCATTAGAGCTTTTTCTGCTTTTAAATTCACTTCTCTCTGGTATTAGAAACATATTTCAGAATATTTACAGGGCTATATCTGTAAGTAGAGCTCTCTGAACCTGCCAGGAAGATCAATAGTAGAATGGTTTCAGTCATTTTTGTTACCTAGATGTAACGTTTTAAGGCTTTTGGTTTGGATTTTTAAGCTCAAAATAGAGCAATGTTTGAAATTTGAGCTGTAAAAAAAAAGTGAATTAGCCACTTAAGCCCCGGACCAATATGCTGTCTAAAGACCCAAGGTGTTTTTACAGTTCGGGACTGCGTCGCTTTAACAGACAATTGCGCGGTCGTGCGACGTGGCTCCCAAACAAAATTGGCGTCCTTTTTTCCCCACAAATAGAGCTTTCTTTTGGTGGTATTTGATCACCTCTGCGGTTTTTATTTTTTGCGCTATAACCAAAAATAGAGCGACAATTTTGAAAAAAATTCAATATTTTTTACTTTTTGCTATAATAAATATCCCCCAAAAACATATATAACATTTTTTTTCCTCAGTTTAGGCCGATACGTATTCTTCTACCTATTTTTGGTAAAAAAAATCGCAATAAGTGTTTATCGATTGGTTTGCGCAAAATTTATAGCGTTTACAAAATAGGGGATAGTTTTATTGCAGTTTTATTAATTATTATTTTTTTACTACTATTGGCGGCGATCAGCGATTTTTTTCGTGACTGCGACATTATGGCGGACACTTCGGAAAATGTTGACACATTTTTGGGACCATTGTAATTTTCACAGCAAAAAATGCATTTAAATTGCATTGTTTATTGTGAAAATGACAGTTGCAGTTTGGGAGTTAACCACAGGGGGCGCTGTAGGAGTTAGGGTTCACCTAGTGTGTGTTTACAACTGTAGGGGGGTGTGGCTGTAGGACTGACGTCATCGATCGAGTCTCCCTATAAAAGGGATCACTCGATCGATACGCCGCCATAGTGAAGCACGGGGAAGCCGTGTTTACATATGGCTCTCCCCGTTCTTCAGCTCCGGGGAGCGATCGCGACAGATTGGCTATAAACGATTAGCCGCGCCGTCGTCCCGGATCGCTCCCCGAGGTGAAACCCGGGCACATTATTCAGTCTGAAATGTAGCTTGGAACAGGGCCTGACAGGAGGGTGAGGGGGCACTATGCATTCTGCATTACTATTCTTTTTGGAGCACCCAAAGGTGTCCCAGGTCTGTTATCCTATAGTGTATACTAAAAAAAAAATTAAAAATTTGCTGTGCATTCTAAAATGTTCGGGTTTGGCTTGAAGATAAAGTGGCAACCCTACTTAGAGCTCTTTCTTCAACGTTCCTTCAAGAATTTTGTCTGGAAATCCAGTCACTTCTCTAATAGCCAGTGTAGCACCCTCTACCTTAGGTAGGTGCTAGGTGTAGGGTTTTGAGTTAGCTGCCAGAGCAGGTAAATTTAAACAGGCCTATGCTGCGAGCTAGGCCTGTTTGTTTTTGATCTGGGGGCAGGGAGTGGTTTAGTGTAGCAATAGGTGACTGACATGTACTTCAGCTCTTGGGCGCCTCCCCTGTCTCCAGTGGAGAATGTTCTGAAAAAAGGGGCAGGGCTGAGAGCTGGAGTGGCATGGGGTACATGTGAGAAGCTCTCTGGGGGCAGGAAGTGGTTTAGTGTAACAGTAGGTGACTGACATGTACTTCAGCTCTTGGGCGCCTCCCCTGTTTCCTGTGGAGAATGTTCTGGAAAAGGGGCAGGGCTGAGAGCTGGAGTGACATGAGGTACAGGTGAGGAACTCTGACCAATCCCCATCTAGGATTGGTAGGGGGCAGGCTTCCTACATTAGGGTGACCAGACATCCCCAGTTTAGGGGACAGTCCCCTGATTGAGGACACTGTCCCTGGACCAAGTCTGTCCCTGGTTTTGTCCCCAGATTGGATTTAATAGGGGGCAGGGGCAATTTCAAAGACAATCAATGCAGAATTAAAATAAACAAATTAGAATTACACACCCCAGCTCCGCCGCCGTGCCTACTAGCATAAGGGGGTTGTATTTATCCCATTATCTGTGCCCCTTTCTGATGATCATGTGCTGGTTGGAGCGGAGGGAATATTTCTTCAGTTTCGGGCGCATGCCCATTCATCTTCGTTTGCATGTTCTTCTGCCTTGGCTGAAATCCTGGCCACCCACCTGCCTATCTCCTTGCCTTCCCTGGCGGAGTGATCTTCCTCTGCTCCCCATCCAGTAGTAGCCGGGGGCCCAAAGAGTAAGGCCCCTTTCACACTGAAGCGGTGCGCTAGCAGGAGCGCTCCAAAAGTCCTGCTAGCCGCATCTTTACTGCGGTATAGGAGCGGTGTGTTCACCGCTCCTATACCGCGCCTTCCCATTGAAATCAACGCGGGCGGTATTAACCCTTTTTCGGCCGCTAGCGGGGGTTAAAATCTCACCGCTAGCGCCCGAATATTGCGGTAAATACGACGGTATAGCCGCGCTACAAATAGCGCGGCTATACCGTCACCGCGGCTCCACGCCTCAATGTGAAAGAGGTCTAAGACTTGAGAGGCTGTGAGGTGGGCGGCGACGGGCAGAGAGTCGCTGATTGTTGCCATTACTAGTAAAGAAAAAATATACCCACAGTCAGCCTGCTGGAGAGGGGGTTGTCGGCTGGTTGAACTGAAGAAGGGATTGCAGGAGGGATATCCCCATCTGGGGGATGTTGTGTACCTCTGGTGGAGGAGCTCGGGACTGGAGCCTCTTCTTACACTGTCATGGAGAGGTGTCCTGGAACTGGAGCTGGAGAAGAGACAGTTGGTCCGGAGTAAGTCCTTCAGGAAGGATCCAGGGCAAGAGTCAGTGAGTGAAAGCACAGTGGAGAGATGAGGAAGAGGCATGCCAGGGAAGCTGGGTGCAGAGCCAGAGGGAGAGACTGTGGAGTTTGTGTCAAATCGATGCAGAGCCAGTCGGACTTGCTGGGATCAGTAGTCCATCATCATTGAATCTTACCAAGTAACCGGATGCTGCCATGAGGGGTACTGCAGGCCCCAGGCCTTCAACAGTTTCATCTTCTACTTGAACTGAGACTTATTCAGAGTGAGGCCTAGTCATATCTGACAGGAATACTAAGACTGTGACAGAGGAGAGGTTAAAGTCTGTCAAGCTGTGTGCAGGAGGAAGAGAAGTTTTGAGGTAAAAGTCTGTCGAGCTGTGTGCAGGAGGAAGAGAAGTTTTGAGGTAAAAGTCTGTCGAGCTGTGTGCAGGAGGAAGAGAAGTTCTGAGGTAAAAGTCGGTCGAGCTGTGTGCAGGAGGAAGAGAAGTTTTGAGGTAAAAGTCTGTCGAGCTGTGTGCAGGAGGAAGAGAAGTTCTGAGGTAAAAGTCTGTCAAGCTGTGTGCAGGAGGAAGAGAAGTTCTGAGGTGAAAGTCTGTCAAGCTGTGTGCAGGAGGAAGAGAAGTTTTGAGGTAAAAGTCGGTCGAGCTGTGTGCAGGAGGAAGAGAAGTTTTGAGGTAAAAGTCTGTCAAGTTTAGTGTCAGCCATCTTGTCCTATTTCAAGAGTGTGAGGCACTAATTTCTATATCCTATCTGAAAAAGTGTAATGCAGTGTCATGACGAGAAAAATGCCATTTTTTTAATTGGTCATTAAAAACGATTGTGGGTGGGCTCCAGAGCATTTTTCTCGACAAGAAAAATGGCCATTAAAAATGTAGAACCTGCTCTATTTTTTTCTTAATGTTTTTCATGTCATTGTTTTTCTCGTCGTGAAAAATGGTCGTGTGTAGGCTTTAAAGATAGGGAAAAAACACGCATGCTCAGAAGCAAGTTATGAGAAGGGAAATTTGCATAATCAGCCCAAAGGATGGTGCCATTTGTATGGAACTTCCCGTTAAGGCTGCATTCACACCTAAGCGTTTTGTCGCCTGAAGCTCAACGCTAAAAAACGCTAGAGGGTAAAAAATACATTATTCCCTATGGAGGTGGTTCACATCTCCACTCCAAGCCGCCTGACGCCGAACGCCTGAAGCTCAAACAAGTTCCGGACCCTTTTTTTCCCGCGCGTATCGGGCGGTTTGGTAGTTTTTGAGCGTTTCAATTTCCCATAGAAAGTAATGGAAATGCTCGATTCAAGCGACTAGCGCGACAACAAGCGTTTGCTACGGGCGTTTCGTCGCTTTAATCAATAGAACATTTCACTCAGGCAGAAGATTAAAAAAATCTACCAACATAGCAACAAGTGATGAAAAGATGATCGTTTTTCCTATTGGCTAAAATAAAAAACGTCGAAGTACAAAAACGTCGGACGACGCTGTATGCAAACGCGCAAATAAGCATGAATACGCGCTACAAAACGCCGGAAAAAACGACTGAACGACCGAAGCTCAAGGTGTAAATGCAGCCTTATAGTGCCGTTGTACGTGTTGTACATCACTACGCTTTGCTCAAGCCTCGTGTGTTTGCAAGGCAGGCTTGACAAGAATCACGTCAAGAAAAACTTTGTTTTTTTCCCATGACATTAAAAACGGTCGTGTGTACGCAGCATAACCCATCTATTGCTATCACATTTCAACTATTCATTGTTTCTATGGGCAACGATGTACAGAGGATATTGTCCATATTTATTATTCAATCTATATGGTTTTTTTATTATCTCTATTGTTTTTTGTTAAATCTATATATTTTTGTAATAAATTTATACTTGTTATATACTTCCGTTTTGCCTCCAAAATCCGACCATCAATTGCTTTTTGCGAGTAATTGCTCCCCCTTTTTTTTGTTTCTATGGGCAACCACATCCCATGCCCCTTCACCAACCAAGTTCAATCCCCTAATAAAATAACAGGGCAGCAGGGTGAAATGTGTGGATGTAGTAACTCGTAGCAACCACCCGCTACACCTACAACAAGCTTTAGATGGGTGGGCCTTTTGTCTTTCAAAACTGCAGTGCCCGTAGTCAATAGGAGGAGGAAGAGTGCCCCATCGTTGCTGTCCGTGGGAGGAATAGTTCCCCACTGTTGGTGTCCGTGGGAGAAATAGTTCCCCATCGTTGGTGTCCATGGGTGGAATAGTGCCCCCTCGTTGGTGTCCGTGGGATAAAGAGTGCCCCATTTTTGGTGTCTGTGGGAGAAATACTTCCCCATTGTTGGTGTCCATGGGAGGAATTGTTCCCCATCGTTGGTGTCCATGGGAGGAATGGTTCCCCACTGTTGGAGAAATAGTTCCCCATCATTGGTGTCCGTGGGAGGAATAGTGTCCCCTCATTGGTGTCCATGGGATAAATAGTGCCTCATTGTTGGTGTCTGTGGGAGGAATACCCTAGGAATCAATCACCCCGTCCCCGAGGACCCTCCATTGGCTAGCCGTGAAGGATCAAGTTACATTTAAGACCCTTTGCCTCACTCACAAATGTACATATGGAAAAGCCCCGCAATACCTCTGCGACAAAATAAAGCACTACACTCCAAGTCGCCCCCTCTGGTCAACTCACCAGAACCTCCTTCACATCCTCACAACTCGCTACAAATCAAAAGGCGAACGAAGATTCGCAGTCCAAGGACCCCGACTATGGAACGATCTACCCGCGGACATCCGCTTGGAAGAAAACCATTGGGCCTTCGGGAGGAAGCTTAAAGCGGATGTGCCACTAAAACAATATATTAAAAGCTAGCAGCTACAAATACTGCAGCTGCTGACTTTTAATATAAGGACACTTACCTGTCCTGGAGTCCAGCGGTGATCGCAGCAGAGGATGAGCCGATCGCTCGTCACCCTGCTGCTCCCCCCTCCATCCACGGTGAGGGAACCAGGAAGTGAAGCGCTGCGGCTTCACTGCCCGGTTCCCTACGGCGCATGCGCGAGTCGCGCTGCGCCCGCCGATTGGCTCACACGCTGTGTGCTGGGAGCCGAGTGTTCCCAGCACACAACGGGCGACAGACGGGATGTGACGGAATGCCCGTCTTTCGCCCGTAGCGTGTGGCCGGAAGTGGGTGCAAATACCTGTCTTTAGACAGGTGTCTGCACCCCCCTCCCCCCTGAAAGGTGTCAAATGTGACACCGGAGGGGGGGAGGGTTCCGATCAGCGGGACTCCACTTTAGGGTGGAGGACCGCTTTAAGACCCATCTCTTCTGAAGACACAGGCGGACACTGGCTCTAAAAGCGCCTAGAGGCAATTTAGTTCGCGTTTGTAGCGCTATATAAGTTATTAATTTATTCATTCATTCAATACTTCCCCGTTGTTGGTGCCCGTGGGAGGAATAGTTCCCCACTGTTGGTGTCCGTGGGATAAATAGTTCCCCATCGTTGGTGTCTGTGGGAGGAATACTTCCCCGTTGTTGGTATCAGTGGGAGGAATTGTTCCCTATCATTGGTGTCCATGGGAGGAATAGTTCCCCACTCTTGGTGTCCGTGGGAGAAATAGTTCCCCATCGTTGGTGTCCATGGGAGGAATAGTGCCCCCTCGTTGGTGTACGTGGGATAAATAGTGCCCCATTTTTGGTGTCTGTGGGAGAAATACTTCCCTATTGTTGGTGTCTGTGGGAGGAATTGTTCCTCATCGTTGATGTCCGTAGAAGGAACAGTGCCCCCTCGTTGGTGTCAGTGGAAGGAATAGTGCTCCCTTGTTGGTGTACGTTGGAGGAATAATGCCCTACTGTTGGTGTCAGTTGGAGGAAAAGTGCCCCCTAGTTGGTGTACGTTGGAGAGTAAATGCCCTACTGTTGGTGTCAGTGGGAGGAATAGTGCCCTACTGTTGGTGTCTGTGGGAGTAATAGTGCCCCCTCGTTGGTGTACGTTGAAGGAATAGTGCCCTACTGTTGGTGGCAGTGGGAGGAATAATGCCCTACTGTTGGTGTCAGTGGGAGGAATAGTGCCCCCTCATTAGTGTACGTTGAAGGAATAGTGCCCTACTGTTGGTGTCCATGGGAGGAATAGTGCCCCCTCGTTGGTGTACGTGGAATAAATAGTGCCCCATTTTTGGTGTCTGTGGGAGAAATACTTCCCTATTGTTGGTGCCTGTGGGAGGAATTGTTCCTCATCGTTGATGTCCGTAGAAGGAATAGTGGCCCCTTGTGGGTGTCAGTGGAAGGAATAGTGCCCCCTTGTTGGTGTCAGTGGAAGGAATAGTGCCCCCTTGTTGGTGTACGTTGGAGGAATAATGCCCTACTGTTGGTATCAGTGGGAGGAATAGTGCCTTACTGTTGGTGTCTGTGGGAGTAATAGTACCCCCTCGTTAGTGTACGTTAAAGGAATATTGCCCTACTGTTGGTGTCAGTGGGAGGAATAGTGCCCCATCGTTGGTGTCAGCGGGAGAAATAGTTACCTACTGTTGGTGTCAGTAGGAGGAATAATCCCCCATTGTTGGCATCAGGAATGGTGCCTCATCATGGATATCAGTGGGAGGAACAGTGCCCCCAATGGCCAGGTAAAGCTTTGGAGACCACTGGTCTACACAGATCTTTGTCTAGAAATGGAGCTGATTGTCTATTATCATACGCAGAACTTTAACAGGGCTGATTTTATATTAATTTACTCAGAACTTGATCTGTTATTAGAGCTTTTTCTTTAAAAGTCGGCACTGATTGTCTATTAACCTATGCAGAGCTTTATTAACAGAGTTTTGTCTATTTATAGATCCGATTCTCTTACAATTCCCCAATAACTTTACTTATTCATAGAGCCCATTCTCTAATCAGCTGCAAAGAACGTATCTGTGAATAGATCTTATTCTTTTGATGATCTACGTTGAGCTTTGCTAATGGAGTCTCAAATAATCTGTTCAGGACTTTGATAATAGATTTGATTATATTAAAATCTACACTGAACATTGTCTAGTTTTTCTGAGGGGGTCCTCTAAAATAAAAAATTATTTTTCCAAACCACTGCTTAGTATCACAGATATACACAATATGGCCCGGATTCACAGAGAGCAAGGCGCATATTACGCCGCCGTAGGGCAAACAATGTACGCTACGCCGTTGCAGCGCAGAGAGGCAAGCATTGCATTCAGCAAGCCATTGCTCCCAACGCTGCGCCAGCGTGGCGGGGGTTTCGAAGGCGTACGCCGGCGTAGGTGGAAGTGGGCGTGACCCATGCAAATGAGGCGTGACCCCATGCAAATGATGGGCCGAGCGCCAGACAGATACGTATCACGAACTGTGCATGCGCCGTGAAGTGGACGCATCCCCCTGCCTAAACTACGGAACAACTGCCTAAACTACGCCGGATCACTGCGTACGGCGTGAACGTAACCTACGCCCAGCCAGACACACATCCAACGTAAAATATGCTCCTTTATGAGGAATAACTTTACGCCGTACGTACAACTTGCGCGCACCTCGCGTAGCATGCGCCGGGCAAACGCAGGTTCGTGAATCGCCATATTTCCCTCATTTGCATGTTTGAATGGCTAATCAATGGGAGCGGCACTATGCGCCAAGCCTAAATGTGCGCCCACCCTACGCCGGCGTAAGCAACTTACGTCGGCAGGGTGTAGCCTGTTTTTAGGCGCGTATCTGTTTGTGGGTCTGGCGCACAGATACAACGGCGCACATTTGCACTTACGACGGCGTAACTTGTTATACGTCGGCGTAAGTGCTTTGTGAATCTGGGCCTTAAAGGAGTTCTCTGACCTAAAACTTTTAACCCCCGCTGTGCCCGGGCTGTAAAACTATACAAAATAAACTTTCACTTACCTGCCTACGATCCCCCGTTGTTCCGATATCGCCGTCCCGTTCTCCGGTCCCGGGCCCCTACCGCTTCCTGTGTGTCGGTGACTCATAGTGCGCTCAGCCTATCAGCGGCCGCAGCAATGTCCCGTCGCGGCCACTGATAGGCTGAGCGCACTATGAGTCACCGACACACAGGAAGCGGAAGAGACCGGGACCGGAGAACGGGACGGCGATATCGGAACAACGGGGGATCGTAGGCAGGTAAGTGACAGTTTATTTTGTATAGTTTTACAGCCCGGGCACAGCGGGGGTTAAAAGTTTTAGGTCAGAGAACTCCTTTAATGTTTGTGAACACCTGACCATCACACCCATGCTAAGTTGTTGTAAAATCGCATTCCGAAACCAAGGGCGTTAATATGGAGTTGGCCTCCACTTTACTGGGAAGGCGTTCCACAAGATTTTGGTGTATATGTGCAAATGAGGAAAAGATGATCCGCACTCCGGTCGTTGCTCTTAAAAAATTGTAGTGTTTATTAACAAGCCACAGTGGATAAACGCAAAAGCTGGTCACCATTTATGAGGTCATGTACTGATGTTGGATGAAAATTCATGGCTCCAAATCAAAATTGCAATTCATCCCAAAGCTGTTCAGTAGGTTTATGGTCAGGCCTCTGTGCCGACCACTCAAGTTCCTTCACAACAAACTGGTCCAACCATGTCTTTATGGAACTGACCACCATTCATGAGGTCAGGTACTGATGTTGGATGGGAAGACTTGGCTTACAATTAACATTCCAACTCCCAAAGGTGTTCAGTAGAGTTGAGGTCAGGGCTCTTGGCAGGCCACTCAAGTTCTTTCACAAAAAACTGGTCAAACCATGTCTTTCTGGAGCTGGCTTCCATTTATGAGGTCAGTTACTGATGTTGGATGAGAAGATTTGGCTCTCGAAAAACCTTTATTTTTTATCATAAAAGTGTTTGGGTTGAGGTCAGGGCTTTGTGCAGGGCAACTCAAGTTCCTCCCCACTAAAATCATCAAACCGTGTCTTTATGGAGTCAAATATTCTCATCCAACATCAGTACCTGACCTCAAAAATGGAGGCCAGCTCCATAAAGACATGGCTTGACCAGTTTGGTGTGGAAGAACTTGAGTGCCCTTCACTAGAAGCACCTGAACCCAATGATTTGGATGAGGTCCACAAACCTTTGGCCATATAGTAGGTGTGATGGCCATGTATCCCAAAAACTTTGGTCATTTACTGTATATATATTTTTTCCCCAGAATCTATGCCGTTCTGTCTAGCGGTAGAGCTTTTTTTTAAATATTTATTTTCAGCTCTGTACCCAGCTCTCCTATAATTCCTCTTCTTCCTCCTGTCCAACGAGTGTTGTATGTAATAAAACAAAGAGAGGATACGGCTGCAAGGTCCAGAGTACCAGACCTCATAAATGGAGGCCAGCTCCATTAAGACATGGTTTGACCAGTTTGGTGTGGAAGATCTTAAGTGCCCTTCCCTAGAAACACCTGAATTCAATGATTTGGAGGAGGTCCACAAACCATTGAAAGAGGTCCATAGCCCTTTGGAGGAGGTCCACAGACCTTTGGCCATATAGTAGGTGTGATGGCCAGGTATCCAAAAAACTTTGGTCATTTACTGTGTATATATTTTTTTTTCCTCAGAATCTATGCCGTTCTGTCTAGCGCTAGAGCTTTTTTTTTCATATTTCTTCTCAGCTCTGTGCCCAGCTCTCCTATAATTCCTCTCCTTCCTCTGGTCCAATGTGTGTTGTATGCAATAAAACAAAGAGAGGATATGGCTGCAAGGTCCAGAGTACCTGACCTCATAAATGGAAACCCTTAAGACATGGTTTGACCAGTTTGGTGTGGAAGAACTTGAGTGTACTAGAAACATCTTAACTCAATGATTTGGATGAGGTCCACAGACCTTTGGCCATTATCTAGGTGTGATGGTCAGGTATCCAAAAAGCCTTGGTCATATAGTGTGTATATATTTTTTCTTTCCTCAGAATCTATGCAGTTCTGTCTAGCGGTAGAGCCTGTTTTTTTTTTTTTTTATATTTCTTCTCAGCTCTGTGCCCAGCTCTCCTATAATTCCTCTTCTTCCTCCTGTCCAATGTGTGGTGTATGCAATAAAACAAAGAGAGGATACGGCTGCAAGGTCCAGAGGAGCACCGGGAATACAGCACAATGCTTTATGGCACAATGGTAAAATCAACAAAGGACCGAACAGGAAAAGAAAGGGGTCATGCGCCACAGGGAAACGTGTCAATCACAGTAATAAACAATATTATAATAACAATTAAACACATGATAGTAATACTAACCAATAAAAAAAAAAAACAACAGCCTTGATTTTTTAACAAAGTTTAGCGGGAAATATGTTTTGTCTTCAAAAAAAGAAAAAGAAAGCACCTGCACTGTTTCTTTTACACAAAGTCCCCACAGGGCCGGGATAAGGAGGAGGCAGGAGGGGCAGCTGCCCTGGGCACTGTGGTAATATGTGAGTTGGGGGGGAGGCGCTGCAAGGAAATTGGGGGAAGAGGATTTGTGTTGGAAAGGGTAATTTGGGTGGCGGCAGGGTGCAAGGGGAGGGGAAATTTAGGCAGAAGTGCTGGGAGTGGTGATTTGTGTTGGGATGGGTGATGGGAGAAGAGCATTTGTGGTAGGAGGAGGGATTTGGGGGGTTTGTGCTAGAAGAGGTGATTTGGTATGGCTGTTTTTGTTTTTTGTGTGGGGGTATTTGTGCTTGTAAGGATGATTGGGGAGTATTTGTGCTAGGAAGGGAAATTTGTTCTAGGAGGGAGCATTGGGTGGTAATTTGTGCTGGGAGGGGGGATTTGGAGTGGGGGGATGTGTACTCGGAGGGGGAAATTTGAGGGGTAGAATATTTGTGCTAGGATAGGTGATTGTTTTTTTTTTGGGGGGGGGGGGCATTTGTGTTGGGGGATTTGGGGGATAGATGGGCAATGATTTGTGCTGGTAATGAGGATTTCAGCAGGGAGACGGATTTGAACTGGGAGGAGGGGGAATTTATGTTTAGGGGGTAAGTATGCAGATTAGTGCTTAATTGTTTAGGGGGACTTTATGCTGACACATAAAGCTCATACATCTTGGGGGGGCACGCAGAAATAGCAGGTAGGGATCTCCGCGAATACGCCAGAATCTTACACTTTGAGAACCACAGAATTAATTGTATGATTTGGGGGGTGATGGGAATAAAAAGCTCAGCTCGAAAAAAGGAAATCAATAGATTGACCGCTTAAGGACCGCCGCACGCAGATGTACGTCAACAGAATGGTACGGACAGGCAAATTGCCGTACAGGTACGTCCCCTTTAATTTTCCCCCCATGTAGTCGCGTGCGCACCACCGGCGGCGCGCTCGCGACCTTGCTCCATGACCGTGCCCGTGGGACCCGTGGACTTGTCCCGGGTCCGTGTCACGGAGTTGAAGAACGGGGAGATGTCAGTGTAGGCAAGCATTGCATTCAGCAAGCCAGTGCTTCCAACGCTGTGCCAGCGTGGCGCGGGTTTCGAAGGCACACGCCGGCGTAGGTGGAAGTGGGCGTGAACCCATGCAAATGAGGCGTGACCCTATGCAAATGATGGCCCGAGCGCCAGACAGGAACGTATCACGAACTGCGCATGCGCCGTGACGTGGACGCATGCACACAACCCCCCTGCGCCTGCTCACAACCACGCAGGCACAACTGCCTAAGCTACACAGGATCACCGCGTACGCCGTGAACATAACGTACGCCCAGCCAGACACTTGTCCAACGCACAATACGGCGGCTTGTGTTCCCTGGTGCAGACCTGTGCATGTCTGTTGCCGGGTTGCACCTCATTTATGGGGAATAACTTTACGCCGGACGTACAACTTACACGCATCTCGCGTAGCATGCCTTGGGCACACGCACGTTCGTGAATCAGCGTATTTACCTCATTTGCATGTTTGAATGGCTAATCAATGGGAGCAGCACCATGCGCCCAGCCCATATGTGCGTCCACACTACGCCGGCGTGTGCAAGCTACTTTTCGGCGGGGTGTAGCCTGTTTTTTGGCGCATGTTGGTTCGTGGGTCTGGTGCACACATACGCCGGCGCACATTTGCACTTACATCGGCGTAACGTGTTATACGTTAACTTTTGCTCAAACCAATCAATAACCACAAATATGTAGAAGAATACGTATTGGCCTAAACTGAGGAAAAAAATATATTTTTTATATATTTTAGGGGAACTTTATTATAGCAAAAAGAAAAAAAATATTGCTTTTTTTTTTCAAAATTGTGCATCTATTTTTGTTTATAGCGCAAAAAATAAAAACCGCAGAGGTGATCAAATACCACCAAAAGAAAGCTCTATTTGTGGGGAACAAAGGACGTCAATTTTGTTTGGGAGCCAGGTCGCACGACTGCGCAATTGTCAGTTAAAGCGACGCAGTGCCGAATCGTAAAAAGTGGCCTGGTCTTTGGCCAGACAAATAATCCGGGGCTGAAGTGGTTAAGTACACTTAAGAAAAGCTGCAGCAGGGCGTTTCACAAGGCAGAGTAGGTCAATGTTGTTGAAGCGCGGACATCCCCTTTAAGGCCGTCTCCGTCTATAATAAAGACAGCATTTCCAAATCTATTGCGAGATCTTGCCAGCTACCTGTCTGAAGTTTGTAGAATGAGATTGGAAATTTTCGCGGAGAGTGTCTTGAACTCGCATACATTAACATTTTAACAAAATGAAAAGCTCCATCCCGGGTCCTCTCCGTGTCAGGGGAACTGATGGGAATTTCTAGAGATCTCGCCGCACTGCGCCGAGGGAGGCGAGCACCTTCGCAGAACGCTACGCTCAAATTGTCTGTTATTTCAACTGCTGTCAAAACACGATTGTCATAGAGAGAGAAGAGATGACATATTATTTAGCTCAGACGTCCCCACTAGTGTATTTCCCTGCGGTGTCGGTGTCACTTTGTATGATAAAGGGTGTGATGGGCCCGGCGGGAGTCAGCGGGGCGTCGCTGTGGGTACAGAGCTCTGTTCTGTAGTCGTACACGGAGTGATGGGATAATGACAGTAAAAGTATCTGATTTTATTGGTAAAGGGCCTTGATGTAAAGACGGGAGGCACAATGGGAAGTGTCAGAATAATGACAAACTGACACCTGGGGGGCCAGAAGAAAGACACACTGACATTTAGAAGTGCCAGAAGAAAGACACACTGATACTTGGGGGTCCAGAACAATGACACACTGATACTTGGGGGTCAAGAATAATGACACACTGATACTTGGGGGTCCGGAACAATGACACACTGACACTTGGGGGTCCAGAACAATGACACACTGACACTTGGGGGTCCAGAACAATGACACACTGACACTTGGGGTTCTCAGAACAATGACACACTGACACTTGGGGGTCCAGAACAATGACACACTGACACTTGGGGTTCTCAGAACAATGACACACTGATACTTGGGGGTCCAGAACAATGACATACTGACACTTAGAAGTGCCAGAAGAAAGACACACTGATACTTGGGGGTCCAGAACAATGACACACTGATACTTGGGGGTCCAGAACAATGACACACTGATACTTGGTGGTCCAGAACAATGACACACTGACACTTGGGGGTCCGGAACAATGACACACTGACACTTGGGGGTCCAGAACAATGACACACTGACACTTGGGGGTCCAGAACAATGACACACTGATACTTGGGGGTTTAGAACAATGACATACTGACACTTGGGGGTCCGGAACAATGACACACTGACACTTGGGGGTCCAGAACAATGACACACTGACACTTGGGGGTCCCAGAAAAAGGACACATTAACACTTGGGGATCCGGAACAATGACACACTGACACTTGGGGGTCCAGAACAATGACACATGGGGGTGCAGAACAATGACACACTGATACTTGGGGGTCCAGAACAATGACACACTGATACTTGGGGGTCCCAGAACAATGACACACTGACACTTGGGGCTCCAGAACAATGACACACTGATACTTGGGGGTCCAGAACAATGAAACTTGGGGGTCAAAAACAATGACCCTTGGGGGTCCAGAACAATGACACACTGACACTTGGGGGTCCAAAACAATGACACTTGGGGATTCCAGAACAATGACACACTGACACTTGGGGTACAGAACAAGGAAACTGGGGGGTCCAGAACAATGCAACACTGACACTTGGGGGTCCAGGACAATGAATCCTGGGGGGTCCCAGAACAATCACACACTGATACTTGGGGTACTAGGACAGTGACACTGACACTTAGGGATCCCAGAGTAATGACACACTGACACTTGGGGTACAGAACAATGAAACTGGGGGGTCCAGAATAATGCAACACTGACACTTGAGGGTCCGGAACAATGAATCCTGGGGGTCCCAGAACAATGACACACTGATACTTGGGGGTCCAGAACAATGACACACTGATACTTGGGGGTCCAGAACAATGACACACTGACACTTGGGGGTCCCAGAACAATGACACACTGCCACTTGGGGGTCCCAGAACAATGACACACTGACACTTGGGGGTCCCAGAACAATGACACACTGACACTTGGGGGTCCCAGAACAATGACACACTGACACTTGGGGGTCCCAGAACAATGACACACTGACACTTGGGGGTCCCAGAACAATGACACCCTGACACTTGGGGGTCCAGCCGCACATACTAAGTCTTGGGCCAAAGTTTGCTTGCTACTGTATATACAATCAATCATTAACCACTAAATTTAGCCGATGTCAAACAAATCACCCCATTTTTTGGCCACTCTATTACACAATACTTTGAAAACTATGGCATCTACAGACTTTGAATATACAATCTATAAGTGCCAGGAGAAGGACAAGTGACATAAAAGAGCATTTTATCCATGAAAATAATTTTTAACAGCAAACTCATTTGTCTGGTCTAAAATGTTATGTGCACATACAGTGGCGGTCATTTACATGGGCACAATTTGATAGTTTTTTTTTTTGGGCAAACAATGTGTGCGCATATGCATGTGTATGACCCAAGGGTGCAAAGGTAGACAGCTCCCGAATCCACGACTTCCCCCAAAAGAATTCTAGAATGGTATTGGTGGAGCAATTTTCCGGGAAGGACAGGCCAGTCAGTGTGTCTATGGAGGCCCATAGGTATCTCTGTGATGTACAATGGAGACTTTGAAGAGCCGGAGGTCGCTCAGAATCTGGTCTTGGCAGAGGTCAGCAACCCCTCTCTCTTCATCTACACTAAATGATGAATTGTCCTACAAATCAAACGACAAGCCTCCCAACTCTTGTCTACTTTCAATAAAATGTCCCCTCTGGCCAAACGACTGCATGAAAAAAGGGACCTCATGACCCTACAATAAAACGGCCTTTCTAGTTTTCTTGGTCCATCTGGAGAGATATTCACATAGACATATATTTTACAATGAACACGGCCTTCAATTCATCTTAAAGGAAATGTTTAATCTCATAAAACATTTCCCCAAAACCGTTTTCTGAAGACCTCCTGGACACGAGGTGCGGTTCCTTCTTAAATCAACCAAAAAAAGCTCAAATTGGTGAATTGTCTGGATTTTAAGACCTGGAAGATGACAAGAGGAGGTGGAGCTTCTGCCGTCTTGGAAAACAAATGATCTAAAGATGAGGGGCCAGATTCAGAAAGCATTTACGTTGGCATATCTCCAGATACGCCGCCGTAATTTCAAATGTGCGCCGTCGCATTTTTGCGCCGATTCACAAAGCGAGATACGTCCAAAAACATGGCTTCAGCCGTCCGACGTAACTTGCCTACGCCGGCGTATAGTGGGCGCATAGTTACGCTGGACGCATTTGGCGTTCCCATTCTAAATATGCAAATGACCTAGATACGCCGATTCACGAACGTAATTGCGCCCGGCGTATTAATATACGCTGTTTACGTAAGGCGTACGACCGGCGTAACTTTACCCCTCATAAAGCAGGGGTAGGTCATGTTAAGGTATGGACGTCGGAACGACCGTCGAAAATTACGTTGTTTACGTAAGTCGTCCATGATTAGGGCTGTGCGTAAGTTACGTTTACATCATAGGCAGTGTTTGACGTATCTTAGGCATTCTAGCCAACGTGATTTTGAGCATGCGCACTGGGATACGTCCACGGACACGCCGTTCGCTCGGCCCCTCATTTACATGGGGTCACGGCTCATTGTAATACAACACGCCCACTGCCTTGATAATTTGAATTAGGCTTACGCCGGCCCATTTACGCTACGCCGCCGTAACTTAGGGCATAAGTTCTTTCTGAATACGGTACTCGCCTCTCTAAGTTACAGCGGCATGGCGTATATATGAGATGCGCTACGCCCGCCGAAAGTTATGCCATTCTTTCTGAATCCGGGCCGAGGTCTTTAAACAGGGCCACGTCCGGATTGCTACAAGATTTTATGCGGCCCTCAGCTAGGGCCAACGATGTATCCCCAATGTGAAAAGTTTGGTGATTAAAGTCAGCAGGGACTGCCATTGGTCTCCGCTTCAGCTGCCCCCCGCTGGTTCCTCCCTACTGTGTTGTCATCATCCCCGTCCTTGGTTTCTAGGACCACCAGCGTCTTAACAACCATTGATGTACTTTCTCCAGCTTTCTCAAGTCAGACCTACTCCATCTCCTGACTCCTCCCGTACTTTTACAGCCATATTTCTAACTTACAATGTATATTGGGAATCTGATAATGACACAGATGTACATGGGGACACTGATGTAAGTGGGGACTCTTATGGGTACCCTGATTTAATGTGGGACCCTGGTGTAAGGGGGCAATGATGAGGACCCTAATGTAAGGGGAGACTCTTATGGGTACCCTGATGCAAGGGGAGACTCTTGTGTAAGGGGGCAATGACGAGGACCCTAATGTAAGGAAAGACTCTTTTGGGTACCCTGATGTAAGGGGAGACTTGGTGTAAGGGGGACAATTAAGAGGACCCTGATGTAAGGGGGGAGTCTGATGGGGGCCCTGATGTAAGGAAAGACTGATATTAGGGGGCGATGATGAGGACCCTAATATAAGGGGGGACTCTTATGGGTACCCTGATGTAAGGGGGGAAACCCTGGTGTAAGGGGGGCAATGATGAGGATCCTGATATAAGTGGAGACTCTTATGGGTACCCTGATGTAAGGGGAGACTCTAGTGTAAGGGAGACAATGATGAGGACCCTACTATAAGGGGAGACTCTTATGGGTACCCTGATGCAAGGGGAGACTCTGGTGTAAGGGGGGCAATGATGAGGACCCTAATGTAAGGGGAGACTTATATGGGTACCATAATGTAAAGGGGGACTCTGGTGTAAGGGGGCAATGATAAGGACCGTAATGTAAAGGAAGACTCTTATAGTTACTCTGATGTAATAGGAGACTCTGGTTTAAGGGGGACAATAATGAGGACCCTAATGTAAGGGGAGAATTTTTTGGGGTACCCTGATGTAAGGGGAGACTTGGTGTAAGGGGGACAATTAAGAGGACCCTGATGTAAGGGGGAAGTCTAATGGGGGCCATGATGTAAGGGAAGAGTGATATTAGGGGGCAATGATGAGGACCCTAATATAAGGGGGGACTCTTATGGGTACCCGGATGCAAGGGGAGACTCTGGTGTAAGGGGACAATGATGAGGACCCTAATGTAAATGCAGACACCTATGGGTACCCTACTTTAAGGGGAGACTCTGGTGTAAGGGGGGCAATGATGAGAACCCTAATGTAAAGGAAGACTCTTATGGGTGCCCTGATGTAAGAGGAGACTCTGGTGTAAGAGGGGCAATGATGAGGACCCTTGTGTAAGGGGAGGCTCTTATGGGTACCTTGATGTAAGAGTTGACTCTGGTGTGAGAGGGGCAATGAGGAGGACCCTTGTGTGGGTACCCTGATGTAATAAGAGATTCTGATATTAGGGGGCAATGATGAGGACCCAGATGTAAGGGGAGACTCTGGTGTAACGGGGACAATAATGAGGTAAGGGGAGACTTTTATGTAAGGGGGGCAATGATGAGGACCCTAATGTAAGGGAAGACTCTTATGTAAGAGGGTACTCTGATGGGAACCCTGATGTAAGGAGAGACTCTGGAGTAAAGGGGATAATAATGGGGGCAATAATGTAAGGGGAGACTCTCATGGGTACCCTGATGTAAGAGGAGACTCTGATGTATAGGGGGGGCAATGATGAGGACCCTAATGTAAGGGAAGACTCTTATGTAAGATGGTACTCTGATGGGGACCCTGATGTAAGGAGAGACTCTGAAGTAAAGGAGATAATAATGGGGGTAATAATGTAAGGGGAGACTCTCATGGGTACCCTGATGTAAGAGGAGACTCTGGAGTAAAGGGTTTGTTCTTCTTCTGTTACGGAGAAGTGGAGAGGGTATTCTTTTGTCCTGTCCCAGGGTGACAACATTGCTCCTCTTAGATACAGTACATTGAGCGTTGCCACCCTAGAACAGGAAGTGGGCTACTGGCAGGATCACCAGGTGAAAATACAGGTTAAAAAAAATGCAAGAGACTAAAGTCAAAAGAAATCTGCAATCTATTACATTTTCCTTCTTTGGTTTGGATAAACTTTAATCATCAGGACCTGAGCCCCCCGGGTAGCGCTGCAGGTTTTCGATCACCTCGCCAGCGATCCGCACGCAGGCCCCGCTGGAAACAGTTGTCCAACGGGCGCCGTAGTTTTTTTGCTTTTTTTCTCCGAGGCGGCACTGCGGTAAAAAGCGTTCTGGTGAGCGCCTGGTTGTTAGTGACAAAATGGTCGGTGACAGATGGCATAACTGTATAATTCGCAGCACAGTATGGCCGGGCCCCCGGGCTGTGACAGGGTGACACGCACAAATGTTCAGTAATCACGAAGTGACAAGACTAATGACAGCTTAGGAACACACATACGGCGGGTCCGGGAACGCCGCGGCACAAGGGAAACGGAGAAGTTTAATTCAAAGTTTCGTTTTTTGTTTTTTTTTTAAAGTGTATCTGTTTGATGGCAGCCAATTAAATGCCGGAGTGATACATACAGTAGTAACCTTATTATTATACATATATACAGTATATAGCTCTGACATATACCACAGTGCTGTACAGAGAGCACCGAGCCTGTCCCATCAGTCTCTGCACCAGAGGAGCTTACACTCTAATGTCCTCACACACACTAATATTTTACATTTATATAGAGCTGACATATACCACAGTGCTGTACAAAGAGCACCGAGCCAGTCACATCAGTCTCTGCACCAGAGGAGCTTACACTCTAATGTCCTCCCACACACACACTAATATTTTACATTTATATAGAGCTGACATATACCACAGTGCTGTACAAAGAGCACTCATCCATTCACCAGAGGAGCTTACACTCTAATGTCCCCCCAAAGTACATTATTATTATTATTATTATTATTATTGTCCATTTATATAGCTCTGACATATACCACAGTGTTGTATAAAGGACATTGAGCCAGCACATCAGTCTGAACCAGAGGAGCTTACACTCTAATGTTTATTATTGATATATATCTGACATATACTGCAGTAGAGCCATTCACCAGAGGAGCTTACACTCTAATGTCCCCCCCAAGTATATTATTATTATTATACATTTATATAGTTCATTGAGCAAGCACATCAGTCTGACCAGAGGAGCTTACACTCTACTGTCCCCCCCCCCCCCCCACAGTCACACACTATTATTATTATTATTATATAGCGCCAACATATACCGCAGCGCTGTACAGAGAACGCTGAGACAGTCACATCAGTCTCTGCACCATGGGAGCTTACACTCTAAACCTAGCCGGGTTGGCTTCTGGTTACAAATAAAAGGACCCCCAAGCTGACCCTCGTCTCTCCACACAAAAGGCACAGATGTATTTCCTGTTAATTTTCTCATGCTTGGGGGGAAACATGCTCGTCCTCTGGGAATGTAAACAGAGAGCGTTTCGTGTGAAGAATCCCTGGCCCTCCCCTCGCTGAGAGATGGAAAAGTCTTCTCTGAAGCTGACTGCTTTCTCAGAAGACCCTCCACCCCATGTATAGCCCCCCATTGCTGTCCCCTCATTCCTGTCCCCCTTTGCTGCCCCCATTGCTGACCCCATTGCTAACGCCCCCATTGCTGTCCCCTTTTACAGCTCTCATCGTTGCCCCCATTGCTGCCCCCCATTGCTGTCCCCTTTTACAGCCCTCATCGTTGCCCCCATTGCTGCCCCCCATTGCTGTCCCCCTTTACTGCCCTCATTGCTACCCCCCACCTCTTTTGCAGTTCTCCATCACTGCTCCCATCACTGTCCCCATCACTGCTCCGATCACTGCCCCATCACTGCTCCCATCACTGTCCCCATCACTATCCCCATAACTGCTCCCATCACTGCCCCCATCACTGCTCCCATCACTGTCCCCATCACTGTCCCCATCACTGCTCCCATCACTGTCCCCATCACTGCTCCCATCACTGCTCCCATCACTGTCCCCTTCACTGTCCCCATCACTGCTCCCATCACTGCCCCCATCACTGCTCCCATCACTGTCCCCATCACTGTCCCCATCACTGCTCCCATCACTGCTCCCATCACTGTCCCCATCACTGTCCCCATCACTGCCCCCATCACTGCTCCCATCACTGCCCCCATCACTGTCCCCATCACTGCCCCATCACTGTCCCCATCACTGTCCCCATCACTGCTCCCATCACTGCCCCCATCACTGCTCCCATCACTGTCCCTATCACTGCTCCCATCACTGTCCCCATCACTGCTCCCATCACTGTCCCCATCACTGCTCCCATCACTGCTCCCATCACTGCCCCCATCACTGCCCCATCACTGCCCCCATCACTGCTCCCATCACTGCCCCATCACTGTCCCCATCACTGTCCCCATCACTGCTCCCATCACTGCCCCCATCACTGCTCCCATCACTGCTCCCATCACTGTCCCCATCACTGCCCCCATCACTGTCCCTATGACTGCTCCCATCACTGCCCCCATCACTGTCCCCATCACTGGCCCCATCACTGCCACCATCACTGATCCCATCACTGCCACCATCACTGCTCCCATCACTGTCCCCATCACTGCCCTCATCACTGTCCCCATCACTGCCCCCATCACTGTCCCCATCACTGCTCCCATCACTGTCCCCATCACTGCCCCCATCACTGTCCCCATCACTGCTCCCATCACTGTCCCCATCACTGCTCCCATCACTGTCCCCATCACTGTCCCCATCACTGTCCCCATTACTGCTCCCATCACTGCCCCCATCACTGTGCCCATTACTGCTCCCATCACTGTCCCCATCACTGCCCCCATCACTGCTCCCATCACTGCCCCCATCACTGCTCCCATCACTGTCCCCATCACTGCTCCCATCACCGTCCCCATCACTGCTCCCATCACTGTCCCCATCACTGCCCCCATCACTGCTCCCATCACTGCTCCCATCACTGCCCCCATCACTGCCCCCATCACTGCTCCCATCACTGCCCCCATCACTGCCCCCATCACTGTCCCCATCACTGCCCCCATCACTGCCCCCATCACTGACCCCTGCGGCCTAGAAAATAAGGTCCATAAAAACTCATCTACCATTAACTGCCTGCTGAGAGGCTGAACCTACAGAGAGCACAGATGTCTGTCCTTCCATCCCACTGCAAGAGAGATCAAAGAGCAGTTCTCATTGGCTTCTCTGGGTTATGGCACGTCTATAGGAAATTACATTATGTCTATCAATCTATCTATCTATCTATCTATCTATCTATCTATCTATCTAACTAACTATCCATCCCGATCCCATCCATGTCTCATTGGCTACTCTGGGTTATGGAACTGTATACATGGAAATTGCAACTGTGTATTTCTATGGAAATAATATTCTATCTATCTATCTATCTATCTATCTATCTATCTATCTATCTATCTATCTATCTATCTATCTATCTATCTATCTATCTATCTATCTATCTCATATTGTCTGTATGCATGAACATGATTTCCATTGGCTATTTCTATGAGAAATTACATTATCTATCTATCTATCTATCTATCTATCTATCTATCTATCTATCTATCTATCTAATCTATCTTATCTATCTAATCTATCTATCATTAAATGAGGTTTTGTCTCCTGCGAGAAGACAGTAATTTATATTTTTAGAATTAAAGAACATAATAAAGTGTCCTATTAATAAATGATCAGAGTTGGAAGCCCTGTACTCTACATGGTGGTTTTACACGTTTTTTTTTTCCATTTCACATGCTCTTGGATGTGGTTGATGTACCCATGGGCGCTCGTGTTCTGCTGGGCAAGATATTCTCTCTTTTTTAGAACAAAGGAATCAATTATTTTTTATATCGCCGTTCTGTATCCAAGTTGCTGTAGTTTTTATGACCAAATATAGAGCTCTTCTGAGCGTATTTCCTCTAAATATTCTCAGTGTAGATGCGGGTTGTTTGGTAAATAAACGAGCGAGGAGAGGGGTTTGTGGTGTAGTAAAGTAAACCGGTCACAAATGAGGAATGGCCTCCGTTACATTAAAGTAAAGTGGACACTGATGTCCCATGGCTAGCCAAGAACACGCAGCGGGAGCCGTCTTCTTGTAAAGAACGTTGTGATTGCTGAAGGTGACTGCTCACATTGAACGTGGTGAACCTACTTTAGGAGCAGTCACCTTGTTAAAGTGGACTAGTCATAAACATTTAGTAGTAGCAGTCATCTTATTAAAGTGGACTAGTCATGACTGCTCAGTTGGAGCAGTCATATGTTAGTCATGAACCTTCAGTATGAGTAGTCACCTTGTTAAAGTGGACTAGTGGGGCTTAGCGGCAAAACCCTGGCAACGGAATTGGTTACAGGCTTTCAACGGCACTAGCTTGAGTGGCAGGGACACCATCTGGATTTGTGGGACACCGGGACTGGATTTGAATCGCTGGACATTCCCGCAAAATCCGGGACTGTTTGGAGGTAATGAACTAGTCGTAAAAGTTTAGCAGGATCGGTCATCTTGTTCAGTGGACTAGTCATGACCACCCAGTTGGAGCAGTCATTTGTTAAGAGTAAACTAGCCATGAACCTTCAGTATCAGCAGTCATCTTGTAAAGAGGAATAGTCACGAACCTTCGGTATAAACATTCAGCTTCTTAAAGTGGACTAGTCATGTCTGGTTACAGGGAGCAGTCATCTTTGTTAAAGTGAAGTAGTCATGAATGGTAGACTGGTCATTAACTTTCAGTATGAGCAGTCAACTTGTTGAAGTGGACTAGTCATAATAGTTTAGCGGGATCAGTCATCTTGTTTAGTGGACTAATCATGACCACCCTGTTGGAGCAGTCATCTGTTAAAGTGATCTCAAAAATATTCCGATTGCACACCTTCCGGCAAAATGGCCAAGCAGTAAAAGGGTGCTGAAACGATCACCGGCTGGGAACCGGAAAGCAAATCATATATATATATACTGGCCAGCACACCAGGAATCATAACTTTCAAAGATTTAATGCATATCTATTATGTCAAAAAGAGCAACGTCTCGAGGCCACGCAGGACCTCCTCGTCAGGCAAAAAAATCATCTTTTTGCCTGACGAGGAGGTCCTGCGTGGCCTCGAGACGTTGCTCTTTTTGACATAATAGATATGCATTAAATCTTTGGACGTTATGATTCCTGGTGTGCTGGCGAGTATATATATATCTGTTAAAGTGGACTAGTCATAAACCTTCAGTATCAGCTGTCATCTTTTAAAGTGGAGTAGTCACAAAAGTTTAGCAGGAGGAGCCATCTTGTTCAGTTCAGTGGACTAATCATGACCACCCTGTTTGAGCCGTCATCTGTTAAAGTGGACTAGTCATAAACCTTCAGTATCAGCTGTCATCTTTTAAAGTGGAGTAGTCATAACATTTTAGTGGGAGGACTAGTCATAATAGTTTAACGGGATCAGTCATCTTGTTCAGTGGACTAATCATGACCACCTTGTTGGAGCAGTCATCTGTTAAAGTGGACTAGTCATGACCACCCAGTTGGAGCAGTCATTTGTTAAAGTGGACTAGTCATGACCACCCAGTTGGAGCAGTCATCTTCTAAAGTGGACTAGTCATAAACCTTCAGTATCAGCTGTCATCTTTTAAAGTGGAGTAGTCATGAACCTTCAGTATGAGCAGTCACATTGTTAAAGTAGACTAGTCATAAAAGTTTAGTGGGATCAGTCATCTTGTTCATTGGATTGATCATGACCACCTTGTTGGAGCAGTCATCTGTTAAAGTGGACTAGTCATGACCACCCAGTTGGAGCAGACATTTGTTAAAGTGGAGTAGTCATGAGTCATGACCACCCATTTGGAGCAGTCATCTTCTAAAGTGGACTAGTCATAAACCTTCAGTATGAGCAGACACCTTGTTAACGTGGACTAGTCATAAAAGTTTAGCGGGATCAGTCATCTTGTTCAGTGGACTAATCATGACCACCCAGTTGGAGCAGTCATCTGTTAAAGTGGATTAGTCATGACCACCCAGTTGGAGCAGTCATCTTGTTAAAGTGGACTAGTCGTGACCACCCAGTTGGAGCAGTCATCTTTTAAAGTGGACTAGTCATAAACCTTCAGTATGAGCAGACACCTTGTTAAAGTGGACTAGTCATAAAAGTTTAGCGGGACCAGTCATCTTGTTCAGTGGACTAATCATGACCACCCAGTTGGATCAGTCATCTGTTAAAGTGGACTAGTCATGACCACCCAGTTGGAGCAGTCATCTGTTATAGTGGACTAGTCATGACCACCCAGTTGGAGCAGTCATCTGTTAAAGTGGACTAGTCATGAACCTTCCTTATCAGCAGTCATCTTTTAAAGTTTAGTAGTCAAGAACACTCAGTGGGAGCAGTAACCTTGTTAAAGAGGACTAGTCAGAAAAGTTTTAGTGGGGGCATTATCTTGTTCAGTGGACCAGTCATGACCACCCAATTAGAGCAGTCATCTGTTAATAGTGAACTAGTCATGAATCTTCAGTACGAACATTCGTCTTGTTGAAGTGGACTAGTCATGACTACTCTGTTGGCGCAGTCATCTATTAAGAGTGAGCTGGTCATAAACCTTCAGTATCAGCAGTCATCTTGGAAAGTGGAGAAATCATGAACCTTCAGTTAGAACATTCACCTTGTCAAAGTGGACTAGTCATGACCGCTCAGTTGGAGCATTCATTTGTTAAAGTGGACTAGTCATCAACGCTTAGTGTGAGCAGCCATCTTGTTTAAGCGGGCTAGTCATGCTGGGCAAGAGGCAGCCATATTAGTGTCCAAGCCAAAATTAAGCCTCTGAACAATCTTCAGATGACAGCCGCCATTTTGTTAGCACCAGTATTCACCCAATAAAATTACAAGGAGGTTTTGAGGGTATCACCAATAAAACTTAACCCTGTCAAGACAAGTCCATTTCCCAGTTTAACCAAGAACTGGAACATGAAGTCTAAAAATCCCTGTCGGGTTTATTGAGCATCATGGGACTACAGGGCACAGCCCTACTGTATATAACTTTGTAGGGTCTTCTGTTTGCAGCAATATGGAGCAACCAATCAAACACAAGCCTTTATTGCTCTGCTCACTTTGAGTTGCTAAAAGCTTGTTCCAGATTGGACAATATTTGTGCAGTGCACCATGGCTTTTGGTGCCCTTGCAATGAGCCCCAGATGTTTTCCTGCAAAAATATTACTGCAAGCTCTTCAGGCGAGATAAAAATACCATTAGGGTTCTGCTGTGATGACTTCTTTTCGGCAAATGAGAGAGATGTCAGTCTGATGACAGGGGAGATGATGAAAGTATTTTATCTGCAGGCGCGGGTGTCACACAAAGCGGCCTCCGTGTAATGCTGGAGGGAAGCACTGCCACTTATCAGACAGAAGACATGTCTAACCTTTCCGCCTCCCCCATCCTCTCCCTTAAGGTGTCAGACTCACAGATAATCGGGTTTCTTCAACGCGTGCAAAGGAGAATCTTAATCATGCCAAGGGCAGCTCTGGCTATTACCCCTTGCACCCCAATCACCATGCTGAATACACAGACAAATTCCTGCCTCTAGGTCAAATTCATACATGTTCATAGAACACCCAGCAGCCTTCATAGATGGCTGCCAATTCACCAGTCAACCGCCAAGTTTCTGAATGTAGCACATGGTGGCCACCATTTGCGGTTGGTAACACAGGATTCTATGTGGAAGATATGCCATATGGCCAAACGTTTGTGGACACCTGATCATCACACCTATATATAAACTTGTTGAATAGCTCCATGGACAACCAAGTGTCTGTTGGATCTTGTGTCCATTCAGCCTAAAAAAAACATTTATGAGGTCAAGTACTGATGTTAGTTGAGGTGAACAGGCTCACAATCAGCATTCCAATTCATCCCAAAGGTGATATAGAATTGGCGTACCATCATCCTAAAGGTGTTCAGTAGAGTTAAGGTCAGAACTCTGTGCAGGACACTTGAGGTCTTCCGGGCCAAATTCATCAAGCCGTGTCTTTATGGAGCTGGCCACCAGTTATGAGATCAGGTACTGGTAATGAATGAGTAGACATGGCTCACAATTGCGACTTCAATTAATTCCAAAGATGTTGAGTAGAGTTGAGGTCAGAACTCTATGCAGGACACTTAAGGTCCTCCATGCCAAACTCATCATGCCATGTCTTTAAGGAGCTGGCCACCAGTTATTAGGTCAGGCACTGGTGATGAATGAGTAGGCATGGCTCACAATTGCGGCTCCAATTAATTCCAAAGGTGTTGAGTAGAGTTGAGGTCAGAACTCTATGCAGGACATTTAAGGTCCTCCATGCCAAACGCATCAAGCCTTGTCTTTATGGAGCTGGCCACCAGTTATTAGGTCAGGCACTGGTGATGAATGAGTAGACATCGCTCACAATTGCGGCTCCAATTATTTCCAAAGGTGTTGAGTAGAGTTGAGGTCAGGACTCTGTGTAGGACACTTGAGGTCCTCCACACCAAACTAATCAAACAATGTTATACACTATATATAACACGTAACCATCAGACCTACATAAACCCATTGGACAACCCATTCCAAAACCATGGCCATTAATATAGTGCTGCCCCCCTTTGTGGTCTATAACATCCTCCACTCATCTGGGAAGGCTTTCCACAAGATTTTGGAGTGTGTCTGTGGGAATTTATGCCCATTCAATTGATAGAGCATTTGTGTCATGGCTGGGCTCAGCCCTTCCTTCTCTGAGCTGGCCCCTCAGCTGTTGGCTAATTGCCAGCTCCTATCTCTCCACAGTGACTCACCTGTTGATGATATCCTGCTTGTCAGTCCTGCCTACTTAAGCCATCCAGTTCTGTTGCTCTCTGCCTTCTCCTTGGTCAACATCACAGAGACTTTCTCCTGCGTTCCTGTTGAAGACTTGCTTGGCTGACGTTCCTTCTGGCTCCAGATCCTGCTTGGTGTTCTACTACGTTTATCTCTGGCTCTCTGACATTTGGCTTGGCTGACTATCCGATCCGGGTCCGTAACTCAGCCGCCTGACGAGTCGCGTCCCATTGAATGCAATGGAACCATTCTAATTGGAGCGACGCAAGTCGCTCCGACTTAGAAAAAGGTTCCTGTACGACTTCGGGAGCGGCTCGGGGCGACCTGCATTGACTTCTATATGGAAGTTGTTTTGCAAATTGCCTCTGAAGTCGTCCTCATGACGACTTGCAGAGTCTCCCCCGAAGTCGTGCCGCTGCAGTGTGAACCGACTCTTATCCTTTTATTATTATGTTATTATTATTATTATTATTATTATTAAACAAGTGTGATTTAACTGTACTTCTGTCTCGATCCGATTCATGGTTTCCGACAATTTGTAAGGTTAGTCACTGATGTTGGTCTTGAAGACCTAGCTCACAATTGGCATTCCAATTAATGTTTATGTCTTGAAACAGCGGGATCTCCTGGCCAAAAATTACAACTTTGTACCTGTCTACCCAGGAGATCTAGGTGTCCTGGTCCACCTTTTGTGTGTTCCAGCTTCTCCTGCCACATTCCCTATAATGTAAAAGTATATGAAATCCAGCTGGGATAGTAAGGGAGTCCATTATAATGGGCATGCAGGTCCAGGAACACAGCACAGGGTTGGTGGCCACCCCTCATTATGGGCACAGCAGACACAGGGCAGTGATCTCACCAATAGGGTCCCTAAGAGATAGCAGGGGTTTAACCCCCCAAAACACTGAAATATTGGTTTAGGGTGGAATAGACCTTTACGACTGAGAGAGAGAGAGAGGTCTTGAGTTTCCCCACTTCTCAGGTCCATGCCTGGGTCTGTAGACATCAAAAGGAAGATCTGAAAACCCTAGTATATCTATTTGACAAATAACATCAAAGGCTGAGTTCACACAGGCTTTAAGCTTGTAAATGGTCATCTGAAAAACATTATATTCAGCAAACATTTTACAAAGCATTCAGCTGCTTTTTGAAGTCCTTAAAGCCCCCTTTATGTCCAGTATGGATTGTAGAATATACAGTTTAATATCATTTCTGGTTATACCTTTAACTTAGCTTTTTATTAGGATTCAGATGGTTTGAAAGCCTTTTTCGAAGCCTGCTAAAAGGCTGTTAAAAGCTACAGCCGCCATATCTGCATATAAAGGTTTCTTTAAGGGCTTTAAGAAAGCTACTTTAAGCTTGCTAAAATCTTTATAAATGCTTTCTGTATCTGATGCCCACTACATTGGTGGTCAGTGGGAAGAATTCCCCTTACATTGGTGGTAAGTGAAGAGAATGCTCCTTCAATTGACAGTTTACATTGGTGGTCAGTGGGAAGAATGTTCCTTACATTCCTGGTCAGTGAGACAAATGTCCCTTAAGTTGGTGGTCAGTGGGAAGAATGTCCTTTTATATTGGTGATCAGTGAGAAGAATGCTCCTTATATTGGTGGCCAATGGGAAGAATATTCCTTACATTTGTGGCCAGTGAGAAGAATGTTCCTTACATTGGTGGCCAGTGAGAAGAATGCTCCTTATATTTATGGATAAAGGGAAGAATGTTCTTACATTGGTGGCCAGTGAGAAGAATGTCCCTTACATTGGTGATTAATGGGAAGAACGCTCCTTATATTGGTGGTCAATGAGAAGAATGTTCCTAACATTGGTGATCACAGTGGGAAGAATGTTCCTTACCTTGGTGGCCAGTGAGAAAAATGTTTTTACATTGGTGGTCAGTGGGAAGAATGTTCCTTATATTGGTGGACAATGAGAAGAATGTTCCTTACATTGGTGATCAGTGGGAAGAATGTCCCTTACATTGGTGGCCAATGGGAAGAATGTCCCTTACATTGGTGGCCAGTGAGAAGAATGTTCTTACGTTGGTGGTCAATAAGAAGAACACTCCTTACATTGGTGGTCAGTGGGAAGAATGTTCCTTATATTGGTGGACAATGAGAAGAATGTCCCTTACATTGGTGATCAGTGGGAAGAACACTCCTTACATTGGTGATCAGTGAGAAGAATGTCCCTTACATTGGTGATCATTGAGAAGAATGTTCCTTACATTGGTGATCAGTGGGAAGAATGCTCCTTACATTGGTGATCAGTGGGAAGAATGTTCCTTACATTGGTGATCAGTGGGAAAAATGTCTCTTACATTGGTGATCAGTGGGAAGAATGCTCCTTATATTGGTGGCCACTGGCCAGGGAGAAGAATGCTCCTAACATTGGTGGCCAGTGAGAAGAATGTTCCTTACATTGGTGGTCAATGGGAAGAATCCCACCTTACAGATGGCTTAAAAGACCATAGGTGTCAATGGTTACTGTACTAAAAGGTAGAAATTGTTACTCCTCAAGGAACCCCTGACCACCTCTGAGGGAACCCTGGTTGAGAAAGGCTGCCTTAGAACATTGATTTAACAAATTTGGAACAAAATGGCCGCACCACAACTAACAGCCTGCACATCAGCCCCAGCGCTGCCTCTTAATTGAGGCCTCTCCAGGTCGTTCCGGTATCAGATTAGCCTTGTAATTACACATCCTGCAGGAATTCTTAGTAATGCTGTACAATACAAGAGCGCCATTTCCTCCTTCCTGCCAGCCGCAGCCCATCTACGGGGAAGTAGGAGTTAAGCTTTGACGAGAAACGGATATTATCGTTAACCTTAAACCTAAAGCAGCGATCGTCTGGCAATCCACCGCCAGCCAGCTAGAATAATGGTTAAAGTACAGCAGGGTGGCAGAGACGAGGAAACAACAGGAACCTGATCCAATCTTTTGCAGGTTACTCATACCTATCAGCGGCGCTCTCCTGCCAACCCACCCCTCGCCTTCCCTCTCTCCGCAGATGTGTCGATCCGCTCGTCCCTGCTTAATATGGAAACGCCGAATGGCCTTTTCAAGCGGCTTGCTCAATAGCTGCAACGCAATGATTCATCCGCTCTTAAAAGTCGGCATATCGTGCAGCCGCTGAGATGTATCCACTTTTATGGTCTTTCTTATCCCAAGCATCACTGCATGCGTTAGGAAACAAACTCCTCCACAATGTGTTTTATATATATAATACAGTTTACATACGTTGTATGTTGGCATCCATATGTTCACGGCTACCACCTGGCGCTTTTCAGAATCCATTAACCGCTTGACGACCGCCATACGAGTATTTACGTCAACAAAGTGACACGGCTGGGCAAATGGGCGTATATATACGTCCCCTTTAATTTACCGGACGTGTGTTCGCGCACGACCCTGACCCTGCCCTCCGTGCCCGTGCCCGCGGGGCTCGGCTGACTCGATGTCCGCCCGTGTCCCACGATCGGGTCACAGAGCTGAAGAATGGGGAGATGTCAGTGTAATAACACAACATCTCCCCATTCTTCCCAGTGACATGTCACTGATCGTCTGTTCCCTATCATCTGGAACAACGATCAGTGATGTGTCACGGCAAGCCACGCCCCCTAACAGTTAGAATCACTCCCTAGGACACACTTAACCCCTTCCTAGCCCCCTATTGGTTAACCCCTTCGCTGCCAGTGTCATTTTTACAATAATCAGCGCATTTTTATAGCACTGTTCGCTGTAAAAATGACAATGGTCCCAAATTGGTGTCAAAAGTGTCCGATGTAATGTCACAGTCACGATAAAAATCGCTGATCGCCACCATTACTAGTAAAAAAAAACATTAATAAAAATGCCATAAAACTATCCCCTATTTTGTAGACGCTATAACTTTTGCGCAAACCAATCAATAAACGCTTATTGTGATATTTTTTTTGAGCAAAAAAACTCTGGTTGCTGCAATGATACATTGTTTTTGGGGACCCCAGGACAGTGACACTCCTGGGCTTCAAAACACTGAAACACTGACACTTTGGGGTCCAGAACAATGACACACTGACGCTTGGGGGTCCCAGAACAATGACACCCTGACACTTGGGGGTCCCAGAACAATGACACACTGACACTTGGGGGTCCCAGAACAATGCCACACTGACACAGGGTTCCAAAACAATGATACACTGACACTTGGGGGTCCCAGGACAATGATACACTGACACAGGGTTCCAAAACAATGATAAACTGACACTTGGGAGTCCAAAATAATGTCACACCCATACTTAGGGGTCCCAGAACAATGACACCCTGACACTTGGGGGTCCCAGAACAATGACACACTGACACTTGGGGGTCCCAGAACAATGCCACACTGACACAGGGTTCCAAAACAATGACACACTGACACTTGGGGGTACAGAAAAATGACACACTGACACTTTGGGGTCCAGAACAATAACACACTGACACTTGGGGGTCCCAGAACAATGATACACTGACACGGGGTTCCAAAACAATGATACACTGACACTTGGGGGTCCAAAATAATGTCACACCCATACTTGGGGGTCCAGAACAATGAAACACTGACATTTGGGGGTCCAGAACAATGACACGCTGACGCTTGGGGGTCCAGAACAATGAAACACTGACATTTGGGGGTCCAGAACAATGACACGCTGACGCTTGGGGGTCCCAGAGCAATAATACTGTCGCTTGGGGGCCCGGAACAATGAAACGCGTACACTTGGGGCCCACAAACTATGACACACTCATACTTGTATAACAGCGATTCAGGTGCATTTCACCTGCAGAGTGTACAAAAAAGCCTTGTTGATCGAGTTACAGAGTTACAATGGTTGAGCAGCACGTGGTCACACCGACGTACGGCTCTGTATTTGATATGAAACAAAAGGCAGGAAAGCGGCAGCGGGGAACCTGGCGTTCGGCAGCGGCCCAGCTTAGATGCCGTGCCACCAGCAGCTCACTGTCGCGATGATCCTACCAAATGCATGTAAATTGTGCATTTTGCCTCTTCCCTGCTCCGCGTGCGTGCATTTAAAATTCATGGCAGCCTCTGCTGGGGAACAAGGAAAAAAATAAAAACAACAAAAAAAAAACACAACAACTGAGACATCAATGCTGTGCCGTCCCTTAATCTCGACTGACAAAATTGAAATCCCGCTCATTTTCATTCTACAACACTTGGCGTGCCAAAGCTGGCAGAACGCACTTTGAATGAAAAATAGGCTTCGGTCAAATGTTAACATTTTGCGTTTGAAATGACTCCGGGGACACAACCTACCCATTAGACGCTTTTAATTTTTATCTCGGCATTCATCTAATACAACTGTGTTCCCCTGCCGGCAAGATCAGGTGGTCGCCGTTATTGGTACTTTCTAAACTACTTTGAATCTGAGCATGGGGGATCGTGGACCATTGCGTCCCTAGTACAGTACTCCCAGCATCCCAGTCAGGTTTCCCAGACTTTCCAGATCTCCTAGGATCTCCAGCACTCATGGGATCCCTCCCGGGTCTTCCAGGCTTTCCAGAACTCCAGGTTCCTCAGCACTTATGCGCGTCACCCTCAAGCGCGTCGGGATCCTACGGGGCAAATGACCGCGCTATATCAAGATGCAACTCAACTTAACTCCAGCCCAGCAGGGATCCTATGAGAACTGGAGATCTAGGAGATCTTGATATCCTTGAAGACCTGGCAATGGATTCTAGGTACTACAGAACCTAAATGTCTGGAAAACCTGGAAAACTCAACAGGGATTCTTTGAATTCTTTGAGTACAATACCTAGAAGCTTTGGAAATCCTGGAAGACCTGACAGGAATCTTGCGAGTACTAGAGATCCTAGGAGTTGTGTAAATCCTGAAAGACCTGGCAAAATCATAAGATTCTAACCAGAGGCGGCCGCCTAACTTACCCAGTGCATTACCCCAGTTTTGAGGGTCAGAGGACCTTAACGTTGCTGTGATCAGGCAGCGTTAAGAGCCCTGACTCAACAACCAGTGAATATCGGTGACACCACCCCTTGTGGCGTCAATGACCCAGCATGCCCTCAGTCAATGACGTCACAAGGGGGCGGGTTCACCAGGTGACATCACAGGGTGACCCCGCCCCTTAGTTATTAAAGAGCAGGATCTGGGTGCCACCTTGTTAAAGGCGGCTTCCAGATTCCGATAAGCCCCCTGCCGGCAGACCCCCACAACCACCGGCCAGGGTTGTGGGGAAGAGGCTCTTGTCCTTGAATTATTTTTCGCATCATGAGTGTGAGTGGGGCCCCATGTCAAGTTTTGCCTAAGGCCTCACAAAGCCTAGAGCCGCCTCTGCATAACAGTTCTCTGATTGGCAGCACTGTCCTTTGTATTTTTGAGAGAAGGTAGAAGCTTTATTCGCCTTGTACATACTCAGGCTCTGCTTCCTGCTTTGCTACACAATGATTCTGCTTTACTGCTCCTTTCCTCAGGGCAGGTCTCTTAGTAATCTGACTCACTGAAGACAATGCACACTCCACATGGCTAATAATATATTTCAGCATTTGCAAAGCAAGGAAGTTGAGTTATTGCAGTGATATACAGAGCTCCCCCTGGTGGTTAATCTACAGATCTTTATATTTAATACAAAAATTAAAATATGGAAGAGCAAGCTTGCAAAAATCCCACCAAAGAATAACGTAAAGAAAATGTAACAATACAAGATAATCCATTAATCCAATGGAGTGGACTGACTGATGTCTGATGCCACTCGATCCCAAAGAAGCCGACTGCGTTTTCAGGTGCCCTAACTCACGGTCAAGGAGCTGGCGTCTCGCTCTGCCGATCACCATTCCTCTGGAGCTAAGCTCTGATAAGAAAAGCTTAGAAGGACATTTCGGCACAGCTATCTGGTGAATCACGTTGAAGCTACAGACCACAGTGGTGCGGAACGTACGGTATCATTCATTGACTTCACGGCACACCAGCCGGGCTTTCTGCATTTCGGCTGGTGATTTTCTGGTCTTCTGGAGATGCAATTTGGCGTGTTTTTGATTTCTTTTGTTCTACGGTATGTAAAAAAACAGGAGTTCTCGGATCATTAGGTGACTATCAAGACTAGAGCACTACAGCAATGGATGAAAAACTGTCCACAAGAGCTAACATCACAGTCACTGAATAAAGTATACTGTACCATCATTGCATATTGTGACATGTCAGGAATACATTCCTGCAAACATGTACTTGAAAGGTCCACTCAAAGGCTAGGTTCACACCTTGTGCCTGTCAGGAACATGCACAAAATTGCACGCAGATTGCACAAAAACACGTTGCACACGCACGTAGGGTAGCCTATTGAATACAATAGATTGCCCTACACACCATGCTAAGGGAATGTTTTTATGACCTGAATGCCTTCCTGACATGCACAGAAATGCATTGCGCTCGCACGTGGGACAGCCCATTGAAATTAATGGACTGTCCTACATGTGATGCGTGGGAATGTAGTCCCGAACTAAAAAAAAATTCCAACGTGCGCAGAAACGCGTTGTCCTTGCACATAGGGCAGCCCATTGAATATAATGGACTGCCCTACATTTGACCCCCCCTAAAATGTGTTCCTGACCTGGACTCATTCCCGACATACACAGAAACACGTTGCCCTCGCAAGTGAGGCAGCCCATTGAAATGAATGGACTGCCCTACACTTGATACGTGGCAATGCAACCCCGACCTTAATGCTTTCCTAACGTGCACAGAAACGCGTTGCCCTTGCACATGGTGCAACCTATTGAATATAATGGACTGCCCTACATGTGACGCTCCAAAATGCTACCCAGACCTGGACTCATTCCCAACATGCACAGAAACGTGTTGCCCTCGCACATGGGGCAGCCCATTCAAATTAATGGACTGCCCTACACTTGATGCGTGGCAATGCAATCCCGACCTTAATACTTTCCTGACATGCACAGAAACGCGTAGCCCTTGCACATGGGGCAACCCATTGAATATAATGGACTGCCCTACATACGATGCTCAGGAATACTTTCCAAAACTGAATGCTTTCCTAACATGCACAGAAACATGTTGTCCCTGCTTGTGGGGCAGCCCATTAAAATGAATGGACTGCCTGCCCTACAATTGACATATGGGAATGCTTTCCTGACCTGAAGATTTTCCCGACATGCACAGAAACGCGTTGCCCTTGCAGATGGGGCCACCCATTGAATATATTGGACTGCCCTACATGCGACGCTCCGAAATGCTATCCTGACCTAGACTCATTCCCAACATGCACAGAAACACGTTGCCCTTGCACATGGGGCCACCCATTTAAATGAATGGACTGCCTTACATGTGACGCGTGGGAATGCAGTCCCAACCGGAATGCTTTCCCGATATGTACAGAAACACGGTGCCCTTGCACATGGGGATACCCATTGAATATAATGGGCCGCTCTACATGTGACGCTCAGGAATGCTTTCCAGACCTGAAGGCTTTCCTAACATGCACAGAAACGCGTTGCCCTTGCATGTAGGTCAGCCCATTGAAATGAATAGACTGCTTGACACACAACACGTGTGAATGGTTTCCCAACACGCACAGAAATGCGCTGACCTTTAGCGGATGTGTGGCGGTGCCATTAATTGTTAACGGCCCCCCTACGCATCAGCTGATATGCGTGTTTTCGCATGCACCAAACGACACGGTGCTGATGCGTTTTTGAAAAAGGGCCAAGGGACTTATTTTTCGCATTTCTTTGACGTAGGGCAGCCCATTGAAATGAATGGACTGCCCTACACGTGGCACATGCTCCGTGACACCAGCATGGTGTAAACAGAGCCAAAGTGCACTTTAAGGTTCCTTAAGTGCTATTGCAGTTTGGTAAATTGGGTCATTGGCTTTAATAATGAGCATTAAAGGACTTAGTGCAAAGGGCATTGACCCACAGCAACCAATCAGAGCAGGACTAGATGAAAAGATGGATTGCACCTGGCTTCCATGAAATTTTGTAATTTTCTCTTTGTATTTTTTCATATGCACCTGATGACCCTACACACAAGCATGCCATAGAGGAAAGTTTATGGCTTTTCTAATATGATATAGGGGTCGGCGTAATGCGAGTTTCTTAGATACAGATGACGCTTTCAGTGAAATTGGAATGGGAAACAACGTCATTGCTGCTGAACCTTCTCTAACCTGCTTTAATGCGATTATTGGCTTTTCTTCCCAGTGGAAGTTGCAATGCCGGCTTACAAAGAACTGGATGACATTCCTCTGTTCTCTTATAAAAAACAAAGTCCCCGGGGACCAGACAGTGAATTGCAATGTGCGCAAAGACGCTACGTAGCATGGCCGATGGGAAATGGATAAGTCAAGAACCATTTAATAAGTGGGTTTCCTGTTTAAGCCATACAACATGCAATGGTGATCTGCCATACAACACGCAATGGTGATCTGCCATACAACATGCAATAGTTATCTGCTTAAAATAAATGGATCAGTGACTGGTAACAGAGCTGTCTTAATGAGAGGGCGCACCTGGACACTGTTCAGGTGCCCCAGCTGCATTGGGGGCCCTGCACTTTCCCACAAAGCAGCTGGTTCTTTAGCCCACGCTGCCCCGAAAATTGGGAGCCCCATGATGGCACTGAGAGTGATGGATATACAGGGGAGGCAGGCTGGCAGCAGTGTGTGCCGTGCTGTGCAGAATACCTATTATTTCACAGCCAGCGGGGAGAGGCCACAGTGTAGAGAGGCCGCAGTGTAGGGATTATCAGGGATGTAGTGGGGTCACAAAGCAAGGGGTATATTATGATATATGGTTACAGTGCTGGGGGAAATGTCTAGGGTGTAGAGGGGTCAGAGTGCTGGGGGGACATCAGGGGTGTAGAGAGGTCAGAGTGCTGGGGGGACATCAGGGGTGTTGAGGGGTCAGAGTGCTGGGGGATATCAGGGGTGTAGAGGGGTCAGAGTGCTGGGGGATATCAAGGGTGTAGAAGGGTTAGAGTGTTTGGAAGATATCTGGGGAAGGGGAAACTCTGCTTGTCTGACTCCTATCTACTTGATGTCTGTTTACCTGCACTGTCTCCATTGTAGGGGCCCCAGAGAATAACTTTGCCCAGGGGCCAATGATGCTATTAAGATGGCCCTGACTGGTAATATTTTAAAGCTCCCTGGTAGGGTTTACAGCTCCACCATGGCTACTTCAAGAGAACCACCCTCACCCTGCTCCATTTTCCATGTATTGTACGGTACGAAGAAATCATCAAGAAGAGTGAGATACCATAGAGGTCGGAGGTGGATTCACATAATCCAGTGAGAAGCAAGTGGGGCCTCTAAGAGATATAAGCGGGTAATTGAAACTGCCAGCAACTGCCTGTAATGGAATATCAGTTTTGGATAAATGTATTTGGACAGTTCGGGAGGAAAGGGGGACTCAGGTGTTGGGTACATAATAGGTATAGTTATGGAAGATTGAAAGACAGAAAGAATAGAGAAAGTTAAGAAAATGAAATTTGGGTGCAGAAGAAGGACAATTGAGGAGAAAGGGATGGACAGACTTGTGTTCAGAAGAGGGATGGCGGAGGAGAGAGGGATGGACAGACTTGTGTTCAGAAGAGGGGTGGCGGAGGAGAGAGGGATGGACAGACTTTTGTTCAGAAGAGGGATGGCGGAGGAGAGAGGGATGGACAGACTTGTGTTCAGAAGAGGGATGGCGGAGGAGAGAGGGATGGACAGACTTGTGTTCAGAAGAGGGATGGTGGAGGAGAGAGGGATGGACAGACTTGTGTTCAGAAGAGGGATGGTGGAGGAGAGAGGGATGGACAGACTTGTGTTCAGAAGAGGGATGGTGGAGGAGAGAGGGATGGACAGACTTGTGTTCAGAAGAGGGATGGTGGAGGAGAGAGGGATGGACAGACTTGTGTTCAGAAGAGGGATAGTGGAGGAGAGAGGGATGGACAGACTTGTGTTCAGATGAGGGATGGCGGAGGAGAGAGGGATAGACAGACTTGTGTTCAGAAGAGGGATGACGGAGGAGAGAGGGATAGACAGACTTGTGTTCAGAAGAGGGATGGTGGAGGAGAGAGGGATGGACAGACTTGTGTTCAGAAGAGGGATGGCGGAGAGAGGGATGGACAGACTTGTGTTCAGAAGAAGGATGGTGGAGGAGAGAGGGATGGACAGACTTGTGTTCAGAAGAGGGGTGGCATAGGAGAGAGGGATGGACAGACTTGTGTTCAGAAGAGGGGTAGCGTAGGAGAGAGGGATGGACAGACTTGTGTTCAGAAGAGGGATGGCAGAGGAGAGAGGGATGGACAGACTTGTGTTCAAAAGAGGGATGGTGGAGGAGAGAGGGATGGACAGACTTGTGTTCAAAAGAGGGATGATGTAGGAGAGAGGGATGGAGGATTTGGGACCAAACGAGTGGAGGGTTTTAGGTCCAGAAGAGCTACATGTGTGGAGGATGAATAGGGGAGGATGGACAGATCCAGCACAAAGATTTCATTTGTGGAGGAAAGAGGGATAGAAGGATTTCGGTCCAGAAAAGGGACAGTTGTGGAGAATAGAATTACAGAGGATTTGGGTGCAGAAGAGGAACCATTGTGGAGGAGAGAGGGATAGAGGCAATTTAATCCAGAAGAGGAACAGTTATGGAGGAGAGGGGAATGCAGGATTTGGACCCAGAAGATGACAATTGTGGAGAATGGAATTACAAAGGAATTGGGTCCTGGAGAGGGACAGTTGTGGAGGACGGAGGGGTGGGGGATTTGGGTCCTGGAGAAAGACAATTGTGGAAAATATAATTATGGAGAATTTGGGTGCACAAGAGGAACCGTTATGGAGGATGGTAGGATGGATGATGATTTGGGTCCAGAGAAAAAGACAGTTGTTGAGAATGGAAAAATTGAGGATTTCGGATCCGAAGAGAAACAAATGTGGAGGAGAGAGGGATGGAGGCCTTTGAATCCAGAAGAGGGATAGTTATGGAAAAGAGGGAGATGCACGATTTGGGTCCAGAAGAAGACAGTTGTGCAGAATGGAATTACGCAGGAGAGGGACAGTTGTGGAGAATATGATTACAGAGGATTTGGGCGCAGAGAGGAACAGTTGTGGAGGATGGAAGGATGGAGGATTAAGATTCAGAAGAGGAACAGTTATGGAGGATGGAGGATTTAGGTTCATAAGAGGAACAGTTATGGAGGATGGAAGGATGGAGGAGTTAGGTTCAGAAGAGGAACAGTTATGGAGGGTGGAAGGATGGAGGATTTAGGTTCAGTTGTGGAGGATGGAAGGATGGAGGATTTAGGTTCAGTTGTGAAGGATGGAGGAGTTAGGTTCTGAAGAGGAACAGTTGTAGAGGATGGAAGGATGGAGGATTTAGGTTTGGTTGAAGGATTTAGGTCCGGTTGTGGAGGATGGAAGGATGGAGGATTTAGGTTCAGAAGAGGAACAGTTGTGGAGGATGGAAGGATGGAGGATTTAGGTTTGGTTGAAGGATTTAGGTTCGGTTGTGGAGGATGGAAGGATGGATGATTTAGGTTCGGTTGTGGAGGATGGAAGGATGGAGGATTCGGGTCCAGAGAAGAGGACAGTCATAAAGCAGAGGGACATTTCGAAGATATGAACTCAGTTCAACCCCTCAAGCTTGCTCTGTGTAGCAGAGGCTTAAGTTTACAAAGATTGCCTGTCAGGAGTGCAGCCCTATCCAGGAGTCCCCCATACGGGCCCCTCGGCCTCTGACAGCTCGAACAATACTAGGAAAATAAGTGGCTCGGCCAGGCAATGTTTTTCTTCAAAGCGGCCAGCTGTTATACGACTCACTGCCTGTACTCTGAGAGGATCTGGAGTTTTTATCAGTGCCCGGCCACAGCTGGGTAAACTGAAATCTGGGCGACACAGTGATTCTTCAGCATTGCCTGGCGACATCAACAGAGCGGCAAAAAAAATAAGAATAGAAGAAAACGGCCCATGGACATGCGGTGACATCTTCATTCGGCCAAAAATTACCTTCTGGTGGTCTCAGCCTTTGCAATGGTGCCATGCGTTGGCCACTTGGCCACCTCCACCAGGGGTGCATAGGACACGGACGACAAAGGAGATGCAAGATTAGGAGACAGTTGTCACCCCAAAACAGGAAGTGCCTGAACATGGCAGGATCACAGGGGATTGTTTTAATGGAAGCTGCAGACATAGAAGATCGAAAACTATTAGAAGAACGAAAAGATGTTGAAGCTTCTGTGAGATTTTAGTAATTGGCTTTAAGCGTTCGGTTAGCGCGCAGCAAAGGCGCTTTTTTTTAATTAAAACCTTTGATCTAATTTAGGATTCAGTTCTTGGAGTCGTTACTAAGCCTGGTACACGCCAACCCAAATCTACAGCTTTGGCGTTGCAGGTTCCAATTAAGCCAGATTAGAAAGTGCGATATCAGTTCAGCAATTTTGTTGAGTGTTTTCACGCTTCCCGCCATGTTTTTTTTTATAGAACGAATAATCAACATCATCGGTAATTCTTTTGTTGATTGGTCACTCCCCCTCCCACCTGGTCACTCCCCTCCCACCATATTTTTTTCAACATTGCGTTTGACTTTCGACGCTGTTTGCCAAAAGGTTGTCATTGCAAGGGGGTCACGTGATGATTCTGGAAGGGTGTTGGATCAAAGGCTGACTTATTTTTCAGATATGATCCGGCAGCGAGAGCGCATGATCCGACCATTGAGCGATTTATCTCGGGCTGGGTTGTTTTTGATATACAGATGGTTTGGGGGTCAATGACCCAGCATGCCCTCAGTCAACGACGTCACAAGGGGGCGGGGGTTCACCAGGTGACATCACCGGGTGACCCCCGCAGCTTAGTTATTAAAGAGCAGGATCTGGGGGCCACCTTGTTAAAGGGGGCTTTCAGATTCCGATAAGCCCCCTGCCGGCAGACCCCCACAACCACCGGCCAGGGTTGTGGGGAAGAGGCTCGTCCTTGAATTTGTTTTCCCGTCATGGGTGAGAGCGGGGCCCCATGTTAAGTTTTGCCTAAGGCCTCGCAAAGCCTAGAGCCGCCTCTGGTCCCTCTCTTTTAAAAAAAAAATCCCTGCACCCAACTACAGGTGGCTGCGGCGCCATGAGGTTTTGGCGTGTACAAAAATGCGCGTTTTGCAGACGCATGGGGGTGCTGTTAACAATTAATGGCACATTCACGCATCTGCAAAATTCCTGAGCATGCAAAGATCTGAACCTGAACTTTCAGAAAATGCACCAAAAAAGCACTCATCTAATAGAAGTCTATTGTAAAGCGTGGGTAACCCATACAAAAAAAAAACGCGGTTTGGTAGCACCTTGACAATGTGAAACCACCCTAAGCCTACATACAGTATACACTATACGCAGACCAGATTGAAAGTCTTTCACTCTTTTTTTTTTTTTCGCCCACCAAACTAACCTGAGGCGCTCAATCCCGCACGTCTTTCCATTTTAAACACATGACAAGTTACGTACATTTTTTTCTAAAAACAGCCTTTCTCATCACCTAATTTTCCAACGTTGAAAGTACTTTTTCCAGCAACACATGCAATACACAAACAGTAATGTACGGTATTGAAAAACAAAAATAGCGGCGATGGAAATGACGTCATCAATTCAGGAATGTGTTTTTCTTTAAAAACTTAGCGATTGCAAAACACGCCTTTAAAAATCACATTACAAGCCCACCATAGACTTTAATAGGTGCAAGTTAAACAGATACAAAACAAGCATAAGAATCACGCATTTTTAAATGCAATAGCGCCACCATTGGCACACTGGCACCACAAAGCTGTAAGCGGTACCAAATGTTGGCATTAAGACAACCATGCTAGGTGCAGTTCAGAAGCCAGTCCACCCAATGCATGGTGGGGTGTTCTTGGGGGGGGGGGGGCTGCCCAATGCACGTTTATGCAAACCTGGGCATGAAGGCTTCAGGGGGTGCACAGAAGCAGTACCAAAGAAACATGGTGGTGGTGCCTAGTTTTGCCTGGATGGCTTAAACAATTGACAGGTCCTCTTTAAAAAAAAATATGATTATTTTACATGTGCACACCATAAGCTGTCGGCCTAATGATTGGCTCTTATGTGGTGTCTCTTTATACCTAGAGGAGCCAATCCTAACCAGGATTCTGTGGAATCATAGGGTTCCTCCGGTGGTGGCTAGGGGTTCCTTGAGTTCTGGCTAACTAAGCTCCCATCTGGTGGTGCCTGCATAGTTCCAGGTCCAATGCCTCATGGTAGAGCCAGCATTGACAGGTCCTCTTTATTTATTTTTAATGATTATTATACATGTGCACTCCATATGCTGGTGGCCTAATGATTGGCTCTTATCTGGTGTCTCTTTATACCTAGAGGAGAAACATAGGGGTGGTGCCTAGTTTTGTCTGGAGGTCCTCTTCACTTTTTTTTTTTAGGATTATTATACATGTGCATGCCATATGCTGGTGGACTAATGATTGGCTCTTATCTGGTGTCTCTTTATACCTAGAGGAGCCAATCCTAACCAGGATTCTGTGGAATCCTGGGGTTCCTCCAGTGGTGGCTAGGGGTTCCTTGATTTCTGGCTAACTAACCACCCATCTGGTGGTGCATGCATAGTTCCAGGTCCAAAGCCTCTTGGCAGAGCCAGCGTTATGACTGTAGAGGTGTTATTCTGGCCAGCTTGTATAGAGGCATTCTTCCCTAGGGCCGGAACAAGGGGTGGGCAGGAGGGGGGCTTCCCTGAGTTCTGACCCTCACCCTAAGGGAAAGGAGGGGGCGCATTTTGGCTTCTTTGCCCTGGGCGCTGGATGACCTTGTCCCACCACTGTTCTTCCCACTTACCACCATATTTTCCCAATGATCCCCAATGGACTAATCTCACCCAGGGGTTCCCCGAGACTTGAAAATTATTTCAAAGGTTCCTTGAAAAAAAAGTTGAGAAAGACTGATCTGGAGACATACATATGCATGTAGTCACATGTTAATCTGTGAAAAGACGTGAGTCTATGTATAGCTTATAATTATATATTTACATCAGGTCAGCCATGCATGCTTATTGCATAAAGAGATTCTGCTTCCGCTCCTCTTCCTTAGTGCACACCCACGTGTTCAGAGCTCCTGTCCATAGACTTTCACTGCTCTCCAAGGAGATGATCCTAAAATTCTTACAGGAATCATTCAGCACTGGTACTGACTGCTCTGTCTGACACACAGGGAGCCACTAGAGGGAGCACTTACCATCTGGTATATGAAATATATTGATGGATATATGACACGGCCGTGAGTGAGCATCACATACAGGCTAATTTTTATGGTAATAATTCAAGATGAGAATTTGCCAAAAGTACACTTTATGTCCATGTTGACTCAATTGCTTTTAAGCAGCTTGCGATCTCAAAAAAGTATGGCGATAGATGGGAACAAGCAACAAGCAATCACAAAACAATCAGAACCATTGGCTGGCTTGACCCATCTATATGCTTTCACAATCCAATACTGCAAATCAGCAAAAAATGTACATAAATTTTATGTGTTACCCATAATTTGCTATGTGCCAACCAATGGTGCCACTTTGATGGGAGGGGGGTGGATGGGAACAAGCAACAAGCAATCATGAAACAATCTGAACCATAGGCAGTAGGCTTGCTTGACCCATCTATCTGCTTTCACGACCCAACACTGCAAATCACCAAAAATGTACCCGAAATTTGTTGTTTGGTTCTATGTGCAAACCAATGGCACCACTTTGATGGGGGGGGGGGGTTGGGGGGAACAAGCAGCAAGCAGCAAGCAATCACAAAACAATCTGAACCATTGGCAGTAGGCTAGCTTGATCCATCTATCTGCTTTCACGATCCATCACCAAAAATTTACGTAAATTTTATGTTACCCAAAATTTGCTGTTTGGCTTCATGTGTCAACCTGTGGCACCACTTTGACCAGTATTTTCATAAAAAACGCCAGCAGAACAAGAGACATTTGGTCAGCAAGGATGATTCAAAAAACATTTCCAGGGACCTAAAAATTTGGGACTACTCCAGAGACCGGCCAACTAGGGTCACGTGTCATGGATGCAAAGTGGTCAAAGCGTTGGTTCATCACTTGAAGACCCTAGTTCTAGTTAATATATTGATCACTTTTGATTTTATTGTGTCATGTCGATGTCTTGGTGATCACCACATCAGAATAACTGCGAATACACTTATGACATCAGAAATCCATCAGCCCATCAGTCCCTGCAATAAGAACCATTAGCTGGCTTGACCCATTTATCTGCTTTAGCGATCCAACACGGCAAATCACCAAAAATGTATGTAAAATTTTATATGTTACCCAAAATTTGCTGTTTGGTCCTATGTGCAAAATAATGGCACCACTTTGAGGGAGGGGAAGTGATGGGAACATCAAAAAGCAATCATGAAACAATCTGAACCATTGGCAGTAGGCTTGTTTGACCCATCTATCTGCTTTCACGATCCAACACAGCAAAATCACCAAAAATTTACGTAAATTTTATGTTACTCAAAGTTTGGCTTCATGTGCCAACATATCGCACCACTTTGATCAATACTTTCGTAAAACGCCAGCAGAGCAAGAGACATTTGGTCAGGTAGGAAAATCAAGGATCATTCAAAAAAATATTTCCAGGGACCTAAAAATTTGGGACTACCCCAGGGTCACATGTCATGGATGCAAAGGGGTCAAACTGTTGGTTCACCACTTGAAGACCTTTTACGTTCTATTTAATGTATTGATCACTTTTAATTTTATTGTGTCATGTCTCTGTCTTGGTGATCACCACATCAGATTAACCGCGAATACACTTATGGCATCAGAAATCCATCAGCCCACCAGTCACCGCGATCCTCAAAAGCATCGGCCCGGCTACGGCAGACATAATCGATGCTTCTGCCGAAATTTGGGGCCTGTCCGAACCGTCCCTTTAAATGTCTCTATCTACGGCCAACATTGGGTGCAAACCGTACTCAGCTCCAGCAAGCCAAAGACTGGGAATTTACCGAGCTAAGAGAAGAAAAGCACCGACATAGGCGAGCCTTTATTCCGCTAAGCGGAGGAACAAGCAACCTTAATATGATAAAAATTGATCTCTTTGTCCTGCGCAAAAAAAAAAAAAACAGAGACATTGCTCAGTCTGCGAGACTCTGCTTTGTGCCGTGTAAGTTATTACTCCGTACAAAGCGGCAGATAAGCAGCTCAACGTTGGCTCGGCATCGGCACACAATCATCGGTATTATAAACCCTGTGCACGGTACGTATACAAGATCCATCAAGCGGCGCTGGCCGTTTGCGACACATCTCCAGGGATTTTATAGAAACGATCTATCTATAGCCAAGGTAGGGAAGGGGTTAATCAGGCCTCGACGATAACTCCGATTAACCTCCGATAACTGAGTAGGCAATAACAAAAAAAAATTATCAAATAATAACTGAGCAGGCAAGACAACACAAACCGAAGAGGAACAATAAACATAAGAAGAACTGAGCAAGCAAGAAAAAAAAAAAAATCAAAAACAATAACCCGAGAGGCAATGACGGCACAAAGCAAAGAGAAATAATAATAAAAAAAAATTGTAACTGAGAAAGCAAAAGAGCACCAATCAAAAATAATAACTGAAGGGGCAAGACAACACAAAGCAAAGAACAATAATAATAAAAATGTTAACCTAGAAAGCAAAAAAAACAACACCAGCCAAAAAAAAGAATAATAAACACATAATTATAACCGAGTAGTCCGTAACTCCGGTGACTTAGCAAAAGGGAATGTGTACAGTAATGCTTAGAATTTTTTTAACTGCTTAAATCCCGACTCAGTCAGCCGTGATAACTGCTATGTTTTTTTTGGAGAGCTCGTTGGCCAAGGTGCCAAGGCTGCGATTCTACAATTGAAATGTTGGATATTTTCGAGCATCAATGACAAGTAGTGCCAAGATGCCCAACCCCTCCAAAGTAACCCAGGCTTCAATTCTGCAAGTGAAAGGGTCAGATATTCTCTAGGGTCAAGTAATGCCACGGTGTCCAACCTCAATAACGTGCCCAATCTCACTAAGGTGCCCAGTCTTTGATTCCAGAATTGAAAGGTTGGATGATCTCTAGAGTCAATGAGAACTGAATCCTAGGTGCCCAGGTTTCGATTTCAGAATTGAAAGGTTGGATAATCTCTAAAGTCAATGACAATTAAAGCCAAGATGCCAATCCCACCAAGGTGCCCAGGCTTTGACTCCAGAATTGAAAGGTTGTATGATCTCTAAAGTCAACGACAGTTAAAGCCAAGGTGCCCAGGCTTTGATTGCAGAATTGAAAGGTTGGATGATCTCTAGAGTCAATGACAACTAAAGCCAAGATGCCAACCCCACCAAGCTGCCCAGGCTTTGACTCCAGAATTGAAATGGTCAGATATTCTCTAGGGCAGTGGTTCTCAACTCCTGTCCTCAGGACCCACTAACAGGCCAGATTTTAAGTATTACATTGGGGAGATGCAGACTAGAATACTACAATCACTGAGTGACAAATATCACCTGTGATGTATTTCAGTTATCTTGCAAACCTGGCCTGTTAGTGTGTCCTGAGAGCCACTGCTCTAAGGTCAATGACAAGTAGCACCAAGGTGTTAAACCCCAGCAAGGTGCCCAGACTTTGATTCCAGAATTGAAGGGTTGCATGATTTTTTAAAGCCATTGACAACTAAAGCCAAGCTGCCCAACCTCACCTGAATTGAAAGGGTCGGGTATTCTATAGGGTCAATAACAAGTAGCACCAAAGAGCCCAACGCCACCAAGGTGCCGTGTTTCGATTCCAGAATTGAAAGATGGGATATTCTCTAGAGTCAATGACAAGTAGCATCAAGGAGGCCAACACCACCAAGGTGCCCAGGTTTCGATTCCAGAATTGAAAGATGGGCTATTCTCTAGGGTCAATGACAAGTAGCACCAAAGAGCCCAACGCCACCAAGGTGCCCAGGTTTCGATTCCAGAATTGAAAGATGGGCTATTCTCTAGGGTCAATGACAAGTAGCACCAAAGAGCCCAACGCCACCAAGGTGCCCAGGTTTCGATTCCAGAACTGAAAGATGGGATATGCTCTAGGGTCAATGACAAGTAGCACCAAGGAGCCCAACGCCACCAAGGTGCCTGGGTTTCGATTCCAGAATTGAAAGATGGGTTATTCTCTAGAGTCAATCACAAGTAGAGCCAAAGTGGACAATACTGCCAAGGTGCCCAGGGTTTCGATTCCAGAATTGAAAGATGGGATATTCTCTAGAGTCAATGACAAGTAGCACCAAGGTGCCCAGGTTTCGATCCCAGAATTAAAAGGGTCAGAAATTCACTAGAGTTAATGACAAGTAAAGCCAAGGTGCCCCATTTTCGATTCCAGAATTGAAAGATGGGTTATTCTCTATAGTCAATCACAAGTAGCGCCAAAGTGGCCAATACTGCCAAGGTGCCCAGTTTTCGATTCCAGAATTGAAAGATGGGATATTCTCTATAGTCAATCACAAGTAGCGCCAAAGTGGCCAATACTGCCAAGGTGCCCAGTTTTCGATTCCAGAATTGAAAGATTGGATATTCTCTACAGTCAATGACAAGTATAACCAAGGTACCCAACCCCACCAAGATGCCCAATCTTCAATTCCAGAATTGAAAGGGTCAGATATTCTCTAGCGTCAATGACAAGTAGCGTAGAGGGGGGCCAAGCCAATCGTCGTTTCCACGAGCTACCTTGCAGTCCCAAACAAACATGACACTACCAGGGTTTGCCGCCGTCGCCACAGCCGGAGACTTGTCACTGACAGCTGACGGTGCACAATGGAAAGGCGGCGGGGGGTCCGTAAACCCGCAGTAGACTTTATGACTATTCGGCCAACAGCAAACCCCCCCGCCGCTTATCCTTTGTTGCTCAGCACAAAAACTTCTCCAAACAATGCCAGACCAGTCCGGCAGAACACAACTCAGACTCTCGACACTGGACCACAAATTGCTGCTTTCTCTCACCATAAAAAAATCCAAAAACAGCACAATGGTTAAAAAATTTTAGAAATTGAGCTTACCTTGTTCTTTTTTCCAAGGCGCTGACGAGTTGGGTTAGTTTCCTCATCCGACGAAGGGGGTTTTGAAGGGGGGCCCGGGGACAAAAAAGAGGGGGGGGGAGGGATGAGGGGGGTGGCCCTTTGCCCCAGATTCCTGGGCTCCCTTGGAGTTGAGTAATTCCGTAGTGGTAGAACAGTGTGCAAACCAAGCTCTCTGCCTCTTAACTGGAAGCAGGGAAAAACAAACTACTGCATGCCAGGAGCTCGTAAGGCAGAGAGACAGCCCAGGATCACTCCCTGAATCCACAGCACCAATGACAACCCAACCTCCCCCCTCCCATCCTCCTCCTTCTTCTTCTCCTCCTGCCTGGAGGATCTCAGCAGCCTCCAGAGCTGTCAACGCACACTGCTGTCTAATCCATCAGCTCCAAGATCCCTCTCTCTGCTCCATGGCTGCTGGCGACCGAAGCGTTAAAGAGGGACTCTGCGAATAGCGACCGCGAAGGGTCCGCGACGAATAAGAGGAGGTCTCCTCGAAGTGTGACGTAGGGATCACCGAGGCTTTTGGTCTTTTTTTTTTTTTCTTCTAGAAACATGTCGTAGAACGAAACATACAAAACGAAAAAAAAAAGAAAAAAGCGCCCGTCGGAATTTACAATTATTAGACTTCTCTTGCGTTGCTCCTCTTTTTCTGGGAACTCCTTTCCCCAACCCTCGTTGATAGCATTGGGCAGGTGATAGGTTCTCTTTATGAAGACATCAGGGGTCTGTGATTGATCAATCGGGATTACGACATATCTGAATTGAGATTGAGATTAGGGTTTAGCCCTCATTTTTGATCACTTTGATGGAACTGTGAAGGTGATACCCCACCACCCCAGAGCTCGGAGCTGAGCGCATCCAGGTTCATTGGTTGTTCCCTGATCTTCTCCAGCTCACCACCCTGACACCCTCCCACCTCCCCGCTCAGAGCTGAAAGCTTCCAGGTTCATTGGTTGTTCCCTGATCTTCTTCAGCTCACCACCCTGACACCTTCCCACCTCCCCGCTCAGAGCTGAGCACTTCCAGGTTCATTGGTTGTTCCCTGATCTTTTCCAGCTCACCATCCTGACACCCTTCCACCACCCGCTCAGAGATGAGCGCTTCCAGGTTCATTGGTTGTTCCCTGATCTTCTCCAGCTCACCACCCTGACACCCTCCCCGCTCAGAGCTGAGCGCTTCCATGTTCATCGGTTGCTCCCTGATCTTTTCCAGCTCACCATCCTGACACCCTCCCACCACCCGCTCAGAGATGAGCGCTTCCAGGTTCATTGGTTGTTCCCTGATCTTCTCCAGCTCACCATCCTGACACCCTCCCAGCTCCCCGCTCAGAGCTGAGCGCTTCCAGGTTCATTGGTTGCTCCCTGATCTTCTCCAGCTCACCATCCTGACACCCTCCCACCACCCGCTCAGAGATGAGCGCTTCCAGGTTCATTGGTTGTTCCCTGATCTTCTCCAGCTCACCATCCTGACACCATCCCACCACCCGCTCAGAGCTGAGAGCTTCCAGGTTCATTGGTTGTTCCCTGATCTTCTCCAGCTCACCACCCTGACACCCTCCCACCTCCCCGCTCAGAGCTGAGCGCTTCCAGGTTCATTGGTTGTTCCCTGATCTTCTCCAGCTCACCATCCTGACACCATCCCTGGTTCTCTTCTTCCCAGCAGGGAGCCTGGCACCACAATAAATAGATAAATACGAGGGTTCTTCAAAAAGTTTCCGCATTTTTTTTTTAAAGGACCAGTTCACACCACATGCAGTCCAGTGCAGTTTTTTTTTCTGCATCAACAACGTTTTCGACACATTTTTGATGCGCTCCAGTGCGTTTTTGATGCGTTGTTGATGCAGTCCAGTGCATCCCCCCCCCCCCACTTTCATTCTTAACCTTCAGGGCTGGTTCACACCACAAAGATGCGCTCCAGATCCATTCCGAAAGGGATTCTGCAATGCGCGTTACTGACATGTTCCAGTGTGTTTTTGATGCATTCCAGTACGTTTTTGATGCTTTTTTGGTGCATTTTTGACGCAGTCCAGTGCATTCCCCCACCCTTTTTTTTCTTAACCTTCAGGGCTGTTTCTAACCAGAAAAATGCAATTCAGATCCGTTCCGAAAGGGTTTCTGCATGCACGTTTTTAATGCGTTATTGATGCGTTCCAGTGCATTTTTGATGTGTTTCCAGGAGAATTCCAGGTGCTTTTTTTCTTCTCTTCTCTTGCCAGTTCGCACCATAGAAGCGCAGTCTGGATGCGTTCCTGATGTTTTTCTGCATGCGCGTTTTTGACGCGTTTTTGGTGCAGTCCAGTGAATTTCACCCCCTATTTTTTCTTAACCTTAAATAAGAACATGTGTGTTCCAGTGCGTTTTTGATGCGTTTCGGTGTAGTCCAGTGCATTTTTGATGTGTTTAGGTGCGTTTCGGTGCGTTTTTGATGCGCTTAGGTGCGTTTCAGTGCATTCCGGTGCGTTCTTGATTAGAATTGTACAGCGTTCCAGTAGTCCTGTGTCCAGTGCAGGAAAAATGCAGCATGTTCTGGAACTGCAAGCACTGGTGTGAACGATGCCATTGGAAACCATATAACCTACTTTCCAATGCGTTTTCGATGTAGAAAATAAAAACGCACTGGACTGCATGTGTTGTGATCTGGCCCTTTTTTTCTCACTATACTAGGGTCCAGTGCATTTTTTATGCTTTCCAGTGCATTTTTGATGCATTTTACTGCGTTCCACGACAGTCCAGTGCAGGAAAAATGCAACATGTTCTACTTTTTTTTTTTGTGGAACCGGAACGCACTGAAACTGACTGCACTGGGGTGAACTCTGCCATTCGAGGACATGTGCGTTCCAGTGCGTTTTTGATGCGTTTAGGGTGTGTTTTACTGCTTTCCGGTGCGTTTTTAATGCATTTTACAGTGTTCCAGTATTTTGATGCAAAAAAAAAAAAAAAACTCCATGGACTGCATGTGGTGTCAACTGGGCCCTGAATATGCTAAGCACAAATTGCGTCAAAATATCGCTGTAAAAACGCACAACACGCTTTTCTCTAGCTTTTCCATTGAAGTCTATTGACTGTTCAAAGTGTAGAATTTATACAGCTTGTCTGAGCTTTCAGAAAGCAAGGGGCTGGGAGCTGAAGTTAAACTCTGCAGAGCTCAGTGAGAGCTGATTGGAGGGAAGGGACCCCCCCCCCCCCACCCCCTTTCCACACAGCAACAGAGCTGAGGCTGTCAATCACAGGCTGTGTGCTGGAGCTCCCTCCCCGTCACCATTTTTCTCTTGGTGTCAGGAAAACTTGTCAGTAGTGACTGATAGAAGAGGCAGCAGACAGAAATTACACTTAGTGCTCTGGATTGAGGCAAGTACACACTATAGAGGGATGTGCTTTGTTCATATTTCATATTAACTTCACACCGGCTGTTTCGTTAACGCAAATCTTGTGCAATTTTTTTTTTTAAGTGTTTTCGTGCTTCACCCCTAGGCGTGAGAAAAGCACCAAAGTAGCTCATGTAGCCCTTTTGGGCGTTGAGCTTCACCCGATTTCGAACGGTGCATTTTGATGCGTTCAAAGACCGTTTTTTGACGAGGGGTTTTAACAATGAATGGCACCACAAGCGCATCACGCGAGTTTTATAAACACTTTTTTTTTTTTTTTTTTTGCACGCTTTTATGCTACACGCATATGGCAGCCCATTCATTTTGAAAGGCTGCCCGACGCAGGACAACCTTGCCATCTTTGCTGCGCGCTTTGGTGCATTTGTCAAGCGTTTCGATATTTGTGAAAACGTGCGTCTGCTGGCCATGCTTAGGCTGCCATTAAAAATGAGTGGTCTGGCAAGTCTGACACACGTTTTTTTTCACGTGTTCCAGAACGATTAGGGCCTGTTCACGTCCGGTGATCTACATACAGGGCGCCGGACTATAGATTCCAATGGCAGGGGTGTGTTTTTATGAAGCACATGATTAGAGCAAGAGGCTGTAATAGGCTTTAAAATAGGGTGGGCTTGGGGCGCAGAGCATTGCGCCCCGATCCCACCCAGTTGTGTGACAATAGCCAAAGAATATTTGCTATTTTCACACTAAATCTCCTCCCCACCAACCAGGAAGCGGGTCGTGAGACCCGTTTCTCGACTGGCCAAAACATCAGGCGATCCTATTGGATGCCTAATGCCTAAGAGGAGGAGAGAGGAGACGCATGGCGGAAGCCACGGAGGAAGCTGCTGGTAGAAAGGACACCCGAGCCGCAGCCCGCTGCCCGCCACGCTGGAGCACACTGGAGCCGCTGCCCACGGCCCACCATGTTGGAGAACACTGGAGCCGATGCCCGCAGACCTCCGCCCGCCATGCTGGAGGACACTGGAGCTAATGCCACAGCCCACCGCCCGCCATGTTGGAGGACATCAGAGCCGTTGCCTGCAACCCGCCATGCTGGAGGACACCAGAGCCGCTGCCCGTCATGCTGGAGGACACTGGAGCCACTGCCCACCACCCGCCACGCTGGATACTGGAGCCGATGCCCGCCGCTACGCCATGCTGAAGGAAACCAGACGCCGTGCTGGAGGACACCAGAGCCGCTGCCCACCGCCCGCCACGCTGGAGGACACTGGAGCCGCTGCCCAGAGCCCACCATGTTGGAGAACACTGGAGCCGATGCCCGCAGACCTCCGCCCGCCATGCTGGAGGACACTGGAGCTGATGCCCACAGCCCGCCACCCGCCATGCTGGAGGACATCAGAGCCATTGCCTGCAGCCCGCCATGCAGGAGGACACCAGAGCCACTGCCCGTCATGCTGGAGGACACTGGAGCTACTGCCCACCACCCGCCACGCTGGAGGACACTGGAGCCGATGCCCGCCGATACGCCATGCTGAAGGAAACCAGACGCCGTGCTGGAGGACACCAGAGCCGCTGCCCACCGCCCCCCACGCTGGAGGACACTGGAGCTGATGCCCACAGCCCGCCATGCTGGAGGACACCAGAGCCGCTGCCCGCCACCTGTCGCGCTGGAGGACACTGGAGCCGATGTCCGCAGCCCGCCGCTCCACCATGCTGGAGGAAACCAGAGCCGCAGCCCGCCGCCCGCTACGCTGGAGGACACCAGAGCCGGTGCCCGCCGCCCGCCACGCTGGAGGACACTGGAGCCGATGCCCGCATGGATGGGCCACCATATGCGTGTTTGTTTTCTAAAGGCGTGGTTTGCCGTGATTGTCACGCAATCCTGTCGCAGTACTATTGCGGCAGAACGGCACCGCGTGCCATTAAAGCATATTGCCACCCAAAACGATTTGATTACCACGCAATTTGAAATTGAGGCGATTTTGCGCCTGATTACAAATCGCAAAGGTGAATTTTGGTCCTTAAGGCTGTCGCAAGTCGGCGCATAATTTTTCTATGTTTCGCCATCAAGCCCACTTTGGCGCCCCCCGAGTCAGCCGCCTTCTCACCTGAACCTGACCCTTGGTCCTCGGGCTCCGTCCTCTGCCTGGCGGTGTCAGTCTGGGGGGGGGGGGGGGGTTAAGTCGCCAACTCCTTGGCTGCCGGGGAGGTGAGATGCCCAGATCAGGGAGGCACACCACGAGCCGGGCACTTTGTATCTGCTAATTGGAGTTGGAAGGCGCTGACGAGATCATGTCACAGCTGCTGGTGTCATCTGTCTTCATGTCACAAAGAAGGGAGGGGGGGAGGGGAGACCGTTCCCCGGGAACAAAGAGAAAAGGACGACACGCGCAAAGTGGCACAGGTGACGCCGTGGTCGCTCGCTGTGTGGTCCTTCCGCCGCCGCGCCAACCGCAAATCACTAAAATGTCCTTTAAAAGTCACTTTCAATCTTTGTTTAAATCTGCAGCTTTTATTTAAAAAATAATCCCCGGTGATCCCGCCATGGAGGTCCTTGCTCAGGCACTTCCTGTTATAGGGTGACAACGCTCTGTCACTGTCTCCCAATTGTGCTCCTGCGTTGTCACCCTTGTTTTGAGAGCCCCCTGGTGGAGACTAAAAACTGACATACATGCTCAGCTAATACTGCCTGCTCAAGAACGCCCACTCCTCCAGACTGACACCCGTCCATCAAGGCATTTTCTATATTTGCATAACTCCTCCCACTGCCTGTAACAGGGCTGAGAGCTCTCTGTGATGCCTATGTACAGCACCCTGCCACCCCTCCCGCCAGCCATGATCTGCCTGCATAGCCATAGAGGATCAAAGAGACCCAGTGATGATGTCAATGGGTCTATAATAGGGGTAGGTGATGAGGAGGGGAGAACCAGAGAAGTTAAAAACAGATTAACCTCTTCTCAACCGCAGATCACGGAGAAAGGGCAAATCACAACGGACCTTTACCACGTGATCAGCTGTGTCCAATCAAAATACTTGGTTATCGGCATTCCTTTCCTCACACGCTGTCACAGTGAGAGGAGAGAACCGGTAACTGGCGATTCTGACAGGAGACGTTTACCATGATATCAGTGCAGCCTATCAGTGCCCATCAGTGCCCATTAGTACAGCCTATCAGTGCCCATCAGTGCTGCCTATCAGTGCCCATCAGTGCTGCCTATCAGTGCCCATCGGTGCCCATTAGTACAGCCTATCAGTGCCCATCAGTGCTGCTTATCAGTGCCCATCACTGCTGCCTGTCAGTGCCCATTCGTGCAGCCTATCAGTACCCATCACTGCCCATCAGTGCTGCATATCAGTGCCCATCAGTACTGTCTATCAGTGCCCATTCGTGCAGCCTATCAGTACCCATCACTGCCCATCAGTGCTGCAATATCAGTGCCCATCAGTACTGTCTATCAGTGCCCATTAGTGCCACCTATTAATGCCCATCAGTGCTGCCTATCAGTGCCCATTCGTGCAGCCTATCAGTGCCCACCAGTGCCCATTAGTACAGCCGATCAGTGCCTATCAGTGCTCATCAGTGCTGCCTATCAGTGCCCATCAGTGCTGCCTATCAGTGCCCATTAGTACAGCCTATCAGTGCCCATCAGTGCTGCTTATTAGTGGACCTCAGTGCCCGTCACTGCTGCCTATCAGTGCCCATTCGTGCAGCCTATCAGCACCCATCACTGCCCACCAGTGCTGCATATCAGTGCCCATCAGTACTGTCTGTCAGTGCCCATTCGTGCCACCCTTTAATGCCCATCAGTGCTGCCGATCAGTGAACATCAGTGCCGTATATCAGCGCCCACCAGTAAAGGAGATTTTTTTTTTATTTGCAACATTTTATAAGAAGAAACTAAGAAAACCTTTTTTTCCCCCAAACATGTTTGGTCTTTTTCGTTTGTTTAGCAAAAAACTAAAAAAAAAAACCCCAGAGGTGATTAAATACCATGAGAAGAAAACACTACTTGTGTGATACAATTATAAAAATGTCCTATGTGTACAGCGTTGTATGACCGCGCAATTGTCATTCAAAGTGTGACAGCGCTGAACTCTGAAAATCGGCCTGGGCAGGAAGGAGGGGGGGGTGAAAGTGCCTGGTATGGGAGGGGTTAATCATCAGCGTTTGGAACTCCCGGGGGCCCCGTAGGTGAAGCTCATATTTTATCTTCATTCTTCTGCTTTTGGTCAATCAAAGGTTTGCATGGTTCTTCTTCTTCTTCCCCCGGGCAGAGTTCCCCTTTAACCAGCCCGGCTTCTCCATCAGCCTCCATCTCTCCAGACAGGCCGAGCGTTTCATGTCTGATTGGCGGAGACGTCACCCGCCGTGTTCACATGACCACGGCGAGCGAATCAAGAGCTGCGTCATCGGCGGAGGCGTGTCCTTCAAAGAGAACCCGATCCCATCAAAACGTCTGATCGGCGGAGACGTCACCCGCTGTGTTCACATGACCACGGCGAGCCAATGAAGAGCTGCGTCATCAAGAGAGGCGTGTCCTTCAAAGAGAACCCGATCCCATCAAAACGTCTGATCGGCGGAGACGTCACCCGCCGTGTTCACATGACCACGGCGAGCCAATGAAGAGCTGCGTCATCGGCGGAGGCGTGTCCTTCAAAGAGAACCCGATCCCATCAAAACGTCTGATCAGCGGAGACGTCACCCGCCGTGTTCACATGACCAAGGCGAGCCAATGAAGAGCTGCGTCATCGGCGGAGGCGTGTCCTTCAAAGAGAACCCGATCCCATCAAAACGTCTGATTGGCGGAGGCGTCACCCGCTGTGTTCACATGACCACGGCGAGCCAATGAAGAGCTGCGTCATCAGCGGAGGCGTGTCCTTCAAAGAGAACCTGATCCCATCAAAACATCTGAAACCGAGCGCCGCGCAACCTGCGTCTAAAGTGATGACCATTGTATGATACCGTCATTCTCGGTATCTGTCCTTATTCTGTATGTATGGGCTCTGCACAGTACTACTTCTCTTGTCCTGTATGTCGGGTGTAATTCTCGGTATCTCTTCTTATTCTGTATGTATGGATTCTGCACAGTACTACTTCTCTCATCCTGTATGCCGGGTGTAATTCTCGGTATCTTTCCTTATTCTGTATGTATGGACTCTGCACAGTACTACTTCTCTTGTCCTGTATGCCGGGTGTAATTCTCGGTATCTCTTCTTATTCTGTATGTATGGATTCTGCACAGTACTACTTCTCTCATCCTGTATGCCGGGTGTAATTCTCGGTATCTGTCCTTATTCTGTATGTATGGACTCTGCACAGTACTACTTCTCTTGTCCTGTATGCCGGGTGTAATTCTCGGTATCAGTTCTTATTCTGTATGTACTCTGCACAGTACCACTTCTCTTGTAATGTATGTCGGGTGTAATTCTCGGTATCTGTTCTTATTTTTTATGTATGGACTCTGCACAGTACTACTTCTCTCGTCCTGTATGATGGGTGTAATTCTCGGTATCAGTTCTTATTCTGTATGTATGGACTCTGCACAGTACCACTTCCCCTGTGATAGCCCCGGAGTGGTGGCATCACACAGTGTCGGGGAGTCTGGTCTCCTCCTGTCGGCTTGATAAGTGAACAAGAAAGGAAAACAACGTAACCAGTTCCCCTCCGCGGCCGACCACTCACATAAGCAGCCCTGTGTATCCCACGACAACTGTCGGGGACAGCTGACGTCTGTCGGCAGCAGCTGCCGGTGAATCTGTTTCCGAGGGACAATGTCTATCAAACTGTCCCCGGCTCCATCTGTCCTCGTCCCCGGAACAGCCTCTACACTCCTTCTCTTCTCCGGTAAAGAAGATATCGCTAGGCAATATCAATATGTTACATTGTGTAACCAGCCCAGTGTCGTTATAGATATAGTTCTACTGAAGGATCATTGACAACATTTCAGTCTGATCAATTCCTGTGATCAGAATTTTCCCAGGTCATCCATAATCGTGGACACTGTCACATATAAGGGAAAAAAATTGGGGTGTGTGGCGGCCCTGGATGGAATTCTGGGAATTGGGGATCCCAGATGGATAGACGTCGGGATCTTGCAAGATATTCAGAGATATTGAATAGAGGAAGGAAAAAAATAAAGAGAGAGAGGGAGAGAATTAGAGAGAGAGAATGAGAAAGAGAGAGAGAAAACGAAAAAGAGAGAGAATGACAGAGAAAGAATGAAAGAGAGAGAGAGAGGATGAAAGAGAGAGAGAATTAAAGAGAGAGAATGAGAGAGAAAGAGATAGAGAGAATGAAAGAGCGAAAGAATTAGGGAGAGAATGAGAGCGAGAAAGTGTGAGAGAGAGAGAAAGAGAGTGAAATAGAGAGAGAGAATGAAAGAGATAGAATGAGAGAATGAATGAGAGACCGAGAGAGAGAATGAAAGATAGAATGAGAGAGAGAGAGAAGAAAAAGCGAAAGAATGAGGGAGAGAATGAGAGCGAGAAAGAGTGTGAGAGAGAGAATGAATGAAAGTGAGAGAGAGAGAGAGAGAAAGAAAGAGAGGGAGTGAAATAGAGAGAGAGAATGAAAGAGATAGAATGAATGAGAGACAGAGAGAGAGAGAGAATGAAAGACAGAGAGAGAGAGAATGAAAGATAGAATGATAGAGAGAATGAAAGAGAGAGAATGAAAGAGAGAGAGAATGAGAGAGAGAATGAGAGAGAGAGAGAATGAAAAAGAAAAAGGGAGGATGAGAGAGAGAGAGGGGGGGAGGATGAGAGAGAGAGAAAGGGAGGATGAGAAAGAGAGAGGGAGAGAGAGAGAGGGAGGATGAGAGAGAGAGAGAGGGAGGATGAGAGAGAGAGGGAGGGAGGGTGGATGAGAGAGAGAGGGAGGATGAGAGAGAGAGAGAGAGAGAGAGGGAGAGAGATAAATTAAAGAGAGAAAGAAATAAGTAAGAAAGAACGAAAGAAAGAAAGAAATTGAATGGTTGACTATAAAGTAAGAATGGACAGAAGGAAGGAAGAAAATGGTAAGATAGAAGAAAGAAAGAAAGAAAAAGAAGGAAGGAGGGTCAAAGGATAGAACAGAGGAAGAAATTAAAGGATAGAAGGAAGGCAAAAGAATTGAAAGAGGTGGGATGGATTAAAAATGTGTTGGCAAATTCATTGGGACCTTGTGAAGATCTTGGGCTGATGAACCCCTGGACGTACCATCAGTATGTCGGTTCCTCAGGATGGAAGTTTGGCTGGGGACTCCCCGATCATTTTAGATATAGTTCTACAAAAGGATAATTGTGGCTAATCTTTTCTAACCAAAAACATTTTTAAGTCTGATCAATTCCCTTGATCAGAATATTCCCAAATCATTCATAAAGTCTCTGTGATGTTGACCAAGGCGAAGGCAGAGAGCAAATGAGCTGGAAGGCTTAAGTAGGCAGGACTGACGAGCAGGATCATCAACAGGTGAGTCAGATAGGAGCTGGCAATTAGCCGACAGCTGAGCAGCCAGCTCAGAAAAGGAAGGGTTGAGCCCAGCCTTGACAGGGTCCTGGTCTACTCAACCTCTGGAGGAACCTGGCCGGGTGCTGGAAGGAGTACCTCAAGTGAAGAGTCAATCAGTGTTGGCTGGGGGCTCCCAAACTTAAAGCCATTGGGATCTTGTGAAAATCTTGGTTTGCTGAAGCCCTGGAGGTACCCATCAGGATGCTGATTCCTTAGGCTGGAATTTTGATGAGTACCCAAAGTGAAGAGTGAAATCAACCAGCATTGGCTGGGGGCTCCTTGATCATTTTAGATATAGTTCTACAGAAGGATAAATGTGGCTAATCCTTTCGAACCACAAAATTACAGTCTAATCAATTCCTTTGATCAGAAAAATCCCATTCTATCTATAATTGTGGAAAGGAAAAAAATTGGGGTGTGTAGCACCCCTGGATAGAATTCAAGATCAGTTTTTTTGTCACAGCTCGAAATAGGGGCTTACCGCTGGATAGCAGTTGGGATCTTATGAGGGTTTTGGGCTGCTGCTCACCTCCTGAAGGTACCTGGCATAATCCTGGTTCCTTAGGCTGGAAATTTGAGGAGTAACTCAAGTAAAGAGTCAAAATGTGTTGGCTGGGGTCTTCCTGAAGGATATTTATTTGGACCTGGAGTTTGATGAGTGCCTCAAGTAAAGAGCCAACCAGCATTAATGGGGGGCTTCCCAATGAAAATTCAGAAAAACCTTGTGGGGGTCTTAGACTGCTGAACTCATGGAGATACCCAACAGGGTGCTGGTTCCTCAGGCTGGAAATTTGAGGAGTACCTCAAGTGAAGAGTTAAAATGTGTTGCATGGGAACTACCCAATAAATAGTCACTTCCAACCTGAGAAACCAGAATTATGCCAATTACCTTAAGGAGTTGAGCATCCCAAGACCCTCACAAGGACCTAAAATATCCTTTGGCAAAGTCCCTAGACAATGCTGGTTGACTCTTCACTTGAGGTACTCATCAAACCTCCAGCCTGAGGAACCATCACCCTACCAGGTACATCTAGGAATTTAAGCAGCTCAAGCCCCTCACAAGATCCCAATAAATGTCCACCAGGAAACCCCCAGCCAACACATTTTGACTCTTCACATTTCCAGCCCGAGGAACCAGGATTATGCCAGGTACCTTCAGGCGTTGAGCAGCCCAAGACACTCATAACGTCCTAGTGAATATCCATTGGGAAGTGACCAGCCAATGCTGGTGACTCTTCACTTGAGGAACTCATCAAACTTCCAGCTAGATGAGCCAGCATCCTGCTAGGTAGTCTAGGAGTTCAACAGCCCAAGACCCTCACAAGGTCCCAATGACATTTTGACTTTTCACTTGAGGTATTCCTCAAATTGGATTCTGCCAGGTACCTACAGGAATTGTTCAGAAGCCCAAAACCCTCATAAGGTCCTAAAGAATATCCATTGGTAGGCGACCAGCCAATGCTGGTTGACTCTTCTCTTTTCACTTGGGGTATTCATTAGCCTGAGGAACCAGCACACTGTTTGATACCTCAATGAGTTCAACAGTCCAAGACCCTCACAAGATCCTAAAGAATATCTATTGGGAGGCCCCCAGCCAAAGCTGGTTGACTCTTCACTTTTCACCTGAGGTACTCATCAAACTTCTAGCCTGAGTAGCCAGGATTATGCCAGGTACCTTCAGGCGTTGAGCAGCCCAAAACGCTCATAACATCCTAGTGACTATCCATTGGGAAGTGACTAGCCAATGCTAGTTGACTCTTCACATGAGTAACTCATCAAACTTGAAGCTAGAGGAGCCAGCATCCTGCTAGGTACGTCCAGGAGTTCAAAAGCCCAAGACCCTCACAAGGTCCCAATGACATTTTGACTTTTCACTTGAGGTATTCCTCAGATTTCCAGCCTGAGGAACTAGGATTCTGCCAGGTACCTTCAGGAATTGAGCATCAGCCCAAAACCCTCATAAGGTTTTAAAGAATACCCATTGGGAAGCGACCAGCCAATGCTAGTTGACTCTTCACTCTTCACTTAGGGTACTCATCAGCCTGAGGAACCAGCACCCTGTTTGATACCTCAATGAGTTCAACGGTCCAAGACCCTCACATGGTCCTAAAGAATATCTATTGGGAAGCCCCAAGCCAATGCTGGTTGATTCTTTACTTTTCAGGTACTCATCAAACTTCCAGCCTGAGGAGCACCTTGCTAGGTTAGTCTAGGAATTTAGCAGCCCAAGCCCCTCACAAGGTCCCAATGAATATCCATCAGAAATCCCCCAGCCAACACATTTTGACTCTTCACTTGAAGTACTCGTCAAATTTCCAGTCTGAGGAACCAGGATTATGCCAAGTACCTTCAGGAGTTGAGCAGCCCAAGACCATCACAAGGTCCTAAAGTCAATCCATCAGGGAGCCCCCAAATTTGAGCCTTGACAAAAAGGAAGGATTGTGTTGGGATGGAGAGAGAAGGAAGAGCAGGTGAGAGGAGTAAAGAGACACCGCCTGCTCCACTTATTATAACTAGGGGTATTACTGACTGAGGCCATTAGACCCGACCTTTAGACACGGGGCTGGCACTCAATCCATCAGGGAGCCCCCAAATCTGAGACTTGACAAAAAGGAGGGGTTGTGTTGGGATGGAGAGAGGAGGAAGAGCAGATGAGAGGAGTAAAGAGACACCGCCTGCTCCACTTATTATAACCAGGGGTATTACTGACTGAGGCCATTAAACCCGACCTTTAGACACGGGGTTGGCACTCAATCCATCAGGGAGCCCCCAAATCTGAGCCTTGACAAAAAGGACGGGTTGTGTTGGGATGGAGAGAGGAGGAAGAGCAGGTGAGAGGAGTAAAGAGACACCGCCTGCTCCACTTATTATAACCAGGGGTATCACCAGCTGAGGCCATTAGCCCTGACCTATAAACACGGGGTTGGCACTCAATCCATCAGAAATGGGCAATGGTCTTTATATGGCTTGGGTTTGGCAGCTGTCCACAAAACGGAGGCCACCCAATTTGAGAAATCCACATGTTGTCGTACCAAACATCTTGAGAGTCCAAATGCTTTTATTATATACGTGAATCATGAAGAGAAAGCCAACGCGTTTCAGGGCCAGAAGATCCCCCCCTCATCAGGTCTTCAAAATGATATCAAAGTGTCTAATAGACAAAAACACAGCAAAGCTCTCGAACACATAAATCTTATCCCGGATGTAAAATACTGAATGTTCTTGTCATCAGCATCAGTGCTCGGTACCTACCTCATGTTTATTGGCAGCTCTTCCAGTCTAGCTCATGAATGTGGGTAGAATTCTGTCTCATGAATATTAATGAGGACTACATTTACATATTTACATAGTTATGAAGGCTGAGAAAAGGAACACGTCCAACTGGTTCAATCTCTCATTACTGTTGCAATTTTTATCTCAAGGAAGCGCAAAAAATAAAATGTATACGGAGCAATGGTGGACATTTCTGCATCATTAGAGGGAAGAAAATCCTTCCCAACATCCCCACCACCACAGCAGTTGGATCAACTCCAGAAATCAAATTATTCCAGGTAACTTTGGATATTATTAGCTGCGAACAGCATCCAATCTTCATAATTCCACCATTGATTTCACGATTGCTACCCAGTGAAGTAAAGCATTGCACGGCTTAACTGCTTTTACTGGAGAGAACCCCTCCCTGAAATATTATTTTTGCTTGTACTTGCTCTGCAATACTACAGTCCTTGAGGCTTCTCTTCAGGCAGCATGCTCAAGTCAGCGTAAAAACGTATTACCTCTCACAGAGATCACGGGAAAATTCCACCAGCCGCCACTGGTCGCTGCTACTTTAAGTCGCATAGGTTGGCATTGAAATCAATGGGCTGCGGCTTGTCATGTGACATTATGCTTCCAAAGCCGCACGACAGGTCGCTCTAGTGTGTATGGAGCTTTAAACCACAATCTCTGCATTCACTGTGTGCTTCTGCATGCGCTTTCAGTGCGTTTTCACTGTGCACGCATCCATGCACAATACATGGTGCATTTACAAGCATTCGTTGGCTCGCGTTTAGGTGCATTTTCGGTGCATTCTGGTGCGAAAAAATGCGGCATGCTGTACTTTTTTTTAAATGTACATGAAAACCAGTGGCGGTGCGCCCATAAGGGGCGCACGCCACCCCCTTTTTCCTGGCACCGCTCTATCACCAATAGATAGATTCATGCATTGCATGAATCTATCTATGGTCGCCGCTGACACCCCCTATTCAGGTGTCTGGCCCCTTTTCGGGCGCCAGGTGCCTGAATTACAGCGGCGGGGGTGTTTTTTGGAAGCACCTGATTAGAGCCATCGGCTCTAATAGGCGCCCAAAAAAGGTGAACAGCGGGCGCCATGTTGTTCACTCGGCGTTGTCTTAGCAAAGCGAAGGAATTTGCTTTGATAACACTGAACCGCCTCTCAGTCAATCAGGTGCTCGGGTCTGTTACCTGTCACCTGATTGGCTGAAATGTCAGGTGCTGTGATTGGACGCCTGATAGAGAAGACAGAAGAAGACATCAAGGATGTGCAGGACACGGCCGCTGACCTGCTGCGAGACGGGCGATGCACACTGGTAGCATTTGATGGGGCACAGTAGCGGCAATTAATGGGTACAGTGGCTGCGTTTGATGGCACAGTGGTGGCAATTGATGGCACAGCGGCTACGCTTGATGGGCACAGTGGCTGCGTTTGATTGGCGCAGTGGCTGCGCTTAATGGGCACAGTGGCAGCATTTGATGGCACAGTGGTGGCAATTGATGGCACAGTGGCTGCGTTTGATTGGCCCAATGGCTGCGTTTGATGGGCACAGTGGCTGTGTTTGATGGCACAATAGCTGCATTTGATGGCACAGTGGCAGCAATTGATGGCAGAGTGGCTGTGTTTAATTTAGCCCTGTGGCTGCGTTTGATGGGCACAGTGGCTGCGTTTGATGGGCACAGTGGCTGCATTTGATGGCACAGTGTCTGCGTTTGATGGGCACAGTGGCTGCGTTTGATGGGCACAGTGGCTGAGTTTGATGGCACAGTGTCTGCGTTTGATGGGCACAGTGGCTGTGTTTGATGGGCACAATGGCTGCGTTTGATGGGCACAGTGGCTGCGTTTGATGGGCACAGTGGCTGCGTTTGATGGGCACAGTGGCTGCGTTTGATGGCACAGTGTCTGTGTTTGATGGGCACAGTGGCTGCGTTTGACCTGACTGCATTGGATGTGAATGAGCCCTAAATATTCTTCCTGTCTCTCCAGGGGCAGGGAACGTTCTATCAATGTTCCTCAATAACGCTAAGCGGAGTTCTACTTGGCAAAATCCGAAAAGTTTATATTTGGCACCTAAGCAATAAATTGTTTTGTTTTTTCAGCCGCCGATTTAAGTGCGACGCGCTGCAACCGCTTAACGTCTATTGCGGCAAATGGGAGAAAATTGGGCCAAATTCTCCTGACTGCAACAATAATGATTTCTTATTTATTTCTCTTCTCCATTTGTTGTGTTGATGAAAAGCGCTAACACAATTACCGCGCGGCGGGCCGGGTAATGGACTGAAATTCGGATAAAGGGTTTTTTACCGAAACGCAGATAACGGCGTATTGTCTCTCCTACAGAGCCGGCCGAGTACCAGCCCGACGGAAACAGAGGAACCGAGAGCTTTCATGGAGCGCCGGGATTGTTCACCACAAAAGGCGCCTTGTAGATGGCGAGAATTAACCGCCGATAAGGAATGATTGTCCCACCCAACCGGTGACTGGAGGATTCTTTATATTGGGACAACTCAAAATGAATTCACTTTTATAAAGAATACCTGTCCTATTCTGTATGTATGGACTCTGCACAGTACTACTTCTCTTGTCCTGTATGCCGGGTGTAATTCTCGGTATCTGTTCTTATTCTGTATGTATGGACTCTGCACAGTACTACTTCTCTTGTCTTGTATGTCGGGTGTAATTCTCGTATCTGTTCTTATTCTGTATGTATGGACTCTGCACAGTACTACTTCTCTTGTCCTGTATGCCGGGTGTAATTCTCGGTATCTCTCCTCATTCTGTATGTATGGGCTCTGCACAGTACTACGTCTCTTGTCCTGTATGCCGGGTGTAATTCTCGGTATCTGTTCTTCTCCTGTGTGTACGGATTGCTCTGTCTGGCAGTACAGATTTCCTTTCTCTCGGATTATCGATAACCTCATTTAGTAGACTTTGATATTTCGGATGGGATTTGTCGGCTCTCCGGCGGTGAGGACGGTGATTGGTTGTGACGCGGCGCGGTGTCTGGAGGAGACTTCTCACCCCCTCAACTGATATGTGTTTTGGCATAAAGTCCATTCATTTTACATAAATTCGAACACGTCCGAGCTTATCAATCACTTACGCTAATCCGTCCCCAGTGACGTCTCCGGATTCATCCCGGCCTGCCGTCCCCAACTCTGATGAAATATCACTTCTTCGTGATGTAACCCGACTGCAAGCCGGAAGAGGTGACATCATATTATAGAGGGAATATACAGGGAGGCTTAGGGGACAGAGGAAGGAAGGAAGAAAGAAAGAAAGAAAGAAAGAAAGAAAGAAAGAAAGAAAGAAAGAAAGAAAGAAAGAAAATGGTTGAAAAGAAAGAAAGAACAGACAGAAGGAAAGAATAAAGGAAGAAATTAAGGAAGGAAGAAAATGGAAAGAAAGAAAGAAATTGAATGATTGAAAAGAAAGAAAGAACAGACAGAAGGAATGAAGAAAGGATGGAATGAAGCAAGGAATAAAATGGAAGGAAAGAAAGAAAGAAAGAAATTGAATGGTTGAAAAGAAAGAAAGAACAGACAGAAGGAAAGAAGAAAGGATGAAATGAAGTAAAAAATAAAATGGAAAAAATAAAGAAAGAAAGAAAATTTGAATGGTTGAATAGAAAGAAGGAACAGACAGAAGGGAAGAAGAAAGGAAGGAAGAAAATGGAAAGAAAGAAAGAAATTAAATGGTTGAAAAGAAAGAAACAACAGACAGAAGGAAAGAATAAAGGAAGGAATGAAGGAAGGAAGAAAATGTAAAGAAAGAAAGAAATTGAATGATTGAAAAGAAAGAAAGAACAGACAAAAGGAATGAAGAAAGGATGGAATGAAGCAAGGAATAAAATGGAAGGAAAGAAAGAAAGAAAGAAAGAAAAAAAGAAAGAAAGAAAGAAAGAAATTGAATGGTTGAAAAGAAAGAAAGAACAGACAGAAGGAAAGAAGAAAGAAAGGATGGAATGAAGTAAGGAATAAAATGGAAAAAAATAAATAAACAAAGAAAGAAAGAAAATTTGAATGGTTGAATAGAAAGAAGCAACAGACAGAAGGAAAGAAGAAAGGAAGGAAGAAAATGGAAAGAAAGAAAGAAAGAAATTGAATGGTTGAAGGAAAGAAGAAAGGAAGGAGGGAAGGAAGGAAGGAAGGAAATGGAAAGAAAGGAAGAGTCAAAGCATAGAAGAGAGGAAGAAATTAAAGGATAGAAGGAAGGCGGGAGAATTGAAAGAGGCAAGGATGGATGGATTAAAAGTAGGACTGTATGAAGGAAAAAGGGACAAGTGGAAGAGATGATGGCATTGATTATCAGATAGATACTGTATGTGGTATAAAGGGGTAAGGAAGAAGAAAGGAAGAAAGGATAGAGGAAAGGAAGGAAGGAAGGAAGGAAGGACGGTGGAATTAGGATTGTATGAAGAAAAGAAAGATGTAAGAAAAGGGAGTTAGGAAGAGGTAGGAAAGTAAAGAAGGGATAAAAAAATAACAAATTGTGAGAGGGAGGAATATGGAAGAAAGAGGGGTTAAACAAGAAGGGAGGGAGGAAGGGAAGGAAGTAAGGGACACAAGATGGAAGAAATTAGGAAATTAAATGGTTGAAAATGAAGGAAGGAAGGAAATTAAATGGTTGAAAATGAGGGAAGGAAGGAAATTGAATGGAAAGAAAGAAAGAAGGAGAGAAAAAAATAAAGAAAGAAATTAAATGGTTGAATAGGAAGAAAGAACGAATGAAAGGAAGGAAGGAAATGGTAAGATAGAAGAAAGAAAGAAAGAAAGAAAGAAAGAAAGAAAGAAAGGAAAAAATAAAGAAATTGAATGGTTGAATTGAAAGGAAGGAAGGAATGGAGGAAGGAAGGAAAGACGGGGAATTAGGATGAAGAAAAGAAAGATGTAAGAAAAGGAAGTTATGGAGAGGAAAGAAAGTAGGGAAGGGATGAAAAAATAACTAATTGTGAGAGGGAGGAATATGGAAGAAAGAGGAAATAAACAAGAAGGGATTGGAGGAAGGGAAGGAAGTAATGGACAAAAGGTGGAAGAAAGGAGGAAATTTAATGGTTGAAAAGGAAGGAAGGAAGGAAGGAAATTGAATGGAAGGAAAGAAAAAAAAAGAAAGAAATTGAATGGTTGAATAGGAAGAAAGATCGAACGGAAGGAAGGAATGAAGTAAGGAAGGAAGGAAGGAAGGAAGAAAATGGTAAGATAGAAGAAAGAAAGAAAGAAAAAAAATCTAATGGTTGAATTGAAAGGAAGGAAGGAAAGACGGGGAATTAGGATTGTATGAAGAAAAGAAAGATGTAAAAAAAGGAAGTTAGGAAGAGGAAAGAAAGTAGGGAAGGGATGAAAAAATAACTTATTGTGGGAGGGAGGAATATGGAATAAAGAGGGAGTAAACAAGAAAGGAAGGAAGGAAGGAAGGGACAAATGGTGGAAGACAGGTAGAAAGCAGGAAATATAAGGGTTGAAAAGGAAGGAAGGAAATTGAATGGAAAGAAAGAAAGAAAAAAAATGGAATGGTCGAATTGAAAGGAAGTAAGGAAGGAAGTAGGATTGTATGAAGAAAATAAAAATGTAAGAAAAGGAAGAGGGAAGAAAGTAGGGAAGGGATGAAAAAAGAAAGTGGTGAGAGAGAGGGAAAAAAAAGAAATTGAATGGTTGAATGGAAAAAGAAAGAAAGAAAGAAAGAAAGAAAGAAAGACATAAATAGTTGAATAGATAGAAAGACTGGATGGAAGGAAAGAGAAAGAAAGGAAGGAAAAAAGAAAGAAATTGAATGGTTAAATGGAAAGAAAGAAATAAAAAAGAAAGAAAGAAATAGCTTTTCAGATTCTGCATTGGGGTAACACACATTGGGTGTCATGTGGACACATTTTCTGACAGGGCACATGCTGACAGGAGGAAAGAGAAGAAGGTTGATCTCATCAGTCACCTTCACTGTCCAATCACAGGCTGGGGGACAGGGCTTTGAAGAGGTGACCAGAATGTATTGCCTAACTGCAGTAGAGAGAAGTCAGGTCACCAGCCCGGCTCGGCTGTCTGTGTAAATCTCAGGACTGGCTGAACAGAATCTCAGCTCCTCTGGCCGCTCTCCTTGTTGTGTCTGGACTTGTATTTAGCAGTCTACTCAGAGTTCAGCTTTACTTCTTTTGAATATTTCGGTTTATAAATTCTACAGAAATGTGATGTAATTTGAACCCTGTAGACGACACGCGTCTAAATACCTCCCAGCAGGTAAGTGTGCGTCTTTTCCCCCATCTGGGAAAGTTCTGCACGGCTGGCGGTGCGGCGCTCGCCTTTATCCAGGTCAGTCACACTACACAGCCTTTCTAATCCGCAGCCACTAATCCAATCTCAGAGCTGAGAACTTGGCTAAACCCGTCAACTTGACCTGCATCCAGATGGCTCCCTTCCAATCCAGGAATGCCATCGGAAAGGCGTCCTCCTCCGCCTACGCCACTGCCGCCCTGCAGCCATCTAACACCTTCGAACTTCCCTCTCATCGCTCAGGATTGCCAGAGAACCGGGCGTAGGAATGACAATTCACCTTGTCAGGTGACACCCCGAGGTGGCAGGTTAATGAGGCACTCCGCACCTGTAATTACACAAAAATCTAATTCATTATGGCGTGATGTCACCCGCCGAGAACGCAGGACGGCAAGAACGGCTTCCCGTGACAGGCGTCGGCTCTGTACACCCTGATCTACCCAACCGTGATACTGGATCTTCCTCCTATGACACCGGTTATCAGTATTCAGGGAATTGGTACCCCGGAGGGGGGAGGGGTGGAGGTACCTGGAGGACAGGTCTGCCATCGGATGTGACATAATGTTGTGGGATATGAGTAACATTTTATATACGATTAGTCAGAATGATTTATATAGCGCCATAGGCATTGCGGTGATAGGAACACGAGCCAATGACACAGAGGATAGGAAGATATCTATCTATCTATCTATCTATCTATCTATCTATCTATCTATCTATCTATCTATCTATCTATCTATCTATCCATCCATCTATCTATCTATCTCTAGCAGCTCAGATCCCCCTGTTCCCCCTCACAGCAGTGACTCAGCAGCCATACCCCTCAGACCTCCCATGAAACACCACATCTTGCATAGCTGGTTGCTAAGGAGTGGACCGGGAAGCCGGCTGCCGCGTCCTTAACAACAGATGAATCATTAGCTGTCTGGGGAAGCACCTCTTCCCCACAGCCCTGGCCGGTGGTTGTGGGGGTCTGCGGGCGGGGGGGGGCTTATCGGAATCTGGAAGCCCCAGATCCCACCCACACCCATGTGAATGAGTAGGGGTACATAGTACCCCTACTCATTCACCAAAAACGTTAGGCAGCACTGATGGGCACTGATTTGCGGCATTTATGTGCACTGATAAAGCAACACTGATGAGGCAGCACTAACACCAATAGGTGCCACTGATGGGCACTAATAGGTGACACTGGGACTGACAGGTGGCACTGATGAACTGCACTGATAGGTGGCACTGATAGGTGACACTGGCACTGATAGGTGGCACTGATAGGCAGCACTGATGAGCACTGATTTGTGGCATTTATGGGCACTTATAAGGCAACACTGATGAGGCAACACTAATAGGCGGCACTGATGGGCACTAATAGGTGACACTGGCACTGACAGGTGGCACTGATAGGTGGCACTGTTAATGACAGGTGGCACTGATGAACTTCACTGATAGGTGACAGTGGTACTGATAGGTGGCACTGGCACTGATGAGCTGCACTAATGAGCACTGGTAGTGATAGGCCTAGAAGGCACTGACAGCCCGTCGCCCACCCTCCCTATCAAACAGAAAACCCACTTCAGCCAGAGCCAGTACACTGAGCTGCACTTATCTGCCCAACTTCCCCAGCCCCATGCAGAGGCAGAGCCTACTTGTTCTTGTACGTTGCTTGCAGTGGCGCCCACACTCCTTTTCCCACCAGCATCTCGGGCCGGCCTCGGGATGACGTCATACTGGCTGGAATGTTAAGGGGAGGAGCATGCTCAGCCTCAGCGCACTAGTTCAGAGGCTATGCAGCACTGTCTTGGGCCTATAATTTAGTTGTCTGGAGAGAGTGCAAGGTAATGGAGCGGCTGGCGGCCGGCCGGAAATTGTAAGTAGAATCTCTGCATTGGGCCGATATTATGGTAGGGGCCTGGAGCTGCAGCTCCAATAGCCCCTATGTTAATCCGGTCCTAGGAAGAAGAGACCCTGGTAAGTCAGTGACTTGCTGCCAAGCCACTCACGAACGCCCCCATTCATATGGCGCCCATGGCACCTTGCCACATGTGCCATACCCTGGATACGCCACTGGACAGGAGTTGCCTATCTATAAAATGTCCACAACGTTACTAAGGCCAGCTTTACTACATTGAAGGTGGCTATTGTGTGAGCTGACCCATCATCCATTAAAATTTGGAGGAAAAAAAAATGGAAATTATCATTGAGTCCACCAAATCCCTCAAATCCCCCAGACCTGCTGTGGAAGCCCGAAACATTGACCTGGTAATCGAACAAAAAGTTATTTAGGATTAGTCAAGTCCATGAAGGCACAAGTGATTCTTATACTTACTAAGGCCAGCTTTACTCCATAGGAGGCGATGAACTGACCTATTATCCATGAGAATTTTGAAGCAAAAACCTGGAAATGACCATAGAATTCACTAAATCCTTCAGACCCGTTGTGGAGCACCACAAAACAAGTCAAGACATTAACATGGTACTCCAACAAAAAATTGTTTGAGTTTTTTTAAGTCCATGAAGGCAAGACAAGTGATTTTTATACTCACCAAGGTCAGCTTTACTCCGTTGAAGGGGGCCATTGTGTGAGTTGACTGATCATCAATGAGAATTTAGAAAGAAAAACCTGGAAGTGACCATGGAGTCAACCAGATCCCTCAGACCTCCAATGGACCACCACATCTTGAAGCCTGAGACGTTGACATGATACTCAATTAAAAAAGTTCTATGAGATTAGTTAAGTCCATGAAGGCACACATAGTTTTTATACCAAGGCCAGCTTTACTCCATAGAAGGCGGCCAATGTGTAAGCTGACCCACTATCAATGCGAATTTGGCAGTAAAAACCTGTAAATGACCATACAGTCCACCAAATCCCCAAAATCCCTCAAACCACCCATGGACCACCACATCTTGAAGCCCAAGACATTTACTTGGCCCTCAAACAAAAGTTCTATAAGATTAGTTAAGTCCATGAAGGCACAAGTGATTCTTATACTTACTAAGGCCAGCTTTACTCCATTGAAGGTGGCCATTGTTTGAGTTGACCCATCATCCATGGGAATTTCTAAGCAAAAAATTGAATTGATCATAGAATCCACCAAATCCTTCAGATCTGTTGTGGATTCTACCACAAGACAAGTCAAGAGTCAAGACATTGACACGGTACTCCAACAAATTTTTTTTTAGATTTTTTAAGTCCACGAAGGCAAGACAAGTGATTTTTATACTCACTAAGGCCAGCTTTACTCCGTTGAAGGGGGCCATTGTGTGAGTTAACCGATCATCAATGAGAATTTAGAAAGGAAAACCTGGAAGTGACCATGGAGTCAACCAGATCCCTCAGACCTCCAATGGACCACCACATCTTGAAGCCTGAGACATGGTACTCGAACAAAAAAGTTCTATGAGATTTGTCAAGTCCATGAAGGCACAAGTCATGTTTATACTAGGCCATATAAGGTCAGCTTTACTCCCTAGAAGGCGACCATTGTGTGAGCTGACCCACTATCCATGGGAATGTGGCAGCAAAAACCTGGAAATTACCATACAGTCCACCAAAACCCCAAAATCAGTCAAACCACCCCGTGGACCACCACATCGTGAAGCCCAAGACGTTGACATGGCCCTCAAACAAAAGTTCCTTAAGATTAGTTAAGTCCACGAAGACACAAGTGATTCTTATACTTACTAAGGCCAGCTTTACTCCAATGAAGGTAGCCATTGTTTGAGTTGACCCATCATCCATGGGAATTTCAAAGCAAAAAACTGGAATTGACCATACAGTCCACCAAATCGCAAGGAACCGGTCACATCCCAGAGGTAGAAGGTTCTTCCACATGAGAATTTCATTGGTTCCTTATGATTCGAAAGGTCAAATTCTCATTCCAGACCATATAACTGTCTCCTTAACATGATGAGAATTTTGTGTGACAAGTTTGAGCCAACATTCCGTCGGGAAAAAAAATCCATGGTTTTCTTGTCGGAATTTCCGATCGTGTGTACGCGCCATATTTTTTTGTCGGAATTTCCGACGGACTTAGATAGAGAGCAGGTTCTCTATTTTTCCGTTGGAAACTCCGACGGAGGTTTGCCCGGTAAAAAGTCTGGCCGTGTGTACTTGGCGTAAGAGATAAACTTGACCCTTGCCAGATAATCACCTTGTTAATCAACTGTAGTGTCCAGTTTCTGATGGAGTATGTAGACCTCACTGATGTAAAAACAGAAGAATTGAGAAGAGCAAAGTGAAGATACAATCTAAAGATCCATCTGAAGCGCCATCAGATTCTGTATTCTGTATATATTTTTCAGTTGGCCTCATGTTGGGTTCTGCCTTTGGTTTGTATTACTATTCACCAGAGAACTTGGTAAAGAATTACAATCTCAGAAAGAGCCTGCTGCCAACCAACATCATGTCAGATGACTCCATTATTCGAATATTTCACATTCCTTAAGCAAAAAGAAACAAAAAATAATTAGTAGGTTTGTCTCTGAGTGCTAAAGTGTGTCTACATAACGTTCCTCATGGCGAACACTAAAGGTTAATCTCAAATTAATCACCACTTCTCCACCCCAAAACTGTGTGACCTGACCTCATCCCTGGATGTTTACAACCCTAGTGGAATTTTAGGAAAGGAGTAGAACTGGTTTTTCTTCGAGCGCACGTGAAACGTGACGGGAAGAAAACATGTCAGTCAGGTGACTAATAAATCTATGTCTTGTGCGAGACTCAAACTGCACAAAGACAAAGCACGTGTCTTCTGACAGCCATTTTGCTGGAGCCTGTCAGTGGATGGATGCAAAAAAGGTCAAGCTTGCGGAAGGGTTAGAAGCTCTGTCAGATTTTTATTGGGAGGAATAATGCCCCATCATTGGTATCAGTGGGAGGAATCGTGTCCCATCATTGGTGTCAGTGGGGGGAATAGTGCCCCATCTTTGGTATCAGTGGGAGGAATAGTGCCCCATCATTGATATCAGGGGGAGAAATAGTGCCCCATCATTGATATCAGTGCTAGGAATAGTGCCCCATCATTGGTGTCAGTGGGAGAAATAGTGCCCCATCATTGGTATCAGTGGGAGGAATAGTGCCCCATCATTGGCATCAGTGGGAGGAATAGGTTTTAAGGCCCGTATGAAGGTTGGGACAGTTGATTTCCATCCTGATCATTCCGTCTCTGTAAATTCGGCGATGATTGAAATGTGATTGGCACCAGCATATTGCCAACATAAGTTGTCCATTCTGAATACAAGAAGCCTTCAGTAGAAGTTCCTTATCAGAAAAAGCGGCGAAAAGCTTAAGCCACGCCCACTTCCCTTCCCCGGACAAGAATGACGTGTGTCGGACTCGCTGCCCACGACGCCCTATATTTTATAAAAAGGCTAATGGAAAAGAGAGAAATCAACAAGAAAATCTGTATTTACGAGCTATAAAAAAAAATCATCCAATCACCATCCTCCATTAGCTGGGGGGGCCAATTCTGTGAAATTACATCACCCGGCTCGATTTTTGATTCACGCCGCCCCGGGAGGACGCGTCAGAGAAAACGAGGTTGTTTATTTTCCCCTTAAAAAAAAACCGGATCAGCAAGACATGAAGTCAGGCGGACACCGCTAATTCCACTCCGCCTGCAAATTATTCAATTAATTAGAGACCTAACGCCCTGTACACTCAGATCCCGCCGCCGCCTCCTCCGGCTGAATTTATGGCGGCCGGGTTGTAAATTTTGGAATGTGTTTACATTAGACTCTTGGAGGTTGGAGCCCAATAAATATCAATGCTTAAAGTGGACCTGTCATCAGAAGTGCATGCCTGCCCAGTGATGTGTCAGAGTCAGACCATCTTTTTTTCGAACATCATCCAGGGTCACCATCTACTTTCTGGCTTGAGATTCCAGCTCAGGGGTAACACAGTCATTTAAATCCAAGTAAGAGCGAGACAGAAACTTGATATCGTCCATAAATAAAGGAGTTTATTGGCTACATGGCCAAACACAGAAAAAGCATCACAACGCGTTTCGTCAGTCAAGCCTTACGTACTTGTACATACAGTACAAGCTTGCTAATGCGTAGGCCCATTTTAAGAATATGGTTACATTTGGTCATACTAATAAGGCAACAAAAATGTTAATTGCTCCACAGGGAGGTTTTCTATTGGTCAATATCATTACCGGTTTCAGAAAGCAATTGGCAGAGCAATGTGAAGGATCTCGGTTTCATAGAGAGTCGCTCATGCCTTGCCGGCGGTTTCACAAAAAAAGGAACAAGAGGCAAAAAAACGGGGCTTTTTATAGACTGCCAAGAATTCTGAGCAATTCCTATTGTCTCTTCTTTCACAAAGAACCTTCCAAGGACATCGGGTGATTGCCTGACACTGCGAGAAAAGATCTTTCGCAGTCGGAGGACGCAGGAATTATCCGGAGAGGAGGCGCTTGCCTGATACTGAAGGGAATGGAATATTTACATAAGAAGCCTTGTGCGTGCCCAAGCCCGTCTTATGTATATAAAATTGTGAAAAATATGCTTAGTGGGAAGGGAAGAAAAAAATGAACTGTTTCGGAGCGCCATAAGTCCTTCAAATCGTTCTTTTTTTGAAGAGGTGACAGGTCCTCTTTAAAGCCAAACTTCGGCCAACTTTATTTTATTTTAGTTTTAGCTATAGTGGGTAAGATTTTTTTGGCACCAGGTGGTAGTTATCTGCCATGGATTGGGGCCAACATAGGAAAATTTAGGTAAGTATTTGATAACATTTTCTGTAATTCCTCCGTGACCCGTTTTTTTCCGTTCTTCTTCACTTTTCTTTGGCAGTATGCTGCCATGGATTGGCACCAGGAAAGGAAAATGACAGTAGTATTTAATACAATAATCCATTTTCCTGGCCCCAATCCATGACAGTATTGTACCACAAGTTACCCCACTAGGGCAATTTTTCTCAGGGTTAGGGTTAGGACTTAGGGTTAGGGGTTAGGGTTAAGGTGTTAGGGTTAGGGTGTTAGGGTTAGGGTGTTAGGGTTAGGGTTAGGGTTGGGGTTGGGGTTGGGGTTGGGGTTAGGGTTAGGGTTAGGTTTTCCCATTGAAGAATATGGCTAGGACTCAGGAATTGGAACAGGGACCTCCCCCAAAGGTCAAAGGGTGGGTTCCCAGAGGTCAAAGGTCACAGGGCGTGGCTGACCCACCCCCAACAAAGTGTACCGCCTACCCCAACTAAGTCGGGGAATGAACAAGTCGGGGAATGAACAAGTCGGGTAGTATGCTGCTATGGATTGATGTCAACAAAGGAAAATTACTGTAAATATTTGATCCAATTTTCCTTTTTCCAAGTGCCAATCCATGGCAGTAACCTATCACAAGTATGCTGCCATTGATTGGCACCAGAAAAGGATAATTATGGTAAGTATTTGATACAATTTTCTATTTTTCTGGAGCCAATCCATGGCAGCATTCTACTACATGTATGCTGCCATGGATTGGTGTCAGGAAAGAAAAATTTTGGCAAGTATTTTTGATACACTTTTCTGTTATTTCTCTGTAACCCCACTAGAGCAATTTTTCTTCACTTCCTTTCAGCAGTATGATGCAATGGATTGGCAGGGCCGATCCTAGGAAGGGTGCACGGGGTGCTCCGCACCCAGGCGCCGCAGACGTGGGGGCGCCGAAGCTCCAAAGTGCTCCCCTCCCTCCTCCTTGTCTGTGTCCAGAGCTGCTGCCAATCATCCCGTACACTCCTAGAAATGCTCTCCGAGTGCCACCCTCCAAGTAACCAAAGATGCCACATATGCCCCGCCCCCTGTAATGTGCTTCTGCTCCCAGAGTGCCCAAGCTACAAGGATCTATTGGACAAGTACTGATCTATGGGGACACCTGATGTGGGGTGGCTCTGATGGGGGACACCTGCTGAGGGGGCTCTGATGGGGGACACCTGCTGGGGGGGGGCTCTGATGGGGGACACCTGCTGGGGGGGCTCTGATGGGGGACACCTGCTGTGGAGGGCTCTGATGGGGGACACCTGCTGGGGGGGACTCTGATGGGGGACACCTGCTGTGGGGGGCTCTGATGGGGTACCTGCTGGGGGGGACTCTGATGGGGGCACTAATGAAGACTTCTTAGGTGAGCATCTCTGTGTTTGAGTCGTAGCCATAGAAACATTTGTAAAGGGGAGGAGTTAGTAAGATGACCACGCCCATGTGTGGGCGCCAAAAATATTTCTGCACCCAGGTGCCTCTGACCCTAGGATCGGCCCTGTGGATTGGCACCAGGAAAGGAAAATTACAGTAGTATTTAATACAATAATCCATTTTCCAGGCAACAATCCATGGCAGCATTCTACCACAAGTATGCTGCCATGAATTGGTCCCAGGGTGGGAACTTTTCGATAAGTATTTGATCCAATTTCCCATTATTTCTCTGTTGCTCCACTAGAACTTCTTCCCTTCCTTCCGATAGTATGCTGCCTTGGATTTGCACCAAGAAAGGAAATTATTGATATTTGATCAAATTTTCTGCTATTTTTCTGTGACCCCACTAGGGCAATTTATCTTCGCTTGCTTTCGGTAGCATGCTGGCACGCATTAGTGCCGAGAAGGGAAAATTTCAGTAAGTATTTGATTACATTTTCCAATATTTTTCTGTGACCCCACTGGACATTTTTTCTTCTGCTGCCATAGATTGGTGCCAGGAAAGGAAAATTTTGGTAAATTTTTGATTCAATTTTCCATTATTTCTCTGTGACCACACTAGGGTGATTTTTCTTTATCTCCTTCCGGTACTATGCTTCCATTGATTCGCCCCAGGAAGGGAAAATTTCGAGAAGTATTCGATCACATTTTCTGTTATTTCTCTGTGACCCCACCAGTACAATTTTTTTTATTTGCTTCCGGTAGTATGCTGACATGTATTAGTGTCAGGAAAGGAACATTTTGGTAAATATTTTATCTAGTTTTCTGGTATTTCTCTGTGACCCCACTAGGGAAATTTTTCTTCACTTGCTTCCTTTAGTATGCTAGCATGGATTAGTGCCAGGAAAGATACATTTTAGTAAGAATTTGATCCAATTTTCCATTTATTCTCTGTGACCCCACTCAGACAATTTTTCTTCACTTCCTTCTGGTACAATGCTTCCATTGATTAGTACCAGGAAAGGAACATTTTGGTAAGTGTTTGATCCAATTTTCCGTTATTTCGCTGTGACCCCACTAGGGCGATTTTTCTTCACTTCCTTCTGGTAGCATACTGCCATGGATTGGGGCCAGGAAAGGAAAATTTTGGTTAGCATTTAATCCAATTTTCCGTTATTTCGCTGTGACCCCACTAGGGCGATTTTCTTCACTTCCTTCTGGTAGCATACTGCCATGGATTGGGGCCAGGAAAGGAAAATTTTGGTAAGCATTTGATCCAATTTTCTGTTATTTCTCTGTGACCCCACTAGGGCGATTTTTCTTCACTTCCTTCTGGTAGCGTGCTGCCATAGATTGGCACCAAGAAAGGAAAATTTTGTTAAGTATTTGATCCAATTTTCGTTATTTACCTGTGACCCCACTAGGGCGATTTTTTTTTCACTTCCGTTAGTATGCTGCTATGGATTGGTGCCAGGAAAGAAAAATTAAGTATCTGATACATTTTTTCCGTTAAGCTGCTGACATTTAGGAAGCAGACACTTACCAGCACAGGAATTGGGAGGAATTGGGAGCCAGCTGTAATTTCCTGATGTCTCACAGATGGCTCCCCACCATGCATGTACAAGGCACGACAGTAGGGTGAGACTGATCCTGCAGCCCCCAGGAGACTGTGGGCAGCAAAGTGTGAGTGCGTGTGTGTGTGTGGGGGGGGGGGGTTGCCACCTGACCGGGATTTGAAGTCATGTGTCCGGGTTTCAGGCGGACTAAAACCTTGGAACGGGCTGTGGCTCCCCAAGCAGTGTCGGGACAAGGTCATCTAGAGCCCAGGGCGAACATGCCAAACTGCACCCCACCCCACCCCAAGATTTAAGAGCATTATGTGTCAGAACCCCCCCCCCCCCCCCAAAAAAACAATGTGTACTAATATGCATGCTAACCCCTAAGCACACAACCTCTACCCTGACGCCCCCAACTTTAAATCCCCCCTCCCAGCTCAAATTCCCCCCACCCCCCACTCAACACAAATCCCCCTAAATCACCACTTTTAGCACCCCCCAAATTCCCTCCCATCAATCTCCTTTTGGCGCCCCCCACATCACATGATACCACAGTGCCCAGGGCAGCCTCCCCTCCTGCCCACCCCTGTCCCCAAGTAACCAAGATAGTCACACACAAATCTGTTGCCGTCCAGAAGCTGTGGGTGGCTGTCTGGGAGGCAGGTCCGGCATCACTGGGGGGCAGGTTGATGATGCCAGCAAGAGCAATTTGGCCACACCCACGTTCTGCTGCCGCGCGATATGCGCACCACATTACTACTCTCCGCGGGGCACCCAAAGGTGTCCCAGGCCGTTAAAGTGTCTTCGGGTTTGGCTTGAAGAAAAGGTGGCAACTGGGGGGGGGGGGGGGGGGGTTGCACGTCATTCTTGCCTAAAGTTGAAAGGGGGTATTTGTAAAAAAAAAAAAAAAAAAAAAAGCTGCAAATATATTAATGGCCGAGGCAGGAATAGGATGAGCTTCACTTCCCTTTTTGGGTGACGGCCCTCTTTAGTATCTATAGCATAGAAGCAGATAAGAATGTGCAATAAAGATCCCGGCTATGGATAAAGCTGACCTATAGAGTTTATCTGGGGGTTTGCGCTTTAAGGAAAGCGGAGTCGGTGGGAATTGTTGAATCATGCCGGCAAGGCCACATCGAGTCAGCCGTATTCTACAAAGCGATACGGAACGCATAAAAAAAAGGGAATCGCATTTGGGACCGCAGTCTGCGGAGAATGCAAATATGCAATTAGGAAAATGCGCCCATACATTTTCTGTCCTGCATTTGATCTGCAGCCAGCCGGCGACGTGAGGTAGTCGTTTGGCTGGAAATACAAAAGATGGAGATAAAAGGGGAGGGTGGGGGGGAGTCGTACCATTTTACATCCTCCGGAATTAACCTGCCTCAGATACAGAACGGGAGACATGTTCTAAAAATCACTTTTTCGTCTTTTAACATTTAAAGGGCAACTACATTTTTCTTTTCAAGCCGTCTCAAACATTTAGGATGGCGACTGCCCTAAAATTCATCGCTCACACCCACCCTAAGGTCCGAAGTATGCACATACACTATATTGTCAAAAGTATCGGGACGACTGCCTTTACATGCATGTCAACTTTAATGGCATCCAGTTCTTCATCCGTAGGGTTCAATATTAAGTTGGCCCAGTGCCCACCCTTTGCAGCTATAACAGCTTCAACTCTTCCGGGAAGGCTGTCCACAAGGTTTAGGAGGGTGTCTATGGGAATGTTTGACCATTCTTCTAGAAGTGCTTTTGTGACGTCAGGCATGGATGTTGGGGCGAGAAGGTCTGGCTCACAGTCTCTACTCTAATTCATCCCAAAGGTGTTCTATCGGGTTGAGGTCAGGCCAGTCAAGTTTCTCCACCCCAAACTTGCTAATCCATGTATGGACCTTGCTTTGTACACTGGTCGAAATAATTTGGTGGAGGATTATCGGATGGGGTTGTTCTTGAGGGGTTGTTCTTGGCCCCTTAGTTCCAGTGTGGGGAACTCTTAATGCGTCAGCAAGACATTTTGGACAATTTCATGCTCCCAACTTTGTGAGAACAGTTTTGGGATGGTCCCTTCCTGTTCCAACATGACTGCACACCAGTGCACAAAGCAAGGTCCATAAAGATATGGAAGAGCGAGTTTGGGGTGGAGGAACTTGACTGGTCTGCAAAGAGACCTGACCTCAACCCAATTGAAAAACATTGGGATGAGCCTGAGAGACAGGCCTTCTCGTCCAACATCTCCGCTCTAATTCATGCCAAAGGAGTTCTATCGGGTTGAGGTCAGGATTCTAAACCTTGTGGACAGCCTTCCCAGAAGAGTTGAAGCTGTTAAATCTGCAAAGGTTGGGCCAACATGCCATTAAAGTTCATGTGCGTGTAAAGGCAGGTGTCCCAATACTTTTGGCAATATAATGTATTTGTGTTGCTTTGCAGGGCTCAATGGAAACCTATTGCAGATATTCAATATAGCAAAGATCACCACCCTGGCAAAGCACCTTTTCCCATGTTGATGTGGACAGGGGCCTCTACTCACAACCCTGGCCGGTAGTTGTGGGGGTCAGGAGAATCTGGAATGAGTGTAAGGTACATAAAAAAATATAACCTAGAAATAGTGACGTCACTGCTATCCCTGCCCCTTGGCAACATGGACACTGTGAAGTCAGGTGTTGCTAGGGATTCGGCGGGTACAAGGATCTGTCGCTGAGCATGCTCATAAGGGGTCTTCTGGATAAATGGTCAAACATTACCATAGACACCCTCCTAAACCTTGTGGACGGCCTTCCCAGAAGAGTTGAAGCTGTTATAGCTGCAAAGCAAAGCTATGAGTAAGCACTGATTGTAGTGCGAAACGTCAGCTGTATGCCCCTGTCTTTGCTGTGATGTATGGTGTTTGATAACTTTTATCAATAAAAGGCAACCGAGAAGGTTTTTCCAGAGTGCGGCTGTCCAAACATTTCTTTCTACAATTGCTTTGTGCATTGCCGGCACCTGGGTTTCTCTGAGAGGATACGGATTTATCCACATACCAAATTGGAGCGGTGACTATCTTCTCGTTATAGCTGCAAAGGGCGGGGCCAACTCAATATTGAACCCTCTGGACTAAGACTGGGATGCCATTAAAGTTAATGTGCGTGTAAAGGCAGGTGTCCCAAATTTTTGGGCAATATAGTGTATTTTGTTGCTTTGCAGGGCTCAATGGAACCCCATTGCAGATATTCAATATAGCAAAGCTCACCACCCTGGCAAAGCACCTTTTCCCATGTTGATGTGTCCAAGGGCCTCTACCCACAACCCTGGCTGGTAGTTGTGTGGGCAGGGCCGTCTTTAATATATATATATTTTTTTAAAGTGTATTTTGTGCGTGTACTCGAGAGAGAGGAGACGGACTGCAGGAGTTGGGAGTAGGCAGGCCTCCCCCAGAGGCAATCTGCCACCTTTCTCCATGCCCCGGGTGGCAATGGCGGGTGTGTGAGGGGGTCCTCCCACACAGCCCGCCGTACCTGCTCCTCTTTGAAGCCCAACGGGGCAGAGGGACTCCCTATAAGGGAGTGAGAGGATCTAGCCCACTCAACCAGCCCCGTTAGTCCTTCACCTCTCTTTTTAGAGACCGTGTGGTCAAAGTGCGTGCATGTTAACCCAATTTCAGGTGTGTGTAAGTGTGGTGGTTTTTGTGGGAGGGGGCTGGGCGTACTAAGCGCAGGCTTACCTCGCATAGCACACCCACCGGGAGCCGGGCTGAGACCACCAAACTCAATTCACATGTAGCCGAGACCGGGATCCGAACCCCTAGCTGCAGAGGTGAATGACTTGTCAGCGTAGTACCAATTGCGCTGAGCCACCGCAGCTCCCTCCGTCTTTAATATTGATTGGACCCTGGGCAAACATTTTCTTGGGCCCTCCGAAATCCACTTATCAACTATTTGCAGGCAGTGCAGACTCAAGGGGCAGCTGCTTTGGGCCCCAAAACAATGACTGGGCCCCGGGGCAGCTTCCCATTTTGCCCTGTGTTAAAGATGGCCCTGTGTGGGGGTCAGGGGAATCTGGAATGAGTGTAGGGCACATAAAAAAAAATATAACTTAGAAATAAAGACACCCAAGCAGTGGCCATAGTTTGGCAGTGACGTCACTGCTATCCCTGCCCCTTGGCAACAAGGACACTGTGATTTCAGGTGTTGCTAGGGACGCGGCGGGTGCAAGGATCTGTCGCTTTACTAGTAACCAGTGACAACAGGAAACTGCCAGTAAAAAATATTGCTTCTACATATGATGATTGGCTCTTGCCTTACAGGGGGCCGGATGGGCTCCATCCCTAGTGCTGTCCAGACCTGTTCTTTATTTCCTTCTGCCTGAAATATGAGACTATCAGTGATTTCTAAGCCTTAGTTCAGCTAATAGGTACATGTGCTTACCTGTGTGAGTATACAAATCAGAATTCAGAGATTAGGATCAATTAAATGAGTCACTAACCCAACGAGTATGCAGGTTGGGTTTGTTGACTTCACTGGCCACGTGCTCGTTCTTGGTCACAGGCTCATTAAAGCTGAACCCCAGCCAGATATAAAAAAATAAAATGACATTCATTGAACGGGAGCGGGAGGTGACCAGCCTCTGTTGCGTAACTGCAGAGGAGAAAAGCCAGTTCCCCGACCTGGCTATGCTGTCTTGCAGGACTGTGAATTTTTTAAGGACTGGATGAACAGAAATAGAAATTCTTTAGAAGGAAAAACTGCACAAATCTACAGTTTAAACACAAATTAGGGCTTTACCATTAAAACACAAATGGGCCAAACATCGCATTCGCCACTGTACTGCGCCGCCATATTTTTTTTATCTCAGCGCCATTTAATGCGGCACATTGCTCAATTTTAATAAAACAGTAAAAAAATTCCCGCAGATCTCATTGTACCTCCATAGAGTTCATGGACACGGCTCTGAACTGCGCTGAGATGACAATGACATTATAATGACACCTCAGCGCCGCGTCTTTAGGATTGCGCTCACGTAAGTGGCGCTGCGATGGGAAGGTCTTAGCAGAAGGTATTTTTAGATGTTGTTTGTAGCAGTGAACGCTCCGGAAGAATAGGATTAAGTCAAGTTACTTAGAGTACCGTGGATGTTCAGAGACGCCCAGCAGGTCCCGCTACCGCTAACGCCGCGGGAATAAAAACGGCCAAAAGCCCCATTAATGATTTCTATTTCTGGACAAACAAAATTAACCTCTTCCAGGGATTGGTCACCCGGGAACTGCGTCCATGAGGGGAATGTCACCTTCCATCACAGATTATATCTCTTCTCTCTTTACAGTAGATATATATCTCCCTTCCTCCCTTCATCTCTCTCCTTCCCTCAATTTTCCTCATAAATTGCTCATTTCCCTTCTTTCTTATTTCCTCAAATCTTCTAAAATTATCCTTTCTTCCATTTTCCATCCTCTCAGAATTAATTCCTTCCTCTCTCTCACCTTGTTCTTTCTTCTTTCCTCCCCTCCCTTTACCTTCCCTCCCCTCCCTTTCCTTCTCTTGTTTTTACTACCCTTCCCTCCCCTTCCCTCCCCTCCCCTTCCCTTCCCTTTTATTTTCTTTCCTTCATCTTACCTTCCCTTCTTTTCTCTTTCCTTCCCTTCCTTTCCCTTCTCTTCTCTTCCCTTCTTTCCCCTCACCATGCCTCCCCTCCCCTTCTCTTTTATACCCTTTCCTCCCCACCCCTTCTCTTTTCTGCCCTTCCCTTGCCTCCCCTCCCCTTCCCTTCTATCCCCTGCCCTCCCTTCCCTTCTCTTCCCTTCCCTTCCCTTCCCTCCCCTCCCCTTCTCCTTTCTTTCTTTCCCTTCCCTCTCTTTACCTTCCCTCTCCTTCCATTCCCTTCTCTTCTCTCTTTTTCTCTTTTCATCCCTTCCCCTTTCTTTCTACTTTCTCTACCTCACACAATCCCAATTTCTCCCTTCGTCCCTTTTCTTTCCTCCTACCTTCCACCTGTCCTTCCTTTCTTCTTTTTTCCCCTCATACATTCATACTTTCCTTCATTTCTTCCTTCCTTCTTTACCCTTCATATCCTCTCACCTGTTTAGTTCCTTTTTTTCCTCCCTCCCTCCCTTCCTGCCTTCTTTCTTTTCTCCCTCAATTCCACTTTATCCCTTTCCTTCCCTCCTTCCATCTGCTTCTCCTACCCTACATTCTCCCCCCCCCCCCCTCATATGGTCGTAGTTTCAATCCTCCTTACTTTTTTCTTTCTTTCACTTCATTCTTCTTTTGTGCCTCCGACCTTTCCTCATTCTTTCCTTTCTCCACTTTCCTTCCTTCTCTCCTTTTCTCTCTTTTTTCCTTCCCCCTTTTCTTACAATTTCCCCCCTTGCTTAATACATGTTTCCTTCCTCTCTCTTATCTCTTTTTCTTTCTTTTTTCTCCCCCTTTCCCTCCTTCCGGTTCTTTAATCTTTCTTTACCTCATGCAATCCCACTTTCTCCCTTCACCCCTTATTCCCCCCCCCCCCCCCCCCCCGTCTTCTACTTTCTTTCCTTCTTCCCTCTTTTCCACTCCCTCATTTTGCCTTTGGACCCTCTCTTTTCTTATATTCTTCTATTCCATATGCTTTTTCCTTTTCCACTTCCTTCTTTCTTTCCTTCTTTCCTTCCTTCCTTCCCTCGTTATTCAATATTTCTCCTTCTCGCACTTTTTTTCTTTAGTTCTTTTCCTTCCTTCCTTTCTTTTTCCTTCCTTCCTTTCGTTCTTTCTTCTATTCAACCATTCAATTTATTTTTTCTTTAGTTCCTTCCCTTCTTTCTTTTTCTTTCTTTCTTTTTCCTTCCTTCCATTCTTTCTTTCTTTCTATTCAACCATTAAATTTCTCTTTCTTTCTCTCTCTCTCTCTCTCTCTCTCTCTCTTGCTTTCTTTCTTTCTTTCTTTCTTTCTTTCTCTCTTCTTTAATTTTCTTCCTTCCTTTATTCAATATCTCTCCTTCTCACTATTTAATGATTTTTTCTTTCTTTTTTTTTTTATCTTTCATTTTTTTCCTTCCTTCAATACTTCTCCTTCTCACCCCCCTCCCCTCTCTTTCTTTCTTTCATTGTCTCTCTTTCTTTCTCTCGCTTTCTTTCTTTCTTGCTCTCTTGCACTTTCTTGCTTTCTTGCTCTTTTTTGCTCTCTCTCTCTCGCTCTTTCTCTCTCTCTCTCTCTCGTTCTTTTTCTCTCTCTCTCTTTCTTTCTGTCTCTCTTTATTTATTTCTCTCTCTCTCACTTTCTTTCTTGTGTTTTTTTGCTCTCTCTCTCTTTCTTTCTTTCTTTCTTTCTTGTGCTTTCTTGCACTCTCTTTCTTTCTTTCTCTCTCACTCTTTCTTTCTTTCTTGTGCTTTCTTGCACTCTCTCTCTTTCTTTCTTTCTTTCTTTCTCGCTAACTATTTCTTTCTTTCTTTCTTTCTTTCTTTCTTTCTTTCTTTCTTTCTTTCTTTCTTTCTTTCTTGTGCTTTCTTGCTCTCTCTCTCATTCTTTCTTTCTCTCTCACTCTTTCTTTCTTTCTTGTGCTTTCTTGCTCTCTCTTTCTTTCTCTCTCTCTCTTTCTTTCTTTCTTGTGCTTTCTTACTCTCTTTCTTTCTTTCTTTCGTTCTTTCTTTCTTTCTTTTTTCCTTTCTTTCTTTCTTTCTTTCTTGCTCTCTCTCTCCCTTTCTTGCTCTCTCTCTCTCTTTCTTTCTCTCTCTCTCTCTCCTTCTTGCTCTCTCTCTCTCTTTCTTGCTCTCTCTCTTTCTTTCTCTCTTGATCTTTCTTTCTTTCTTGCTCTCTATTGCTTTAACTCTTTCTTTCTCTAGTAAAGCTCCCTGTATTTTCCCTCTAAAAAGGGGATTTAGCTCTTCATCATTCACCAAATTCTGTGATTTTGAGATGGAAACCTTAGTATCCAATTCAAATAAGTTTTTATGCAGCTTTACATTCTACCACCCCTCCATCTTTCACTTTTCCTTTCTTCTGTCCTCTGTCCCTCCTTTCTTCTTTCCTTCCTTCCTTCCTTCCTTCCTTCCTTTCCTCACTCTATATGAATCCTAGATAACACTCTACTCTCATCCTAGTGAAGCGACATTGTTTTATCTGCAGAATAAAGAGGTTGTCTCCTTCTGTAAGGAGGACAATACGTCACCCGCTATCTGCCACATCAACCTCACCTGCCCACCACATGATGAATGTTAAAATGTTATGGCTTTTTATTACTTTTTCCCTTTACAAAAGTTCTTTCAACTTTCCCCGACCAGCAGTTTTAAATATATAAATATAAATTTATAGATATATAAATAAATATAAAGGCCCAGATTCACAAAGCACTTACGCCGACGTATAACACGTTACGCCGACGTAAGTGCCAATATGCACCAGGGTATGTGTGCGGCAGACCCACGAACCAACATGCGCCTAAAAAAAACAGGCTACACCCCGCCGACGTAGCTTGCACACACCGGCGTAGGGTGGGCGCACATATGGGCTGGACGCATGGGGCTGCTCCCATTGATTAGCCATTCAAACATGCAAATGAGGGAAATAAGCCGATTCACGAACGTGCGTGTGCCCGACGCATGCTACGCGAGATGCGCGTAAGTTGTACGTCCGGCGTAAAGTTTTTCCCCATAAATGAGGTGCAACCCGGCCAACAGACATGCAAAGGTCTGCACCAGGGAACACAAGCCGGCGTATTGTGCGTTGGACGTGTGTCTGGCTGGGCATACGTTATGTTCGAGGCGTACGTGGGGATTCGGCGTAGCTTATGTAGTTGTGCCGGCGTGGTTGTGAGCAGGCGCAGGGGGGTGCTGTGTATGTGTCCACGTCACGGCACATGCAAAGTTTTGCATGGGGTCACGCCCACTTCCACCTACGCCGGCGTGCGCCTTCGAAACCTACGCCACTCTGGTGCAGCGTTGGGAGCACTGGCTTGCTGAATGCAATGTTGCCTCTCCGCGCTACGTTAGCGTGGCGTACGGTGTGTGTGCTCTACGGTGGCGTAATGTGCGCCTTGCTCTCTGTGAATCTGGGCCAAATAGTACAAATCTACTGGAGTCCTCCAGCAGTGCAGAGTATTTCAGGAGAAGAGAGTTATAGAGGAAGGAGCAGAGTCCTCCAGCAGAGCAGAGTATTTCAGGAGAGGAGAGTTATAGAGGAAGGAGCAGAGTCCTCCAACAGGGCAGAGTATTTCAGGAGAGGAGAGTTATAGAGGAAGGAGCAGAGTCCTCCAGCAGAGTATTTCATGAGAGGAGAGTTATAGAGGAAGGAGCAGAGTCCTCCGGCAGGGCAGAAAGTTTGATTAGGGAAATGTCTTCATTATTAGTTCACCTAACAAAATGTCTGCAAAGCACAAGTTGTCTTTGGCGGTATAAAGCAATTTATATAGCAATTCTGGTGTGACACGTTCTCTGTGTGTTCTCTTTCTCTCTTCCACCATCTGTGCTGTGGATACATTTCTGCAATAATCATCCTGTTCATGTGTTAATTATAACCTCCCCGTCTCATGGAGGATTCACAGGAACTCTAAGCTCCGCTCCCCCTCATTATCGTCTTTCTCTATCTCTTTCTAGTCTCTTCAGCCCCCGGGGGCCCCCAAGAAATGAGATGTCTTTTGTGGCTAAGTTCTGTTATCCATCCAGAAATATTGTGACATGGAACATCCTTATAAGGCCCGGGAGCCAGTTTTCTGTGCAAAACTGTCAGGCCAGGTTTTTTAGGATGTTCTGCAGGTTTCTTGTAAGGCAGGAAGTTCACGGAACAACAAAACAAATGGCAATGTTAATGGAGTCAAATTATAGATCGATGAGAGATAGATAAACAGATAGATGAATTATATTTCTCCCCCTATGCCGCTTAGCAGAAAAATAAAACTTTAGATGTGTAAAAAGGGAGAAACGGGTTGCGGTGGACAGATGTAAAAAAAACAAGGTTTTGGTGGACAACGGCTGGCTGTGGTGCAATGATTTGGAAAGGGGTGGTTATAATGGACATAGGTGGAAAGAGATGAAAGGAGGACGTGGGATGTGGTTGTCAGAGACTGTGGTGGACAAAGCTGGACAAAGACTGAGATGAACAGAGGTTGTGATGGACGAATATTGTGGTGGACAGAGATAGATATAGACTGGGATAGGCATAGGTTGTGGTGGATGGACATTCTAGTAGATAAAGGTGGATCTAGATTGAGATAGGCATAGGTTGTGGTGCATCGATGTGGAAAGAGGTGGTTATAATGGACAGAGGTGGAAAGAGATGAAAGGAGGACATGGCATGTGGTCGTCAGAGACTGTGGTGGACAAAGGTGGACAAAGACTGAGATGAACAGAGGTTGTGATGGACGAATATTGTGGTGGACAGAGATAGATATAGACTGGGATAGGCATAGGTTGTGGTGGATGGACATTCTAGTAGATAAAGGTGGATATAGATTGAGATAGGCATAGGTTGTGGTGCATCGATGTGGAAAGAGGTGGCTATAATGGGCAGAGGTGGATAGAAATTATAGTGGTGAAAGGAGGACATAAGATGTGGTTGACAGAGACAGTGGTCAACAGAGGTGGATAAAGCTGGAGATGGACAAGGGTTGAGATAGATGGAGATTGTGGTGGACAGCATAGGTTGTGATGGATCTATGTGAAAAGAGGTGGTTGAAATGGACAGAGGTGGAAAGAGATTATAGTGGTGAAAAGAGGACTCATGATGTGGTTGACAGAGACTGTGGTGGACAGAGGTGGATAATGATCAAGATGGACAGAGGTTGAGATGAACGGACATTGTGGTGGACAAAGATGGATATAAATTGAGATAGACATGTTGTGGTGGATCGATGTGGAAAGAGGTGATTGTAATGGAGGTGGTGGAAAGAGATTATAGCAGTGAAAGGAGGACATGGGATGTGGTTGTCAGAGACTATGGTGGACAAAGGTGGATAAAGACTGAGATGAACAGAGGTTGTGATGGACGAATTTTGTGGTGGACAGGGATGGATATAGACTGGGATAGGCATAGGTTGTGGTGGATGGACATTGTAGTAAATGAAGGTGGATAAAGACTGAGATAGGCATAGGTTGTGGTGCATCAATGTGGAAAGAGGTGGTTATAATGGACAGAGGTGGTAAGAAATAATAGTGGCGAAAGGAGAACATAGGATGTGGTTGACTGATACTGTGGTGGACAGAGGTGGATAAAGGTTGAGATGGACAAAGGTTGTGATGGACGATTATTGTGGTAGACAGAGATGGATATAGACTGAGATAGGCATAGGTTGTGGTGGATGGAAATTGTAGTGAATGAAGGTGGACATGTAGATTGGGATAGGCATAGGTTGTAATGGATCTATGTGGAAAAAGGTGGTTGTGATGGACAGAGGTGGTAAGAGATTATAGTGGTGAAAGGAGGACATAGGATGTGATTGACACAGACTGTGGTGGACAGAGGTGGATAAAGATTGAGATTGACAGAGGTTGTGATGGCTGGAGATTATGGTGGACAGAGATGGATATAGACTGAGATAGGCATAAGTTGTGATGGATCGGTATGGAAAGTGGGGGTTTCATGCACTGAGGTGTAAAGAGATTATAGTGGTAAAAGGAGGACATAAGATGTGGTTTACAGAGACTGTGGTGGACAGAGGTGGACAATAATTGACATGGACAAAGGTTGTGATGGACAGAGATGAATATAGACTGAGATAGACATAGGTTGTAGTATATGGAAATTGTAGTAGATGAAGGTGAATATAGATTGGAATAGGCATAGGTTGTGGTGAATCTATGTGGAAAGAGGTGGCTGTAATGGATGGGGGTAGAAAGAGAGGTTGTGGTGAAGAGAGGAGGACAAAGGTTGTGGTGAAGAGAGGAGGACAAAGGTTGTGGTGAAGAGAGGAGGACAAAGGTGGTGAAGAGAGGAGGACATAGGTTGTGGTGAAGAAAGGAGGACAAAGGTTGTGGTGAAGGGAGACGGACAGAGGTTGTGGTGAAGGGAGGCAGACAGAGGTTGTGGCGAAGAGAGACGGACAGAGGTTGTGGACAGTGAAGAGAGGAGGACAGAGGTTGTGGTGAAGGGAGGCAGACTGAGGTTGTGGCGAAGAGAGACGGACAGAGGTTGTGGACAGTGAAGAGAGGAGGACAAAGGTTGTGGTGAAGAGAGGAGAACAGAGGTTGTGGTGAAGAGAGGAGGACAAAGGTTGTGGCGAAGAGAGACGGACAGAGGTTGTGGTGAAGGGAGGCAGACAGAGGTTGTGGCGAAGAGAGACGGACAGAGGTTGTGGACAGTGAAGAGAGGAGGACAGAGGTTGTGGTGAAGAGAGGAGGACAGAGGTTGTGGTGAAGAGAGGAGGACAGAGGTTGTGGTGAAGAGAGGAGGACAGAGGTTGTGGTGAGGTTGTGGTGAAGAGAGGAGGACAGAGGTTGTGGTGAAGAGAGGAGAACAGAGGTTGTGGTGAAGAGAGGAGGACAGAGGTTGTGGTGAAGAGAGAAGGCCAGAAGTTGTGGTGAAGAGAGGAGGACAGAGGTTGTGGTGAAGAGAGGAGGACAGAGGTTGTGGTGAAGAGAGGAGGACAGAGGTTGTGGTGAAGAGAGGAGGACAGAGGTTGTGGTGAAGAGAGAAGGCCAGAAGTTGTGGTGAAGAGAGGAGGACAGAGGTTGTGGTGAAGAGAGGAGGACAGAGGTTGTGGTGAAGAGAGAAGGCCAGAAGTTGTGGTGAAGAGAGAAGGCCAGAAGTTGTGGTGAAGAGAGGAGGACAGAGGTTGTGGTGAAGAGAGGAGGACAGAGGTTGTGGTGAAGAGAGGCAGACAGAGGTTGTGGTGAAGAGAGGAGGACAGAGGTTGTGGTGAAGAGAGGAGGACAGAGGTTGTGGTGAAGAGAGGAGGACAGAGGTTGTGGTGAAGAGAGGAGGACAGAGGTTGTGGTGAAGAGAGGAGGACAGAGGTTGTGGTGAAGAGAGGAGGACAGAGGTTGTGGTGAAGAGAGGAGGACAAAGGTTGTGGTGAAGAGAGGAGGACAGAGGTTGTGGTGAGGTTGTGGTGAAGAGAGGAGGACAGAGGTTGTGGTGAAGAGAGGAGAACAGAGGTTGTGGTGAAGAGAGGAGGACAGAGGTTGTGGTGAAGAGAGAAGGCCAGAAGTTGTGGTGAAGAGAGGAGGACAGAGGTTGTGGTGAAGAGAGGAGGACAGAGGTTGTGGTGAAGAGAGGAGGACAGAGGTTGTGGTGAAGAGAGGAGGACAGAGGTTGTGGTGAAGAGAGAAGGCCAGAAGTTGTGGTGAAGAGAGGAGGACAGAGGTTGTGGTGAAGAGAGGAGGACAGAGGTTGTGGTGAAGAGAGAAGGCCAGAAGTTGTGGTGAAGAGAGAAGGCCAGAAGTTGTGGTGAAGAGAGGAGGACAGAGGTTGTGGTGAAGAGAGGAGGACAGAGGTTGTGGTGAAGAGAGGCAGACAGAGGTTGTGGTGAAGAGAGGAGGACAGAGGTTGTGGTGAAGAGAGGAGGACAGAGGTTGTGGTGAAGAGAGGAGGACAGAGGTTGTGGTGAAGAGAGGAGGACAGAGGTTGTGGTGAAGAGAGGAGGACAGAGGTTGTGGTGAAGAGAGGAGGACAGAGGTTGTGGTGAAGAGAGGAGGACAAAGGTTGTGGTGAAGAGAGGAGGACAGAGGTTGTGGTGAAGAGAGGAGGACAGAGGTTGTGGTGAAGAGAGGAGGACAGAGGTGCTGTAGTCAGAGTTTGGGGTGAAGGAAGCTGAGTGATGGACAAAGGCATACATCCCAACAGTTTGAGATGGGAATGAGGGACGCCGACTAGCAAATGTATGTAGGCATAGGACACGCCCCCCTGACACACCTCCTTAAAGGTTAATTAAATCAACAAGTTTTCTATCACGACTATTCTTTATATTTTTTTTTTTTTAATTTACAAATGCAGCAATTTAGAAATTGGATGAAAGATAAAAAGTGCATTTTATACACAACTATAGAGATCAGACCAAAATGAGGGACAAATGAGGAGGAAAGAGGGACAGAGGGACATTGGTCTAAATCAGGGACAGTCCCTCGAAATCAGAGACAGTTGGGAGCTATGCTACAGATATTACAATCCTCTGTCCGTGACATCAGAAGACAAACTTATTATCTGCACATTGAGAATGTTTAAACATTAGTGATACTCGCCATGGTAATCTGACATGATAAATGAATATGTAAAGCGCCGGACAGGCGGAGCAGAAGAGGAGCGCACGGTGACTGGGCCCCGATTGGTTCTGCCTATAACATCATTTATAATAAGGATGATCAAAGCAGTTTCATCTTTCATTTCAAGCTGTGACATTTGTTGTCTTGTCAGAGCAGAATTTCATATTGCAGAGCGACAAAGATCAACTTCCCTGCCAGAGAGATGAGGAGAGCAACAGAGCGGGAGATGAGAGGGAGCTTCAAGAATAAAAATCAATCTGCAATCTGTTGTGTATCATTCTTTCCTTCCCTCTTTCCTTCCTTCCCTCTTTCCTTCCTTCCTTCCATCTTTTCCTCCTTCTTTCCCTCTTTCCTTCCTTCCTTCCTTCTTTCCTTCCTTTCTTCTTGCCTCTCACTAATTCCCTTTTTTTTATTTCTTCCTTCTACCCTTTATTTTTCATTTCTCCTTCCTTCCAACTTCTTGCTGTTCACTCCTCTCTTTCCTCTCCTTTCTTTCCTATTTTACTTCCTTCCTTCCCGTCCCTTCCTTTCATATTTCTGCCTCTCACTATTCCTTTCTTTTTTCCTTCTTCCCTTTCTTTTATTTCTTCCATCCCTTTCTGCTTCCTTCCTTCCATATTTTTGCTGTTCGCCCCTCTCTTCTCCCTTTCTTTCCTTCTTTCCTTCCTTCCTTCCTTCCCTTCCTTTCATATTTCTGCCTCTCACTATATATATTTCTGCCTCTTCCTTTCTTTCTTACTTCTTCCCTTTCTTGTATTTCTTCCATCCCTTTCTTTTTCCTTTCTGCTTCCTTCCTTCCATATTTTTGCTGTTCGCCCCTCTGTTCTCCCTTTCTTTCCTTCTTTCCTTCCTTCCTTCCCGTCCCTTCCTTTCATATTTCTGCCTCTCACTATTCCTTTCTTTCTTCCTTCTTCCCTTTCTTTTATTTCTTCCATTCCTTTCTTTTTCCTTTCTGCTTTTTTGCTGTTCGCCCCTCTCTTCTCCCTTTCGTTCCTTCTTTCCGTCCTTCCTTCTTGTCCTTTCCTTTCATATTTCTGCCTCTCACTATATATATTTCTACCTCTTCCTTTCTTTCTTCCTTCTTCCCTTTCTTTTATTTCTTCCATCCCTTTCTTTTTCCTTTCTGCTTCCTTCCTTCCATATTTTTGCTGTTCGACCCTCTCTTCTCCCTTTCTTTCCTTCTTTCCTTCCTTCCTTTCATATTTATGCCTCTCACTATTCCTTTCTTTTTTCCTTCTTCCCTTTCTTTTATTTCTTCCATCCCTTTATTTTTCCTTTCCTTCTTTCAATCCGTCCTTCCTTATTCATGCTGTTTGCCCCTATCTTCTCCGTTTCTTTCCTTCTTTCCTTCCTTCCTTCCTTCCAGTCCTTGCCTCTCACTATTCCTTTCTTTCTTCCTTCTTCCCTTTCTTTTATTTCTTCCATCCCTTTCTTTTTCCTTTCTGCTTTTTTGCTGTTCGCCCCTCTCTTCTCCCTTTCGTTCCTTCTTTCCGTCCTTCCTTCTTGTCCTTTCCTTTCATATTTCTACCTCTCACTATTCCTTTCTTTCTTCCCTTTCTTTTATTTCTTCTATGCCTTTCTTTTTCCTTTCCCGTTCCTTCAATCCGTCCTTCCCTATTACTGCTGTCCGCCCCTCTCTTTTCTCTCTCTTTCCTTCTTTTCTTCCTTCCTTCTTGTCCCTTGCTTTCATATTTCTGCCTCTCACTATTCCTTTCTCTCCTTCTTTTCTTCCTTCCTTCTTGTCCCTTGCTATTATATTTCTGCCTCTCACTATTCCTTTCTTTCTTCCTTCTTCCTTTCTTTTATTATCTTCCATCCCTTTCTTTTTCCTTTCCCCTTCCTTCCTTCAATCCATCCTTCATAATTCCTGCTGTTCACCCCTCTCTTCTCCCTTCCTTTTCCTTTCCTTTCCTTTCTTCCATATTTCTGTCTCTTGCTACTCCTCCCTTTCCTCCATCTTGTAGATAAATAGAGATCGAGGCTGTGTTTGGAAGTTGATGGTACCATATATTAACTGGTATTAAGCAGTCAAGGTTAAGATGATTCATTTTATTACAAAAATATATATAATATAACATATTCACAGAATAAAATGAATCATGGCAATCAAAAGATAGAAGTTTTTTTTACATCCTATCTTCACAAATAGAACATAGATATCATCCGTATATTGGTTGCTATACATGTTTTGCGGTTTATATTAGCCGCTTCTTCAGGAGCTTTCTATGATTAGATGGCATAAAGAAATGATTGTCATGTAACTATAAAAATAGAAAAGACATGTACATATTATTCATAAGATACATTTTGTGAATACAAATGGTCATAATTCATGTAAACAAAGAAACATCTGTTATAATACACCCATCCTTCACATGTCTTACCAGGGGGTGCCAAAGAGCCAAGGACCTGGAAAGGAGGTGACCCACCCCAGAGGGCACAGGAGCCCTTAAAAGGCACACATACCAGCTATCATTAATATAGCTTAAAGGAAGAAAGAAATGGATTCAAAGGTCATCCCGCAGGGATGACACATATACAATACGTTCAATTCAAGATGTTGGCCCGGATTTATAAAGAATGTACGCCGGTGTATCTCCAGATACGCCGCCGTAATTTCAAATGTGCGCCGTCGTATCTTTAAGCGTATTCTGGAAACCAGATACGATTGAATTTGGCCAAGATACGACCGGCGTAAGTCTCCTACACCGTCGTATCTTGGGTGCATATTTACGCTGGCCGCAAGGGGCGCTTCCGTAGATTTACATGTCGAATATGCAAATGAACTAGATACGCCGATTCACGAACGTACTTGCGCCTGTCGGATTTAGCTACGCCGTTTACGTTAGGCTTACGTCCGGCGTAAAGTTACCCCTGCTGTATGAGGCGCAGCCAATGCAAAGTATGGACGTCGGAACAGCTGTCAAATTTTAAAGATGGGCTCAGGTACGTGAATCTGGCTCATTGTTACTAAAATTGGCATACCTAAGGGGGGGGGGGGGGGGGGGGTGTTTACACGATCTTTCAGGCTTTCCTCCATCTTCCCTTTTTTTTATTTCTTCCTTCCTCTCCTTTTCCTTACTTCCTTATTCCTGCCATTCACCCCTCTCTTCTCACCTCCTTTCTTTGTTCCTTTTCTCTTTCTTCCTTCCATCTTTCCTTCGTTTTATCCTTCCTCTACCATTCCTTCCTTCCTTCCACATTCCTTCTATCCTCTCCTCTCCATTTCCTCTTTTCCTTTCCCTTGCTTATTTCCTCCCACCTCTCCTCCCTTCCTTTCTTCCTTCCTTCCTTCCTTCCTTCCTCCATCATCTTCCTTCCTTTATTCTTTTTTCACTTTTCTCCTCCCTTACCTTCTTTAAACCATTCTTACTCTTTCCTCCTTTCTGCCTTTCTCCCTTCCTTCTTTCCTTTTATCCTCCCTTTATTTTGCGTTTTTCTATTCCATCCAGATACCCTTCACCACTTTTCCTTCCTTGTTTATTTCTTTCTTACCTCCTTCCCTTCTTCCCTTCTTTTTCCTTCCTTCCATCCTTTTTTCCCTTATTCACTTTCCCTCCTCCCTTCCCACTTTTCCTGTCCTTTCCTTCCTCCTTCCCTTCTTCCATCCCCCACCTACCCACCCTCCTCCACCCTTTCTTCCATCCCTCACTCACCTTCCGCCTTTCCTCCCTCTCTTCCTCGTTCTGTTTCTATCCCCTTATCGAGTACAGAGTGATTCATGGGGTATGATGTAGTTGTGAGGTCGGTGTATCTCTCTATGATGTAGTGATGGATTCGGTGTATCTATCTATGATGTAGTGATGGGGTCGGTGAATCTCCCGGTGTATCTATCTATGATGTAGTGATGGGGTCGGTGAATCTCCCGGTGTATCTATCTATGATGTAGTGATGGGGTCGGTGAATCTCCCGGTGTATCTATCTATGATGTAGTGATGGGGTCGGTGAATCTCCCGGTGTATCTATCTATGATGAAGTGATGGGGTCGGTGAATCTCCCGGTGTATCTATCTATGGTGTAGTGATGGGGTCGGTGAATCTCCCGGTGTATCTAACTATGGTGTAGTGATGGGGTCGGTGTATCTCACTCACTGTATATATAATAATTATATATTTAACATTTTAGAATATGTGTATATATATATATATATAAAAAATAATAATAATCTAAAGCTGCATGCAGTGCAGTGCAGAGCCCAGGCAGTGTGATGGTGTTGCCCCCATGGGGGCGGGTCTCTGACTGCCTGAGCTCAAAAGAAGTGGGTGGAATGATGCTGGCTGTCATTCAACCCTGAATACTGAGGACATCTAGTGGCAGGGAAGGAGCACTGCAGAGCACAGCTCCAGATTAAACACAAGTGTTGCAGCAAAAGCTGCTTTTTTTATTTTATCTTTTCATGATTTTCTATTAATTTTTTTTGCTTAACTTCCCTTTCGAGAGACTTTTTTTTTAATTGCCCTTTTAAACAGCAGCCACGTCTCGGAGTTGTACAAAGCTCCCTCTTCGCCCGCTGACACCGGTACGTGAAAAGTGCGCCTTCTGAGACACGAGGGACAGAATCCTTACACCGGTACATGGAGGAATTACATTACCTGGCAACCTTTTGAGGAGAATCTAATTATTAGTTCCACATAATTTGGTTCCCAGAATTCTAATTAGATATTTTTTTTTTTATTATCCGTGGGAAGAGAAGAAGACAGAAAGAATTAATTTGGGAGGCTAAGCGTGCTGCCGGTACACCTTCCCCGCACGCCGGGCGTCAGCCCCCCTCTATCTCTCATCATTATGTCAGATGTGGTAGATGTACAGCTTTCTGATTTTAGCTTATATCAAGAAACGTCTACAAGATGAATTAATCTGTCAGCCCGGCGAAGAAGACGGAACGCGCCGCGGGAGGATGATACCTGAACCCCGGCCTTCCCTTTAGTCTCTCACAGTTGTACCGGTTCCTCTCCTGGACGGAAACGGCTTCCTCTGATTTCACCGCACACTGTGAGCTGCTCAGATAGCTTTTCCTTCTTAGCCTGACTGTCCCTGGCCCACCCCTCTCCAGCCTGATTGTCCTTGGCCCGCCCCTTTCTAGCCTGACTGTCTGTGGCCCACCACTCTCCAGCCTGACTGTCCTTGGCCCGCCCCTTTCTAGCCTGACTGTCCCTGGCCTGCCACTTTTCAGCCTGACTGTCCTTGGCCCGCCCCTTTCTAGCCTGACTGTCTGTGGCCCACCCCTCCCCTGCCTGACTTTCCTTGGCCCGCCCCTTTCTAGCCTGAATGTCCCTGGCTTGACACTTTTCAGCCTGACTGTCCTTGGCCTGCCCCTTTCTAGCCAGACTGTCCTTGGTCTGACCCTTCCTTCGTAGCATGACTGTCCTTGGCCCGCTCCTTTTATTTTCCTTCCTAACCAGACTGTCCCTGGCCCGCCCCTTTCTAGCTTGACTGTCCCTGGCCCACCCCTTTAATTTTCCTTCCCAGCCTGACTGTCCCTGGACCGCCCCTTTTTAGCCTGACTGTCCTTGGCCTGCCCCTACCTAGCCTGACTGTCCCTGGCCCGCCCCTTTTTAGCATGACTGTCCTTGGCCCACCCCTTTAATTTTTCTTCCTAGCCTGACTGTCCCTGGACCGCCCCTTTCCAGCCTGACTGTCCTTGGCCCGCCCCTTCCTTCCTAGCCTGACTGTTCCTGGCCTGCTCCGTCCTAGCCTGACTGTGCCTGGCTCTCTCCTTCCTAGTCTGACTGTCCCTCATCTTCCTAGCCTGACTGTCCTTGGCCCGCCCCTTCCTTCCTAGTTTGACTGTCCCTGGTCCGCTCATTCCTAGCCTGACTGTCCCTGGCCTGCCCCTTTCCAGCCTGACTGTCCTTGGCTTGCCCCTTCCTTCCTAGCCTGACTGTCCCTGGCCTGCCCCTTTCTAGCCTGACTGTTCCTGGCCCCCCTTTTCTAGCTTGCCTGCCCCTTTAATTTTCCATCCTTACTTGACTGTCCCTGGCCCGCCCCTTCCTAGCCTGACTGTCCCTGGCCCGTCCCTTTCCAGCCTGACTGTCCTCGGCCCGCCCATTCCTTCCTAGCCTGACTGTCCCTGGCAGCCCATTTTTAGCCTGACTGTCTAGGAAAGGTTCTGGTGAAGAGAGGAAGATTGAGGTTGTGGTGGACAGAGATGAATATAGACTGAGATAGGCATTGGTTGTAGTATTTGGAAATTGTAGTAGATGAAGGTGAATATGCCGGCAGCATTGCAAGGGGATTGGTTCCAGCACATGCACCCCTGCCATCTGCTGTCCGGTCCTCCCTGTGTGCCCCCTTTCCCTTGCAGCACCTCCTGCTTCCCCCCTCTCCTCTCCTGCTGGCAGCATTGCAAGGGGATTGGTTCTAGCACATGTACCCCTGCCATCTGCTGTCCGGGCCCTCACGTGTGCTCCTTTCCCCCCCGCAGCACCTTCTGGCCTCCCTCCTCTCCTGCTGGAAACATTGCAAGGGGATTGGTTCTAGCACATGCACCCCTTCCATCTGCTGTCCGGGCCTCCCTGTGTGCCCCTTTCCCCTGCAAAACTACCGGCTTCCCTCCTCTCCTGCTGGAAGCATTGCAAGGGGATTGGTTTGAGCACATTCACCCCTTCCATCGACTGTCTGGGCCGCCCTGTGTGCCCCTTTCCCCCCGCAGCTCTTCCGGCCTCCCTCCTCTCCTGCCGGTAGCATTGCAAGGGGATTGGTTCTAGCACATGCACCCCTTTCCATTTGCTGTCCGGGGCCCCCCGTGTGCCCCTTTCCCCTGCAGCACTACCGGCTTCGCTCCTCTCCTGCCGGAAGCATAGCAAAGGGATTGGTTCTAGCACATGCACCCCTTCCATTTGCTGTCCGTGGCCCCCCCTGTGAGCCCCTTTTCCCTGCAGCACTACCGGCTTCCCTCCTGTCCTGCCGGTAGCATTGCAAGGGGATTGGTTTTAGCACATGCACCCCTTCCATCTGCTGTGCGGGCCCCACTGTGTTCCCCTTTTCTCCTCAGAGCTACCAACTCCCCTCCTCTTCTGCTGGAAGCATTGCAAGAGGATTGGGTCTAGCACATGCACCTCTTCCATCTGCTGCCTGGGCCCACCTGTGTGCCCCTTTCCCCAGCAGCACTGCCAGCTTCCCTCCTCTCTTCTCCTGCCGGAAGCATTGCAAGGGGATTGGTTTGAGCACATGCACCCCTACCATCTGCTGTCCGGTCCCCCTTGTGTTCCCCTTTCCCCCGCAGCACTGCCAGCTTACCTCCTTTCCTCTCCTGCCGGCAGCATTGCAAGGGGATTGGTTTTAGCACATGCACCCCTTCCATCTGCTGTCCGGGCCCCACTGTGTTCCCCTTTGCTCTCCAGTGCTACCGGCTTCCCTCCTTTCCTGCCAGAAGGATTGCAAGGGGATTGGTTCTAGCACATCCAACCCTTCCATCTGCTGCCTGGGCCCCACTGTGTGCCCCTTTCCTCCTCCAAGCTACCGGCTTCCCTCCTCTCCTGCCGGTAGCATTGCAAGGGGATTGGTTCTAGCACATGTGCGGCTCCAGTGCAATTGACATGCAGTTCTGTGCAGCATGCACTACTTTTTGAAACTCACAGCAACCACATCACATATTACTTTTGTACCATGCGATCCGGTGCGGGCAAAAGCACTGTGTTGGCGGCCTGCGTTTTGGGTGTCGTTAGCTTTGCACTGAGCCCGTGTTATTGGAATGCGGTGCAGGAAGCCGCACAGGAACGTGGCTTTCCCACACTGCACTCTACAAGAAGCTCCTGCTCATTTTTGAGCAACGAGCTTCACGCAATTTTTAAAAGCGTGTTTTGCCGCAATTGCATCGCCCGACAATTGCTGCAAAATCACACCGCGTTTGGGGTGCCATTAAGAATAAAATGGCACCCAGACGTGCATTGCGCGTTTTGCAGCGATTTGGAAAAATTGCGGCAAATCTGTCCTCCATTTCAAATTGCCAAGTGTGAATGGAGCCTCGAAGTAGCGTGACTCGTCTTCATTCTTGGTGTAGGAAGTCCTTGTTTGTTTGAAAGTCAGTTAAGCAGACGGGCATCTAGACGGGCACGCCGTGAAGGAGACGCTGACTCTTTGTTTTGTCTTTTAGGAAAGATTTGGCGTCCTTGATCGGCAGCGAGTTCTACTCTTCAAGGACTAAATGATCTTCCCGGCGATGATATTGTGGTGTCATGTATTTTCGATAAGTGTTCTTGTTGGTGATGGTGACCATTCGGCTCCCACATTCCATTTTTTCCTGCCATTGTTCGAAAGTGACATCGGATTGTTCACATAACCCCTGATACGGCTTCATCTTTGCTTAACATAATACCCCATCATTGGTGTCAGTGGGAGGAATAGTGTCCCATCATTGGCATCAGTGGGAGGTATAGTGCCCTATCCTAGGTGTCAGTGGGAGCACTAGTACCCCTTGATTGACAACAGTGGAAAGAATACTACCCCATCATTGGTGTCAGTGGGAAAAATAGTGTCCCATCATTGGTATCAGTGGGAGGAATAATGTCCCACCATTGGTGTCAGTGGGAGGAATAGTGTCCCATCATTGGTATCAGTGGGAGGAATAGTGCCCCTTTGTTGGTGTCAGTGGGAGGAATAGTGCCCCATCATTGGTATCAGTGGGAGGAATAGGGCCCCAAGGGCCAGATAAAGGCAAGCAAAGGACCGCATTTGGGCCCCCTGGGCCACAGTTTGGGACCACTGCACTATGCTCAGCTCTGGTGGACAGCGTTGTTTTTAATGCACGGTTCCCTATGAAATGAAGTTTATTGAAAAAGAAAAAGACCAAAATGTTACCCAAATGTTCTGAGTTACAGCTTACCAGTAAGTGACTTTCATTTTAATCATGTAAGTTAATAAAATAGTAACTAAGACTTTTGTTTAGAGAGAAAAAAAAGAGAAAGGGTTTGCTGGTGGTGCCGCTTCTTTCCTTTCTGGTTTATATTCTCTCCCTGTCGGAGGAGAAACGTCAGCCCCCGTGTTCCTGTCAACGCAGAGTCCATCCAGCAGCATCGCCCGTCATTCTTCTAGGCCAGCTTCCTAAAAAGTGGCAATTGGTGGTTGGTGGACCATGACTGTGGAATGTGTGTGTCAGAGCGGCCACTTATCGTCTCCACCAGGGGAGCGTGTGACGGGGTGACAATGCAGGCGCATAACTGGCCAAGTTGTCACCAGATTTATTTATTTTTTTAAACGAGGACCTTCATGGTTGGACCTTCATGATGGGACCTTCATGGTGGGACCTTCATGGTGGGACCACCAGGGGGTAAATTGACTTTGATGGCTTCGGATTTCATAAAGCTCGAGAAACAAGAGAAGAAAGTTGAAAACTTGATGCCTCCTCTACTGGTCCTGGTGCCGAAATCTCATGGTTCCGCTTCAAATTTTGAAACTATAGCACCAAAAAAATGAAGGAATGGTCCTCTTTATCTGAAACATCAGCCCTGTGTTCCTGTCTACGCAGAGTCCATCCAGCAGCATCGCCCATCATTCTTCTAGGCCAGCTTCCTAAAAAGTGGCAATGGTGGTTGGTGGACCATGACTGCAGAATGTGTGTGTCAGAGCGGCCACTTGTCGTCTCCACCGGGGGAGCGTGTGACGGGGTGACAATGCAGGCGCATAACTGGGCCAAGTTGCCACCAGATTTTTTTGTTTTTAAACAAGGACCTTCATGGTTGGACCTTCATGGTGGGACCACCAGGGGGTAAAATGACTTTGATGGCTTCCGATTTCATAAAGCTCGAGAAAACAAGAGAAGAAAGTTGAAAACTTGATGCCTCCTCTACTGGTCCTGGTGCCCGAAATCTCATGGTTCCGCTTCAAATTTTGAAACCATAGCACCAAAATAATAAAGGAATGGTCCTCTTTATCTGAAACGAATTAAAGATCATGTGAGTGGGCTATCATAAAAGATATAAGAATACGGTTATTGTCTTTGGAGGAGGTGATAGCGGGGAAGATGGAGTGGCGGGGGAGGGGAGAGGATCTGATCCCCCACCTGTTGCTTGATCTTTCTCAGTCTTGTGTGCTGAGTACCCTGACAATCGGAATTACACACAATGAGATCACTCCGAGAATTCTGGGACATTTTCACAGCAGAGAATGATCTCATCTGACCTTTTATACGTTGTATCATGGTGAATCACAATACGGTTGTACGAAGGTTACGCCAATCAAGGCGATGATATGCGATAGATACACGCACTGTAGATCTGAGTACAAGAAGAAGAAAGGAATTAAAGCCTAGGTTCACACTAAAGCGGTGCGGGAAACCCCTCGATCAGTGTGCATTTCCCGCACCGCAGTCAAATACGCACTGCCCTTGCGATCTACAGTGGGTGTCGGTGCAATCTTAATGACACCCCCCAAACGCACTGCGTTTGCCTGCAACACGGATTGCATGGCAAGAAAGTACCATGTGATCCAGTTGCAGTGCGCTTCCAAGATTGGTGCATGCACGACTTTGGTGCGATTCGAACCTATTCACAACGAGTGGGCTCTAATCGCACCGCACTAAATTGCAGGTGGGTTGGACAGGAATGCCGTGCGATTCACATGCACATTCATAGGGTAAGATAATAATATTATTATTAAACTCTTGTATGCTGTAACATCTAGCCTTCACACACTAGGTCGTCTACATCGGCAAGATGGTGGGCCAGATTCACATAGGTTAGCGGATCTGATTTAAGATCCGCCGCCGCAAGTTTTTGAGGCAAGTGGTTAATTCACAAAGCACTTACCTCAAAACTTGCGGCGGCGTATCGTAAATCCCCCGGCGGAATTCAAATTCCGCGGCTAGGGGGAGTGTACTATTCAAATCAGGAGCGTCCCCGCGCCGATCGAACAGCGCATGCGCCGTCCGGAAATGTTCCCAGCGTGCATTGCTCCAAATGACGTCGCAAGGACGTCATTGGTTTCGACGTTTGCGTAAATTACGTCCATCTGTATTCGCGAACGACTTACGCAGACAACGTAAAAAATTCAAATTTCGTCGCGGGAACGACGCCCATACTTAACATTGGCTGCGCCTCATAGACCCAGGGGTAACTATACGCCGGAAAAAGCTGAACGCAAACGATGTAAAAAAAAAGCGCCGGGCGGTCGTTTGTTTGTGAATCGGCGTAACTCCTCATTTGCATAATTGTCGCGTAAAAAAACAGAAACGCCACCTAGCGGCCGGCCTGGAATTGCAGCTTAAGATCCGACGGTGTAACACAGTTACACCTGTCGGATCTTAGGAATATCTATGCGTAACTGATTCTATGAATCAGGAGCATAGATACGACCGGCAGAACTCAGAGATACACCGTCGTATCTCTTTGAGAATCTGTCCCGTTGTGTGTTGACAGCGCTCTCCCATTTCACAGACCGAGCTGTCACTGACAGCTCCGGGTCGCAGCTTCTTTTCAGGATCCAACGGGATCGCGTGCCTGTTGTGAGAGCCAATCACAGTGGTCACATCATACGGAAGTCGCAATGATTCCAGAGCATAAAAGGCTACCTAGAACCAGTTCACACCGCAATTTCTGCGTTGCAGATGCATTCCTGCATGTGCATTTTTTTTATGCATTTTATTGCGTTTTGGTGCAGTTTTATGCATATTTGATGCGTTTTAGTGAATTTTTTCCTTTATCTCAATTTATCTCAAGTGCGTTTTTGATGCATTTTGCCACGTTCCAGACGTGCTTCATACAGAAAAATGCAGCATGTTCTACTTTTGTTGACTGCATTGAATCGCACTGTACTGGTGTGAACTAAGGCCATAGGAATCAATGGTAAACACTCTCCATGCGTTTTTGATGCAGAATATCCACTTCCTAACCATGCCATAGCCGAAAGATGGCTACAGCGTGGCTCTGTTGTTCCGGGAGGGTGTCCATGGACATAGGGACTTCACTCCCGCACAGGAGTGAAGTCATCCCGCACATGTGTAAAGTAATCCCACACAGGTGTGATGTCATCCCGCACAGGAGTGACGTCATCCCGCACAGGAGTGACATCATCCCGCACAGGAGTGACGTCATCCCGCACAGGAGTGACGTCATCCCGCACAGGAGTGACATCATCCCGCACAGGAGTGACATCATCCCGCACAGGAGTGACGTCATCCCGCACAGGAGTGACTTCATCCCGCACAGGAGTGATGTCATCCCGCACAGGAGTGATGTCATCCCGCACAGGAGTGAAGTCATCCCGCACAGGAGTGACGTCATCCCGCACAGGAGTGAAGTCATCCCGCACAGGAGTGACGTCATCCCGCACAGGAGTGACGTCATCCCGCACAGGAGTGACGTCATCCCGCACAGGAGTGACGTCATCACACACAGGAGTGAAGTCTTCCCACACAGGAGTGAAGTCATCCCGCACAGGAGTGAAGTCATCCCGCACAGGAGTGAAGTCATTCCGCACAGGAGTGACGTCACCCCGCACAGGAGTGAAGTCATTCCGCACAGGAGTGAAGTCATCCCGCTCAGGAGTGACATCATCCCGCACATGAGTGATGTCATCCCGCACAGAAGTGAAGTTTTCCCGCTCAGGAGTGACATCATCCCGCACATGAGTGACATCATCCCGCACAGGAGTGAAGTCATCCCGCACAGGAGTGAAGTCATCCCGCACATGAGTCACGTCATCCTCATCTGGCACAGGAGTAACGTCATCCAGCACAAGAGTAACGTCATCCCACACAGGAGTGATGTCATCCCACACAGGAGTGATGTCATCCCGCACAGGAGTGACGTCACCCCGCACAGGAGTGACATCACCCTGCACAGGAGTGACCTCATCCCGCACCTGCTAAAGAAGATGGCCCAAGACCTGCAAGAAGCCAATGATAGGATGCCGCCACCAGGGAATGACCTCTCAGGCATCAGACCGTCGGAGCATAGGCATGTATTCTTGCCTTTAGTTACGCTTTCATGGGCATTTGCCCCTTCTCACCCAGCCAGCATCTACTGCATATCCAACCTAACACTGGAAGCTTACTGGCAGAAGACGAGTGCAGGGTGATGACCTCATCAATGCACTGACCAATGAGCAGCTTGCAGAGAAGGGGGCGGGTCAGTGACCAAGCTGCCAAAAAAGTGAGGTCAGGGTCCCGGCCGCAGCGGTTGAACCAAATTGCCAGTCCCCCCGAGACCTCTCACGTACAGATTGCGGATCTCATCCGGATATTTCTCAGGCGAAGTTCAGCTTTAAGACCTCGCGGTGAATCCCGACCCTCAACCGAAAGGAATGTCAGATGAGAGGTGACCGTATCCAATCCCCCATCTCACCCACATTATTCCCAGGCTCACACAATACACGGGCGGCCAAAAAATAGCAGAAGGACTTAGTCAGCGCCGTCTGTGAATACCGTGATCTACCGCGGCAAAACTGATTTACGAAGGCGGAGATTGTGATCCGGCCGCAGCTTTGTGAAGGTATACCGCAGATTACGGAGTCATCCCTCCATTCACACCTGTGCTATTTGGACATCGAAGTCGCATGACAAGTTGCACCCCATGTTTTCCAATGAGTAGAGTTCATATATCTATGCGACTTAAAGTCGCAGCGACTTCAAAGTAGCTCATGCACGACTTTGGTCAATGACTTTCATGCGACTTCAGGGCTGTAGACTTCATTGTAAATTAAAGTGGATGTAAACCCAAAAATATATATATATATCTTTTTTTTATGTCACAATGTAGAGTATAAGGCCCCGTACACACGACCAAACAGGTATGCTGAAACTGGTCCGCGGGCCAGTTTCAGCATACATGTTCGGTCGTGTGTGGGCGCGAGCGGGCCGAATTCCAGCAAACATTTGCCCGCCGGGCCTTTTCCCAGCGGGCAAATATTCCTGGACGTGTTTTAAAACCGTCCGCTGGAATTCTGCCCGCTCGGACATGTACGGTCGTCAGTACAGACCTACCGTACATGTCCAGGCGCCCGCCGTCCCTCGCATGCGTCGAATGACTTCGACGCATGCGTGGAAGCCTTTAAATGGCAGGCCCGCCCACGTCTCCGCGTCATTGTCGCGGCGACGACGCGGACACGCCCCGCGTATTGTTTACGCTCGGACTTCTGTACGATGGTGTGTACAACCATCGTACAGAAGCCCTCTGGCAGACATGTATGGTGAAAACGGTCCGACGGACCGCTTTCACCATACATGTTTGTTCGTGTGTACCCGGCCTTAGATTTCCTATCATCTGTGCCCAGTCTTGCCACACAGAGTTAATCCAGCTCTGAGCAATCCTCTTTTATTGTTCAGTGAAAATTAACAGACTTCCAGATAAAACCCTGTCTAAATACAAAGTCCTTTCCTCTCTCCTTGCTTTGAGTGACAGGTTATTTACATATCTAGCTTGGACATGTTTATCATGTGTTATGTTATGTTTATTATAATATGAGGTGATCCACAGTATACAAAGTGAGAAATCCACCCCTCCCCCACATAACACATCCTGGTAATATACAATGAACTGTGGATCACCTCATATTATGATAAACATAACATAACATATGATAAACATGTCCAAGCTAGATATGTAAATAACCTGTCACTTATAGGCGGCGGGAGGGGACATCCCCCCCTTCCGCCGCCATCCGGTGCTTCTCCGGGCTCTCCCGTGCCATTGGGGGCCCGAAGAAAGAATCGTCCGGCGCTGACAGGAAGCATAGAGATGACTGGTGACCAGATATTCACCAGTCATCTCTATGACCGTCGGAGGACCCGGGCGCGATGTGATGACGTCACGCCCAGGTCCCCGTATGTAAACAAAGCCGCGATTGCGGCTGCTAAGCAACAGTAATCATGAGATCGGTAAAAAAATTTTCACCGATCTCATGGTTTCCAGCCTGGAGGAGAGAGGTCTTATTGACCCCGCATCTCTCCATAAAGAGGACCTGTCACACACATTTCCTATTACAAGGGATGTTTACATTCCTTGTAATAGGAATAAAAGTGATAAAAATACATTTAAAAAATGTAAAAAAAGAAATAAATATGTAAAGAAAAAAAAAAAAAAAGAAAAAAAATTAAAACGCTCCTGTCCCCGGTAGCTCGCACGCAGAAGCGAACACACACGCAAGTCCCGCCGACATATGTAAACGCCGTTTAAACCACACATGTGAGGTATCGCCGCGTGCGTTAGAGTGCCGGCAACAATTCTAGCACTAGACCTCCTCTGTAAATCTAAACTGGTAACCTGTAAAAAATTTCAAAGCGTTGCCTATGGAGATTTTTAAGTACCGAAGTTTGGCGCCATTCCATGAGTGTGCGCAATTTTAAAGCGTGACATGTTAGGTATCTATTTACTCTGCGTAACTTCATCTTTCATGTTTTACAAAAAAATTGGGCTAACTTTACTGTTTTGTTATTTTTTTAATTCATGAAACAATTTTTTTCCAAAAAAAAGACGTTTGAAAAATTATTGCGCAAATACCGTGCAAGATAAAACATTGCAATGACCGTCGTTTTATTCCTTAACCACTTCCCGACCTCCTCATGTACATTTAAGTCGGCAGAATGGCACGGACAGGCACATCAACGTACCTGTACGTCCTCTGCTAGACGTGGGTGGGGGGTCCGATCGGGACCCCCCCCGGTACATGCGGAGGTCGGGTCCGCTCGGGGAGTGATCCGGGACGACGGCGCGGCTATTTGTTTTTAGCCGCTCCGTCGCGATCGCTCCCCGGAGCTGAAGAACGGGGAGAGCCGTGTGTAAACACGGCTTCCCCGTGCTTCACTGTGGCGGCGCATCGATCAAGTGATCCCTTTTATAGGGAAGACTCGATCGATGGTGTCAGTCCTACAGCCACACCCCCCTACACTAGTAAACACACACTAGGTGATCCCTAAATGTTACAGCGCCCCCTGTGTTTAACTCCCAAACTGCAACTGTCATTTTCACAATAAAGAATGCAATTTAAATGCATTTTTTGCTGTGAAAATGACAATGGTCCCAAAAATGTGTCAAAATTGTCCGAAGTGTCCGCCATAATGTCGCAGTCACGAAAAAAATCGCTGATCGCCGCCATTACTAGTAAAAAAAATAAAGAAAATAAAAATGCAAAAAAAACTATCCCCTATTTTGTAAACGCTATAAATTTTGCGCAAACCAACCGATAAACGATTATTGCGATTTTTTTTTACCAAAAATATGTAGAAGTATACGTATCGGCCTAAACTGAGGAAAAAAAAAAATTTTATATATGTTTTTGGGGGATATTTATTACAGCAAAAAGTAAAAAATATTGCATTTTTTTAAAAATTGTCGCTCTATTTTTGTTTATAGCGCAAAAAATAAAAACCGCAGAGGTGATCAAATACCACCAAAAGAAAGCTCTATTTGTGGGGAAAAAAGGACGCCAATTTGTTTGGGAGCCACGTCGCACGACCGCGCAATTGTCTGTTAAAGCGACGCAGTCCCGAACTGTTAAAACCCCTTGGGTCTTTAGCCAGCATATTGGTCCGGGGCTTAAGTGGCTAGGGTGTCTGCTAAAAAAACATATATAATGTGTGGGGGTTCTGCGTAAGTTTCTAGCAAAAGAATGATGATTTGTACATGTAGGAGAGGAGTGCCAGAATAGGCCCGGTATTGAAGTGGTTAATAAGTGAATGAATAAAACGATGAATGAAGGGAATGAAAGAATGAATATCTGAAAGAACAAAGGAATGAAGAAGGTGAAAGAATGAATTAATAAAGGAAATTAAATAATGAATAGTTGAAGAAAATGAAAGAATGAATGAATGAATGAAAGGAATGGACTGCCTTATTATAACACATGAAAACAAATACATTAATGTGAGTGCATCGCTGATAATGGCCCCTCAAGGTCACGGCAAAAGACACACAAGGTCATACGTTGTGTCCAGAGGAAGTTTAAAGATGAACTCCAGGTAAAGAAATACCGTATTTATCGGCGTATAACGCGCACTTTTTCCCCCTTAAAATCAGGGGGAAATCGTGGGTGCGCGTTATACGCCGATCCTCGCTGTCTCAGAGTGCCACCGACAAGGACCGACAAAGACCGAGCTGAGTGTACTGGGCTAGGCTCGGCCACGCGAGGCTCCGCCCGCAGCCACGCGAGAGAAGCCGAGAGGAGCCGAAGACACCGGAAATCCGGCTCTGCACAGCTCGACCAAGGCGCCAAACTCAAACACACAACGCTGCAACCCCCGGCAGACGGACGCCGGACAAGGCCGCTGATGGACGCCAGGCAAGATAGCAGACGGACACCGACAAGGCTGGACGGACCCCACGCAAGGCCGCCGATGGACGCCGGGAAAGACAGCAGACGGACACCGACAAGGCTGGACGGACCCTGCGCAAGGCCGCAGACGGACGCCGGACAAGGCCGCCGATGGACGCCGGGCAAGACATCCAAAATGTACGTTTTTTCCTTAAACTTCCCTTCTAAGCTTGGGGTGCGCGTTATACGCCGGTGCGCGGTATACGCCGATAAATACCGTAATCCCAGAGATAAAACACTGTACTAAACTCGACCAATCAGATCCTCCCTCTCATAACTAGCCTTGCACTCAGGGAAGATGGCCGGATTCCGATTGGCCCTTCTTTCAGGCTCTTTCCCACGCCAAGCTGGGGAAACGGTGGGAATTTTTTTTATCTGAACCCCCCCCTTTAATTTGAAACCCTTAATTAATTTGAAGTACTCTAAACTGTTATTAAGTCCCTAAATTAATTTGGAACGCCGGCGGTTATTAATAAAGATCCCGAGGCTGTCACACTCCAACAATCCAGCGGTTACGCTCTAATTGGATGAGTAAGTGACATGCCTATTAGCGGAGAAGTAGCGGTGAAAAAGGGAAGATAATGCCGACTTATCAAAGGAGCGATGTTCTCCGGGAAAGGCGCTCCGTCTCAAACAAGACTTCAAAACGCCACGCGCCTAATAAATGTGACAATTAAAAAAAAGACGAAATATTCCGAAGTTTCATTTTTTGGCACATCTGGGCGGATGAGCGATCGCCGGCGAGAAACAGAAAATAAGGCTGGGAGAGACAAATTCGGCTTTATTTAGAGGCAGCCGTGGCTTTTTATTGGGCGCTGGTGCGCAAATCATAAAAATCGTGATTGAAGATGGATGGACATTGCGGGAGACTTTTTTTTACTTTTTTAATAAAGGAATTGTCAAAAAATGTCTTTTGTAGTCTTTACTTTTTGACACTTTTTTGGTGAATGGGTAGGGGTACAATGTACCCCTACCCATTCACATGGGGGGGAGCGGGATCTAGGGGCCCGGATCTCAAGATTTCGATAATCCCGCAGACCTCAACAACCAAGGGTTGTGGGGATGAGGCCCTTGTCCCCATCGACATGGGGACAAGGTGCTTTGGGGGGCCCAAAGCACCCTTCCCATGTTGAGGGCATGCGGCCTGGTATGGTTCAGGAGGGGGGGGGGCGCTCGCTCATCCCCCCCTTCCTGTGATCCAGGCTGCATGCTCAGATAAGAGCCTGGTATGGATTTTAGGGGGGCCCCCACACTATTTTTTTTTTAATATTTTGGCATGGAGTTTCCCTTAAAATCCATACCAGACCCAAAGGGCCTGGTATGGATTGGGGGGGGGGGGGCCACGCAGTTTTTTTTTTTAATTTTGCCATGGAGTTCCTCTTAAAATCCAAACCAGACCCAAAGGGCTTGGTATGGATTTTTTGGGGGACCCCACGCCATTTATTTTTTATTGACGTGGAGTTCCCCTTAAAATCCATACCACGCATGTTATTCTTAAAACATTTTTTATTGAATTTTTACAAGCCTCAAAACAAGTGTTTTTTTTTTATTATTTTCTTGAAATGTTTTTATTGAAAAATTCCGATTTACAAGCCTCAAACAAGTGGGAGTTTTTGTATTTCTTGAAATATTTTACTTGAAAAATTCCAATTTACAAGCCTAAAACAAGTGCAAGGGTTTTATTTTTTTCTTGAAATAACTTTATAGAAATTTTTACAATTTACAAGCCTCAAACAAGTGGCCCTCCCACTTGTTTAAAGCGGAAGTAAACCCATCGATTTAACAGTTTTAAAAAGCAGTTACATATCCGGCATGCCGGGATTTCTAACTGTGACATTGGTTGTGCTCTCAACCAAACTGTCAAACCATCCAATGGCTGGTGTCATAACTGATCACATGTGCAGCACCATGGCAGTTGAAGGTTAAACATAGGCCAAGATGGCAGCTTCCTTGGCTGAAAATGATAGGTGGGTTTACTTCCACTTTAAGGGTTGTAAATTGTAAAAATTTTGGCCCAAAAATAATGGACGGTTCCCAAAAAGCAGTTTTTTTTTGCGTGGAGGAAGCGAAGATAGACTGCGCAGAGAATAAAAAAAAAATGTGTAGCAGATCTCCAAAATATTTTTTGTTTTTCTTGAAATATTTTTATAGAAAATTTTCAATTTACAAGCTTCAAACAAGTGCAAGGGTTTTTTTTTCTTGGAATATTTTTATTGAAAATTTTTAATTTACAAGCCTCAAACAAGTAGGAGGTTTTTCTTTCTTAAAACATTTTTTATTGAAATTTTACAAGCATCAAAACAAGTTTTTTTTATTATTATTATTTTCTTGAAATGTTTTTATTGAAAAATTCCGATTTACAAGCCTAAAACAAGTGCGAGGGTTTTATTTTTTCTCGAAATATCTTTATAGAAATGTTTACAATTTACAAGCCTCAAACAAGTGGGAGGGATTTTGGCCCAAAAATAATGGACGGTTCCCAAAACGCACTTTTTTTTTTTTTTTGCATGGAGGAAGCGAAGATAGACTGCGCAGAGAATTAAAAAAAAAAAATGTGTAACAGATCTGGAAAAAATATTTTTTGTTTTTCTGTACCGTTTTCCATCACCCTTCCTCATAAACCCCATCGCGGTTGCGGCGAAATAACTATTTACTAGAGATCTCCGGATATTCTAAAGGAACGGTCACCTTACGCGTAGCCGCGGCGGGCAGGGAGACAAACGATCCAATCCATCTCGGCGATACGACTTGTTTATTACGGAGGCGCACTATAGGCCTCCTAAGTCCTTGTGTACACACGGCGTAATGGCCGTACCTCACGTTTTATGTGCCGCTGCCTGCGTTTATCTTGACTTTAATGAGTCCCCTGCCGTAGCGCCTGCAATGTATTTCCCGTTATAGGGAAAGGAAAAAAAAAAGAGATGGCTTGACATTTTGTCTCTGACATCCCCGTTTCCAATTATAGAAGTGTCGCGGTGACGTAAACCAGGCGGCAGCGGGGACCGAGCTCGTAAAAATAAATTTAAACGCTCGGAAGCGCCAGAAGCGCTATCAGAAGCGCCGAACCGCGGGAAACAGGATTGGAAAAGTATATAAGTAAAGTGGACCTGTCATCTGAATTTTCTTTATATGTTACGTGCACGCTCATCCATCTTTGTTCAGGCAACATCCAGGGTCACCATCTACGTCCTGGATTGAGATGCCAATTGCAATGCTGTTTGAGCTGGCACCTGCTGTTATTGGCTGCAATGACACCTCACTAGGCCTTACAAAGCCTGAGCCACCCAACTACCCAATGGGTGAGGGCGCTGTCGTGTCGTGTGGAAGAAGCATCCCTTGAGGTTGAGTTGACATCTGAAGTGCATTCCAGGGGGGGGGGGCTGATCTGAGCTCTGAACCATAGGCATGCGCACAGGGTGTGCCTGGTGTGCCTAGGCACGCCCTAATCCGGGGGATCGATCTCTATTTTCTTCCTGCAACAGCTGGAAGTAGGCTTCTGCTCCTCTCCTTCTTGGCAGCATTCGGCTGCCACAGGAGGAAAATACAGGGGACTGGTCCCCCTTCCCCCCACAGCTCTTCTGGCTTCCTCTCCTCTCCCACCGGCTTGCTGCTGCCCCACCCCATGTGTGCTCCCCTGGTTCCCCTTACCCCCCACAGCTGGACCGGCTTCCCCTCCTCACACTTTCTGCTGCCCAGCCCCATGTTTGCCCCCCTGGTTCCCCTTCCTCCCACAGCTCTACCGGATTCTCTTCTACCGGCTTTCTGCTGCCCAGCCCCATGTTTGATGCCCTGGTCCCCCTTCCCCCCACAGCTCCTCCGGCTTCCCCTCCTCTCCTCTCCCACTGGCTTTCTGCTACCCAGCCCCATGTGTACTCCCCTGGCCCCCCTTCCCTCCACAGCTATTCCGGCTTCCCCTCCTCTCCTCTCCCACTGGCTTTCTGCTGCCCAGCCCCATGTGTACCCCCCTGGTCCCCCTTCCCTCCACAGCTCTTCCGGTTTTCCCTCCTCTCCTCTCCCACTGGCTTTCTGCTGCCTGGCCCCATGTACTCCCCTGGTTCCCCTTCCCGCCACAGCTGGGCCGGCTTCCCCTCCTCTCCCACTTGCTTTCTGCTACCCAGCCCCATGTGTGCTTCCTGGTCCCCCCTCCCCCCACAGCTCTTTCAGTTTTCCTTTCTCTCCTCTCCCACTAGCTTTCTGCTGCCCGACCCCATGTGTTCTCACCTGTCCCCCATCCCCCCAAAGCTCTACCGACTTCTCTTCCTCTCCTTTCCCACTGGATTTCTGCTGTCCAGCCCCATGGGTGCTCCCCTGGTCCCCCTTCCCCCTACAGCTCTGCTGGCTTGCTTTCCTCTCCTCCCTCACAGGCTTTCTGCTGCCCTGCCACATGTGTGATGCTCTGGTCCACCTTCCCCCCACAGCTCTTCTGGCTTCCCCTCCTCTCCCACCGGATTTCTGCTGCCCAGCCCCATATGTGCTCCCCTGGTCCTCCTTCCCCCTACTGCTCTACTGGCTTCCCTTCCTCTCCTCCCTTACAGGCTTTTTGCTGCCCTGCCCCATGTGTGCTCCCCTGGTCCCCCCGCAGCTCTTCTGGCTTCTCCTCCTCTCCTCTCCCATCAACTTTCTGCTCCCCAACCCTATGTGTGCTCCCCTGGTCCCCCTTCCCCCTCCAGCTCTGCTGGCTTCCCTTCCTCTCCTCCCTCACAGGCTTTTTGCTGCCCTGCCCCATGTGTGCTTCCCTGGTCCCCCTTCTCCCCGTAGCTTTTCTGGCTTCCCCTACTCTCCTCTCCCACCGACTTTCTGCTGCCCGACCCTATGTGTGCTCCCCTGGTCTCCCTCCCCCACAGCTCTGCCAGCTTCCCCTCCTTTTCCACCGGCTTTATGCTGCCCTGCCCCTTGTGTGCTCCCCTGGTACCCCTCCCCCCCCTACAGCTGGGCCGGCTTCCCCTCCTCTCAGAGAGTTCTTTTCCTTGAGGTGTCATGTTGAACTTCCAGTGACCAGTATGAGAGAGTGAGAGCGATAACACCAAATTTAACACACCTGCTCCCCATTCACACCTGAGACCTTGTAACACTAACGAGTCACATGACACCGGGTAGGGAAAATGGCTAATTGGGCCCAATTTGGACATTTTCACTTAGGGGTATACTCACTTTTGTTGCCAGCGGTTTAGACACACACCTATGGGTCTGAATTGAATGCATTGTGGCTGATTGCATGCCTCAATTGCATGCATTGGGGCTGATCAAACGTATAAATGCATGCATTGGGGCTGATCTGAGGTATGAAGTGCATGCATGGGGGCTGATCTGAGGTATGAAGTGCATGCATGGGGGTTGATCTGAGGTCTGAAGTGCATGCATGGAGGCTGATCTGAGATATGAATGCATGCATGGGGGCTGATCGGAGGACTGAAGTGCATGCATCGGGGTTGATCTGATGTATGAAGTGCATGCATGGGGGTTGATCTGAGGTCTGAAGTGCATGCTCTGGGGATGATCGGAGGACTGAAGTGCATGCTCTGGGGATGATCGGAGGACTGAAGTGCATGCTCTGGGGATGATCGGAGGACTGAAGTGCATGCTCCTGGGATGATCGGAGGACTGAAGTGCATGCTTTGGGGCTGATCTGAGGTCTGAAGTGCATGCTCTGGGGATGATCGGGGGACTGAAGTGCATGCTCTGGGGCTGATCGGAGGACTGAAGTGCATGCTCTGGGGATGATCCGAGGACTGAAGTGCATGCTCTGGGGCTGATCGCAGGACTGAAGTGCATGCTCCTGGGATGATCGGAGGACTGAAGTGCATGCTCTGGGGCTGATCGCAGGACTGAAGTGCATGCTCTGGGGCTGATCGGAGGACTGAAGTGCATGCTCTGGGGATGATCCGAGGACTGAAGTGCATGCTCTGGGGCTGATCGCAGGACTGAAGTGCATGCTCCTGGGATGATCGGAGGACTGAAGTGCATGCTCCTGGGATGATCGGAGGACTGAAGTGCATGCTCTGGGGATGATCGGAGGACTGAAGTGCATGCTCTGGGGATGATCGGAGGACTGAAGTGCATGCTCCTGGGATGATCGGAGGACTGAAGTGCATGCTCTGGGGATGATCGGAGGACTGAAGTGCATGCATCGGGGTTGATCTGAGGTCTGAAGTGCATGCTTTGGGGCTGATCTGAGGTCTGAAGTGCATGCTCTGGGGATAATCGGGGGACTGAAGTGCATGCTCTGGGGCTGATCGCAGGACTGAAGTGCATGCTCCTGGGATGATCGGAGGACTGAAGTGCATGCATCGGGGTTGATCTGAGGTCTGAAGTGCATGCTTTGGGGCTGATCTGAGGTCTGAAGTGCATGCTTTGGGGCTGATCTGAGGTCTGAAGTGCATGCTCTGGGGATGATCGGGGGACTGAAGTGCATGCTCTGGGGCTGATCGGAGGACTGAAGTGCATGCTCTGGGGATGATCCGAGGACTGAAGTGCATGCTCTGGGGCTGATCGCAGGACTGAAGTGCATGCTCCTGGGATGATCGGAGGACTGAAGTGCATGCTCCTGGGATGATCGGAGGACTGAAGTGCATGCTCTGGGGATGATCGGAGGACTGAAGTGCATGCTCTGGGGATGATCGGAGGACTGAAGTGCATGCTCCTGGGATGATCGGAGGACTGAAGTGCATGCTCTGGGGATGATTGGAGGACTGAAGTGCATGCTCCTGGGATGATCAGAGGACTGAAGTGCATGCAGTGAACTTGTTTTGTGTGAGCACCAATTAATCAATTGTTTTCAGGTTTAAAAGATGACTTTTTTCTACAGGTTGAAGATTTGCGTCCAGCACCTCATTTCTAATCATTCTTGGGAAATAAAGACATGATAGGGGTTCTAACCCTTCCCTGCCAAGTCCAAAGATTAGAACCCTTCCCTTGCACTGCAACAGAACTTTAAAATGTGTTTAACGTTCTGGTTTTTGATGGATTTTCGGGTTCTGCGGCAGTAGATATGTGTATTTTGGAGATGGGATTGAAGCAGCTCGAAGATAAAGAGAAGGACACATTGTCCATCCCAGAGGCGATAATCTCCCCATAGACAGCTGTCATGTCTCCATTGAGAGCCCCTGACAGGTTTGCCGCCTGGCAGCCGCCCGGCTAACTGCAGTTGAGGGCACAGTTGTTTCCAAAACAGATGCCCTCGCTTCCTGCTGAAAACCACTTGTTGTTAGATGAGACGCTTGTGGCGACTTTACAATAAACAGATGGCGATGTGCGGTTGCAAATGGATTAGCGTTCATATGAAAATTGGAGTTAGAATTAAAGGAGGACCCTACTAAGCTTTATATTGTATTTTAGCAAGTCCACATAAATGTTGTTTCTGCAATGCAGCCAGCGATGAGCCGCACCGCAAAGATTCGCTCTGCTGAATCAAAGCTTAGGGTCTATTGCAGTGCAGGTTGGTCCTTGATGGACATTTAAGTGAACCAGTAAAGGGGCTCCCAGGCCACACCATCGTTGATTGAATGTACTAAAAGCCCTTCACTAAACATGCATTCTGGAGAGGCATGTGCTCTTGTTGGGGTGTACTCAATGGGTTGGGGTGTACCTAATGGTTGGGTTGTACTTAATGGGTTGGGGTGGACCTAATGGCTGGGCTGTACTTAATGGGTTGGGGTGGACCTAGTGGTTGGGTTGTACTCAATGGGTTGGGGTGTACCTAATGGCTGGGTTGTACTTAATGGGTTGGGGTGGACCTAATGGCTGGGCTGTACCTAATGGGTTGGGGTGGACCTAATGGCTGGGCTGTACTTAATGGGTTGGGGTGGAGCTAATGGTTGGGTTGTACTCAATGGGTTGGGGTGTACCTAATGGTTGGGTTGTACTTAATGGGTTGGGGTGGACCTAATGGCTGGGCTGTACTTAATGGGTTGGGGTGGACCTAATGGTTGGGTTGTACTCAATGGGTTGGGGTGTACCTAATGGTTGGGCTGTACTTAATGGGTTGGGGTGGACCTAATGGTTGGGTTGTACTCAATGGGTTGGGGTGTACCTAATGGTTGGGTTGTACTTAATGGGTTGGGGTGGACCTAATGTCTGGGCTGTACTTAATGGGTTGGGGTGGACCTAATGGTTGGGTTGTACTCAATGGGTTGGGGTGTACCTAATGGCTGGGCTGTACTTAATGGGTTGGGGTGGACCTAATGGTTGGGTTGTACTCTATGGGTTGGGGTGTACCTAATGGTTGGGTTGTACTTAATGGGTTGGGGTGGACCTAATGGCTGGGCTGTACTTAATGGGTTGGGGTGGACCTAATGGCAGGGCTGTACTTAATAGATTGGGGTGGACCAAATGGCTGGGCTGTACTTAATGGGTTGGGGTGGACCTAATGGTTGGGTTGTACTCAATGGGTTGGGGTGGACCTAATGGGTTGGGGTGTACCTAATGGTTGGGTTGTACTTAATGGGTTGGGGTGGACCTAATGGCTGGGCTGTACTTAATGGGTTGGGGTGGACCTAATGGTTGGGTTGTACTCAATGGGTTGGGGTGTACCTAATTGTTGGGTTGTACTTAATGGTTGGGGTGTACTTTGTGGGTTGGGTTGTACTCAATAGTTGAGTTGTACTCAATGGTTGGGGTATACTTAATGGGTTGGGATGCACTTAATAGTTGAAGTTTACTTAATCAGTTGGGGTGTACTTAATGGATGGGGTGTACCTAAATGTTTGGGGGTGTACCTAATGGTTTGGGTGTTCTTATTGGGTTGGGGTATACCTTATGGGTTGGGGTGTACAACAAAATTTATGTCCTTTTTTTCCCCACAAATAGAGCTTTCTTTTGGTGGTATTTGATCACCTCTGCAGTTTTATTTTTTTGCGCTATAAACAAAAAACAGAGCGACAATATATATATTTTTTACTTTTTGCTATAATAAATATCCCCCCAAAAATATATAAAAAAAAATATTTTTTTCCTTAGTTTAGGCCGATACGTATTCTTCTACATATGTTTGGTAAAAAAAAACGCAATAAGCGTTTATTGATTGGTTTGCGTAAAAGTTATCTTGTCTACAAAATAGGGGATAGATTTATAGCATTTTTATTAATATTTTTTTTTTTTTACTAGTAATGGCGGCGATCAGCGATTTTTATCGTAACTTTGGCGGACACATCGGACAGTTTTGACGCTATTTTGGGACCATTGTCATTTATACAGCGATCAGTGATATAAAAATGCACTGATTACTGTGTAAATGACACGGCCAGGGAAGGGGTTAACCACTAGGGGGGCAAGGAAGGGGGTTAAGCGTGTCCTAGGGAGTGATTCTAACTGTGTGGGGGGCTGGGCTCCTTGTGACATCACACTGATCGCTGCTACCGATGACAGGGAGCAGTAGATCAGTGTCCTGTCACTAGGCAGAACAGGGATATGCCTTGTTTACGTAGGCATCCCCCCGTTCTGCTGCTCCGTGACACGACACTGATCGCTGCTCCCGATGACAGGGAGCAATAGATCAGTGTCCTGTCACTAGGCAGAACAGGGATATGCCTTGTTTACGTAGGCATCCCCCCGTTCTGCCGCTCCGTGACACGACACTGATCGCTGCTACCGATGACAGGGAGCAGTAGATCAGTGTCCTGTCACTAGGCAGAACAGGGAGATGCCTTGTTTACGTAGGCACCCCCCCCCTTTCTGCTGCTCCGTGACACGACACTGATCGCTGCTCCCAATGACAGGGAGCAGTAGATCAATGTCCTGTCACTAGGCAGAACAGGGATATGCCTTGTTTACGTAGGCATTCCCCCGTTCTGCAGCTTCGTGACACGATCGCGGGACACCGGAGGACATCGAGTCCGCGAGTCCCGCGGGCACGGAGCTCACGACAGAGGCGCGTGCGCCCTTACCGCACGCAATTCAAAGCGACGTATATATACGTTGCTTTGCGCAGCCCTGCCATTCTGCTGACGTATATCGGCGTGACGCGGTCGGCAAGCGGTTATATATAATGAGCTGAAGACACATAAAGTGCGCTATAGCTTTCCATGAATCCTATTTCTCCTGCATCTTGTCTCTGAAAGCTACAGCTGTGTCTTTGTATTATCGTTTAAATAAGATAGCGTCGCTCAAAGCCATACATCATTCTCTGCCAACCCATTGTCTTCCGAAAACACGTTCGTCAAAACAAAATAAAAAAAAACAGCCTTTCTGTGTGCCATAATAGCGGCTACAGACGCCCTTGACGCACGCAAGTTACTATTTATTTTTTTCTTTATTTCTTCACAAAATTCTAATCGGCACAATGGGATTTTTTTTACCTATGGAAGGACGGGAGGATGACAGTCGCGTTAAAAACTACAATTTGCCGAGCGAATTATTAAGGTAAGAGAGCGACCGCTCAGAAAATGAGAAGCAGAGTTTTTTTTTTTTTTGTGACAACTTCTACGGTTTGAACTAATCGTGACACGACGGTCTGAAGACACATGACTCCGTCTTATGTACACGATAAGGTACATCCTACAGCAAGCTGTGAAAGATAATGGGATTCGATCCGCCGCTGTATAAATATATTTGAAAGGATTAAACAATTCGAAAAGTGATGGCAATTTGCTGAAAGGATACGGGGAGAAACTTTTAAGCAGCTCAGAACTTTTGAAGATGGGTAGACGACGCGAGCAAGTTTGCAAATAGAACATTTTCCCTTTTCCCCTGTTGTCCTATGAGAATGGGTACTGGGGAGTCCTGCCAGGTTACCTTACCTTTCCCTAATTTTTTTTTCCTGGTGCCTATCCATGGCAGCATACGCATGCCTGGGGGTGGAGCAACCAACCATGCGTATGCTGCCATGAAGGCACCAGGAAAATTGAAAATTGAATACTTACCTTTCTGTAATTTTCCTTTCCTGGTGCCTATCCATGGCAGCATACTGGCCATGCGTATGCTGCCATGGATAGACACCAGGATAGGTAAATTACGGAAAGGTAAGTATTCAATTCTCCATTTTCCTGGTGCCTTCATGGCATGCTTGGTTGCTCCACCCCCGGCCATTCATATGCTGCCACGAAGGCACCAGGAAAATGGAAAATTGAATACGTACCTTTCCGTAATTTTCCTTTCCTGGTGCCTATCCATGGCAGCATACGCATACGCATGACCGGGGGGGGGGGGGGGTGGAGAAACCAACCATGCGTATGCTGCCATGAAGGCACCAGGAAAATTGAATACTTACCTTTCCGTAATTTTCCTTTCCTGGTGCCTATCCATGGCAGCATATGCATGGCCGGGGGTGGAGCAACCAACCATGCGTATGCTGCCATGAAGGCACCAGGAAAATGGAATACTTACCTTTCCGTAATTTTCCTTTCCTGTTGCCTATCCATGGCAGCATATGCATGGCCGGGGGTGGAGCAACCAACCATGCGTATGCTGCCATGAAGGCACCAGGAAAATGGAATACTTACCTTTCCGTAATTTTCCTTTCCTGGTGCCTATCCATGGCAGCATTCGCACGCCTAGGGGTGGAGCAACCAACCATGCGTATGCTGCCATGAAGGCACCAGGAAATTTGAAAATTGAATATTTGCCTTTCCGTAATTTTCCTTTCCTGGTGCCTATCTATGGCAGCATACGCATGGTCGGGGGGTGGAGCAACCAGCCATGCGCATGCTGCCATGAAGGCACCAAGAAAATGGAGAATTGATTACTTACCTTTTCGTAATTTTCCTTTCCTGGTGCCTATCCATGGCAGCATACGCATGGTTGGTTGCTCCACCCCCGGTCATGCGTATGCATATGCGACCATGGATAGGCAGCATACCCATAGCATACAGCTTGAGGTCTTGTCATCCTTGATCCCTGATCTGCTTGACCTTATTACTGACCTGGCATTTGTCTGACCTGACCTACCTCTGGATTACCCTTGCCTGACTGTTTGCTGTCTACCTTCGTGACTGGCCTCAGCCTTTTGACCAACATTTTACCTAACAATTATGAACCTTGCCAACTTCTGCCCGTCCCTGACCTTGATCTTGCTCGTGATCTGGTGCTTCCTGTCTGACTGTTACTGAACTCAGCTTGGGACCCGGCTCTGCTCTCTACTGGACTTGATTAATTCTAAGGGCCCTAATTGCTGTGCTTTGCCTCTGACACCAGCACTTCCAAGTCTTCAGTTACAGCTTTTTGGCATCTGTGCCCTTCCATTGCCCTTGCAGCCTCTATCCAAGAGTGCTCGGACGGGAACTGTACGAGAGGCCACCCTCATCATCTTGAACTCTACATACTGGTATGTGACACAACCAGTCAAATTTAGGAAAGTTTGGAAGTAACCTCCCTGGCTCTGGTAAGGCAGCGCTCAAACAAACATGCCTCCCTTGATATGTACCCAAGATTGACCCTAGGAAAATAAAAAAGTGGGCGCCCAACTAAAAGGAAAAATAGTCCAAAAATGCATTTTATTCATAATTCAATCAAACAAAAACAGGCAATGCATTTCAGGGGCAACAAGACTCCCCCTTCAACGGTGCTTAGAATAGGATAAGGACCAAAATGGACTCAGAGGACACTATAACCAAATGGATCTATTTATGACTTGGTGCAAACCAGTGGTTTCCAACCTAAGTCCTCAAGACCTTCCAACAAGTCATGTTCTTCACATTGCACAGGTGCTATAAATCAGTGTCAATAGTTTGGCTAGTATGGCGGCTATACTGTATGATCCAAGGGAAATTTCCAAAACATGGCCTGTTGGGGGTACTTAAGGAATGAGAATGGGAAAGCACCCATATAAACTCTTCTTGAGGACTGGAAGACATTACAACCTATTGGATCTATTTATGATTTGGTAGAAACCAGAGGTTCCCAAACTAAGTCCTCACAGACCCCCAACAGGTCATATCTTTCACCTTGCACAGGTGCTATAAATCATTGTACATGGCTTGGTATGTATGACAGCTATATTATCTAAGGGAAATTCCTAATGGAATAAGGACTTAAATGGACCCAGAAGACACTAAAACCAAATGGATCTATTTATGATTTGGTAGCAACCACTGGTTCCCAACCTAAGTCCTCACGGACCCCCAACAGGTCATGTCCGTCACCTTGCAAGGGTGCTATAAATCAATGTTTTTTTCTCTTTTTTTGATGTGCTCTAAAGTGGCCTGTATAAAGGACCAATCCACACGGTCGAAGGCCTTCTACGCAACGGTAGACAGCAGGAGAAGGGCCCGTTTGAATGTCCTGGCCGCGCGGATCAAGTTCACCCTTCGAACGGTGTTGTCCTGTGGCTCCCGCAGCGGCACAGAGCCTGCCTGATCTCTATGGATGAGGCTCTGTATATGACAGAGCAGTCTGTTGGCCAGAATTTTGGCAAACAGTTTCAAGTCTGTGTTCAAAAGTAATATTGGGAGATAATTCCAGCACCGTAGAAGATCTTTCCCCTCTTTAGGGATAAGGGAAATTTAGGCTCTCATAGTGTCTACCGGGAAAGAATTACCCTCTGTAATAGAATTAAGGGCAGCGACTAGAGGTTGCGATAGCGTATCAAAAAAGGTCTTGTAGTATGTCGGAGTCAGGCCTTCAAAGCCGGGAGCCTTCCTTGGCTTTGAATTGGCTAGAGCTACACCCAGCTCTGCTGCCATGATGGCTCCTCCAGCTCTTCCTGTACAGCACTAGGAAGCGATGGCATGCCAGATGCGGCTACATACGACTGGGGGGTGGAGCTATCTGCAGCTGAGGGGTCAGCAGTGGAGGGCTTGTCAAGGTTATAGAGACCTTCATAGAAGGAATGAAACTCCGTCGCCATGTCTGATGATGTATTCAGCTTTTGTCCAGAGGGGGACAGGATGTGAGATGTACGTTTTCGTGCACGGGCCTCGCAGAGCCCTAGCCACTATGAATCAATATTGATGGCTTGGTATGTATGAAAGTTATATTATCTAAGGGGAATTCCAAAAGCATGGCCTGTAGGGGGTAACTAAGTACTGGTAAAAACTCTTCTTTAGGACTGGAAGACACTATAACCAATTAGATCAGTTTATGATCTGGTAGAAACCACTGGTTCCCGACCTAAGTCCTCTCACAGACCCCCAACAGGTCATGCCCTTCACATTGTACAGGTGTAATAAATCAATGTCTATGGTTTGGTATGTATGACAGCTATATTATCTAAGGGAAATTCCCAATGGGATAAGGACCTATATGGGCCCAGAAGATACTAAAACCTAATGGATCTATTTATGATTTGGTAGCAACCAGTGGTTCCCGAACTAAGTCCTTGTGGACTCCCAACATTTCATGTCCTTCACCTTGCACAGGTGCTATAAATCAGTGATGATGGATTGGTATGTATGACAGTCAAGGAAATTCTTAAAACATGGCCTGTTGGAGGTACTTGGGGGAATGAAATTGGAAAATACCAGTATAAACTCTTCTTTGGGACTGGAATTGTAATGTATTGTACTCAGTGGTAACCGTCTATGTTCTATTGGTAGAGGAAAGTTTTAGAGGACACTTTTTAAGTGACATTGAAGGCTCCCTTCATTTCCCCTTGTGTTTTATTTTACCGTTTTTCTGTCTCTTGGGATACTTTGGCAAACACCTGAAGTTAATACCAATCTTCGTATACAATACCTCAAGGCCTTCTTGTTTCTTTTTTGTGGGTTGAAAGTCACAGAGAAAGCGGTTTCCTTGGCTGATATCTACTTTGGAAAACAAGAGCAGATAAGAGAGGGATGAGACAGACTCTTCGACCTTCCTCTCTTCTCCACACGCATTGTTTAAAGTCAACATGAATCCTGGCCTTGGAGGAAGTCGGCAGAATTCCTTAACTCATAAGGAGGAAACATGGGGGCTGAAACGCCCTGGCCTTAGCTACCTGAAGGATGGACCATTCCTGAAGATGCCAAAAGATAATGATGATTTATAGCCTGAGGTCTAAGCAGGGCAGATAGGATATGAGGGATGTTTATTTTCTTCGAATGGCTTTGGATGGCCTACAGATTGGTCTGCCACTCTAGTCTTCTGTTGAATCATTTTGGCGGTGATATTTAGGCCCAGCTGGAAATCTTAATAAGCTGGAAAGTTATCCAAAATTCCTGGAATATGGTGACAGTAAAAGTATCAATAGCTCGTTTTTAGCCTTGAAGTAATGAGGTTTGAGGCAAATTGAATGCAGATAAGGCACTAAGGCCCGGATTCACGTAGCACTTACGCCGACATATCTCGAGATACGCCACGTAAGTGTAAATGTGCGCCGTAGTATCTGTGCACCATGCCCACAGAACTAGATATGCCTGAAAATAGGCTTCTTCCAACCGACGTAACTTTCCTATGCAGGCGTATTGTGGGCGCAAAATTACGCTGGATGCATCTGGTGCTCCCATTGATTTCCTATTCAAATATGCAAATGAGGGAGATACGGCGATTCACGAACGTACGTGCGCCCGGCGCAGGCTACGCGCGGTGCGCGTAAGTTCAACGTCCGGCGTAAAGTTATTCCACATAAAGCAGGTGTAACTCAGCACCAGACGTGCACAGGTCAGCTGGAGAGCAGCTGGAGAAGCATCGTTACGGACAAGCTGAGCAACCACACTTGCAGGACCAGGGCCGGCCTTTGGTGTGTGCGAGCTGTGCGGCTGCACAGGGCGCTATGGGCAACAGGGGCGCCGTGTGGCCATCGCAGCTCGCAAAATGTGAGTCGCAGCAGGGCCGGGCGGTCGGCACTACCACTAGGCGGATTAGGAAGGCAGCCTCCTAGGGTGCACTGCCACCTAAGGGCTCCACTGATTCTTGCCTCACCTCTTCCTCCTCATTGTCACTCCCCAGGCTTCCGGCAGAGAATAGAGGGGCCCCGGACAGCCTCTTTGTGTATTTTTAGGTGACCAGGGGGCAAGGGGTGAAGATGGGGGGGCGCCACAGGATTAGCTCGCACAGGGCGCCTGAACACCTAAGGCCGGCCCTGTGCAGGACAACACATCTGTATGCCAACATGCCAGGCAGGGCCGCCATCAGGAATTATGGGGCCCCTTACACAGCTTCAGGCATGGGCCTGAATTGAGAAAGACGAACTAAAGAAAAATATATGGAAAAAAAGGAACTAAAAAGATTAAAAAAAGAAATTGGAGAAGGATCATCCTCAGGTCTGCCATTCCTGGCAGGTGCTGGCTTCCTGCCCTCCAACGCCAGGGCAATGCGGGTGAGGACCGCATTTGTCTGCGCCTGCATCCGCAGCTGGCGGGTGGTGTTGTGGCGCTGGTGGCGCTTCGTCTGCCTCCCCTCCGCCTCGATGGCAGCAGTATTGGCCTTTACAGCCACTGCCAGGCTCTTTACCTCTGCCACGAGGCCTGCTGTTGTGGCCTGCAGCTCACCAACGCAGGTGACCAGAGCAGCGCAGTTACCACTGACATCCTGCAGGCTGTCATTTATCTGGGCCGAGGAGGCCAGGCTATCTGCCACATGGCGCAGGTCCCCGGCTATAGCACCCAAATGGCGGGTCTGGCAGGCCTGGTCCCTCGCAAGATTTTCCTGGAGGGATTCAAGAACACCCCTTGTCTTCCTCTTAGCCTTCCTGGGGGCAGGAGAGGCTTAAGGCCATCTGTACGGGGAGGCCCTTGAGGGGGTTTCCCTGATGAGGGTGGACCCTGAGGGGGTTTTCCTGATGGAGGAGGAGGGTGAGGGGATTGCCCTGATGGAGGAGGAGGGTGACTGGATTCCCCTGATGGAGGAGGAAGGTGAGGGGCTTCCCCTGATGGAGGAGGAGCTTTGGGAGGGTCCAGGGATGGGGATCTGCTCATCGAGGTATACACCTTCCTGAAGGTCCACTTGCTCCTTCACAACTTCCTCTAGAGGAGAGGTGTGGGCACACTCCTCTGAGGATGGCATGGATCGTCCAGCAGCTGACGACGGGCCCGCTCCCTCCAGCACATCTGTGGATGACACAAAGCATTCACATGTTGGTGGACCCACACACTTGTCACATGTTCCCTTGCACCCCCTCACATGCTACACACCGGATAGGGGAAAAAACACACTTACCTGTCCTCAAGGCCTGATCAATGGAGTCATAGCCCTCCAGGCCCTCCACCTGCTCACTCTCCAGGCACCTGGCAATCACCTCCTCATCGGCAGTGAGCCTGATGGTAGTGGCTGGTCCGCCTCCCGTGCCCCTGGCGTGCCTCCTCACCTTGGCCAGCTTCTCTTTGACCAGACGACGCAGGTCGTTGATGTTTTTGCCAATGTCCCTTGAGGTCCTCCGCTCATGTCCAAGGGCATTGACCTGCATGGCGATCTCCTGGAGGATCTCCTCCTTCCTGACCTTGTTGGTCGTGCCACTCTGTGCCCCATGGAGGTACATGTTGTACCTGGAGATGGCAGATATCACGATTGCCTTCTGCCACCTCTTGTGTCTAATCACAGCAGAGCAGTGTAAAGCCAGCATTGGAACAACAAGGTAAGGGGCGTGATCAGTTCTTCTGGGTAGAGCGCGCATCCGATGCCTCAGCTGTGCTGTGATTCATTACAGCACAAGCTGATTTTTGGGAAGGGGTCCCTGAATGGCCTTTTGGGAATGTGGTCAACCTACGCCACCCCCTCTCTTTTGCCACCGCTCTATCACCAATAGATAGATTCATGCATTGCATGAGGCAGCAATTGATGGCATAGTGGCAGCAATTGATATTTTTTTTTTGTTTGGTTGTTTGCGCCCATTTGTGCATTCTGAGTAGGTGGCCTGAAACCTGGACACCCGATTCAAAACCCAAACTGTCCGGGTAAAACCCTGGACGGGTGGCAACCCTAACTTTGGCCCATTACACATAGCTACTTCAGTCAAGTTCTAGTTGACTGATTGCAATACAATAAAGTTTCTCGCAGAAGCAAACTAAAAATACAAGCAGTGCATTCACTGAATGTCACAGGAGGGTGTTTTCAAGCTAATAAACTAATTGCATGTGAAGACAAAAACTTCCTTTTAATACAATCTGCCTAATTGCCTATTACCTAGTCCGCTGTTAAGTTGTGCATTAGAAGGTTCACAAAGGTCTCATTTCCCATTAGAGAACTTTGCAAAACAGGCACAACAGGACAAGGAGGATAATTTTGTACTGCTAAGGGGTTAAGCCGACGATCGTTTTCAATGGCAAGCGAACAAGCAACAGAGGGGAAGACAGATGGGAGGAGAAGGAGAGAATGACAAGGAGATAAGGGGCACAGCGAAGAGACAGCCTCCAAAATAAAAATATCTCAAACAAATGCTTCATTTGCATGTTGTCAGCATCCTAATATCTTCTCTCGTTCCGTTCAAAGCTCCACTTGGCACTTAATGAATAGCTCACAAGATGTCTTCATCCAAGATTATCGGCAATAGTCGAGATCTGGCCTGTAGGGGGGGAGTCGGCCTTCCCCTCCTCAACATGTGCCACTTTAGAGGCAGTTTAGGCACAGCTTGCGGGGGCGGAGACTGCAAATCTATTCGCCTGGCTTGATTCCCTTCTAATTTCAAGTTTAATGAAAATAGGGCAAGTCAGATGTCTTTATTTGAGGAACGGCAGACCGGCTAGGACCTGCCAAGGCAGCCAGCTCGGACGCGGAGGTGGGTCGTTTCTTGAAGGGATTGTCTTTTCGATCTGCAAAAAGTAGACGTTGCGCAATAACACAATGAGATAATACCATTAAAAAAAAGTTTTAAATGCTCTTCTGTCAACTTGCAAGCAGTAAATCAGTTTACAATCAGCTCGGTGCTTGACAAAAAATGTCCTTTCATCTTACAAAGGCAAAACCGTTCCTCTAGGGTGTGGCTAAGAGGCCTCTGCTCCTCTGGGGTAGGGTTAGCTGGTCTTTGTTCCTCTGGGTTGTGGCTTGCTTTGACTTATCTCATTGGATCACAGGGAAAGTCGTGCCTATCTTTTGAGTTCTATTAGGCCCTGTACACATGATCAGTCCAAACTGATGAAAAGGGACTGAAGTTTAGTTTCATCGGTTCAAACCGACCGTGTGTAGGCCCCATAGGTCTGTTGTCCTTCGGTTCAAAAACAGAGAACTTGCTTTAAAATTGGACCGATGGACGCCTGACTTATAGGTCAAAACCGATGGTTAATACGCAAAAGCATCGGTTCCAAACCCAGGCATGCTCAGAATCAAGTCAACGCATGCTTGGAAGCATTGAACTTCATTTTTCTCTGCACGTCATTGTGTTTTACGTCACTGCGTTGGACTCGATCGGTTTTTGAACTGATAGTGTGTAGGCACATCAGACCATCAGTCAGCTTCATCGGTTAACCGATGAAACTGAACTTCAGTCCGTTTTCATCAGTTTGGACTGATCGTGTGTACATGGCCTTAGTGTTCCCCCTTTTGGGGAAATTTCACCTTATTTCCTGTGCCTGAGACAAGAAATTAAAATATAGATGGTATTAAGAGCCTGACAGAGGTTGTCAATTTTACCAATTTAAAAAAAGTATTCTTCATGTGTCCTCACTTGAGATAATTCCAATGACTTCCTGTTTACTTAAAAGGTCAGTCAATGCATACAGGATTTTTAGTGATAGGTGAAGTCTAGGAGCTTAGGTCTTCTTACGTGTCTTAGATGCTCCAACATCGAGATCACCTTTCCATAATTCCCAACAATTGAAGTTTTGAAAGAGTGAGAGTGCTACACACCAGCTTCTGGCTCTCTCATCATTTCAAAACTTTAATAAACTCCTCTGGGGGTCCAGCAAGACCCCACAGTTGCTGGTGAGGACCATCAACCCCCATTGCATTATAAGAAAAGGGAGTTACCGCTTCAGGTGGGTATGCTGAACAATCAATGACTACTCAGGAGATCAAGGGTGCCGGCAATGCACAAGGCAAATTGTAGAGGCTAGGAAATGGACAGCCGCACTCCAAAAAAAACTTTTGCTTGTCTTTATTGTAAAACGGATGGAAAATGCACCTCCATCGAAGATACCTCTTACCTCTTCCTCCATCGAAGATACCTCTTATCTCTTCCTACTTGGAAGATAGCTCTTACCGCTTCCTCCTTGGAAGATACCTCTTACCTCTTCCTCCTTGGAAGATAGCTCTTAGCGCTTCCTCTGTGGAAGATACCTCCTACCTTATCCTCCTTGGAAGATACATCTTACCTCTTCCTCCTTGGAAGATACCTTTTACTTCTTTCTCTTTGGAAGATACCTCTTCCTTCTTGGAAGATACCACTTATCTCTTCCTCTTTGGAAGATACCATTTACTTCTTCTTCCTTGCAAGATACCTCTTACCTCTTCCTCCTTCGAAGATACCTCTTTCTCCTTCGAAGATCCCTCTTACCTCTTCTTCCTTCGAAGATACCTCTTACTGCTACCTCCATCAAAGATACCTCTTTCTTCTTCCTCCTTTGGAAGATACCACTTATCTCTTCCTCCTTGGAGAATACCTTTTACTTCTTCCACTTTGGAAGATACCTCTTACCTCTTCCTCCTCGGAAGATACCTCGGCCCCAGCCATCGGGAATGGTAGTAGAATTTGGATGGAATAAACAAAGGATCTCACATTTCCATGTTTCACCCTCTTGGGGACAATGCAGGTGGGCGGGGCTGTGATAATCACGGGTTCTAGGCAAGCTAGTTTAATACTTTTTCCTCACCATGTATTTTTCCTTTTACATTTCACCCACTTGTCTTGTTTGTGTCCGCCAATTCCTTTTATCAGCTTGCTTGATACCTTTAGTTGGTCGTTCAAACTGCTGTGACACATTCTGTTGAAATTCATTTGGGTTAAATTAGAATTTGTACAGTTAAAAAAAAAAAAAAATTACAGCTTTATACATAATGACATGAAATACAGTACGCCCCCCCCCCCCCCTCTTATCCTCTGTGTACGTTCCGGTTCGTTGATTCTTCGGGAAAAAAAATGTCAGCTTTGTTCTGTGCAATTAAAGCTGAGCTCCGGGCAAACAATGACATACACGGATGAAATACACATAAGGGAGCTGTTTTGTCTGCCAACGGATTTGTCTCTCAGTCTATCCAGTCTTGAGATTTACACAGCTCTGCCACGTGGGACAGCCCTGTCTGGCAGTGGAAGGGCAAGGGATCTTTTTTTTTCTCTGCTGTAGGGATCGATTCATTCTAATGCGACCCCATTGTTGTGCGACTTGCTTGTGAATTTCATGCGACATTAGCGTTCATGGGACAGTTGCATCAAGTTAGTGCAGGAAGCTTTTTTTTTTTTTTGTTTGAAGACGTTCGACTTGATTGGAATGGGTGCCATTGAAATACAGTGGAACCTCGGTTTAAGAGTAACGCGGTGAACGAGCGTTTTGATTTGCTAGCAACTTTTTCCAAAAAATTCTGACTCAGTTTGCGAGTGTTGTCAAGACCTGCAGTACCGTATTTGGCCTGAGGTTACGGGGGGCGAGCAGAGCTGAACAGAGACGATCAGCACCGTTCGTCAATGCTCGGAAAGACACAGAAATACTCAGTTTTCAAGCCTTTCCAAGGTTTGCCGAAGGTAGCCAAAGTGTCCTCTGGCCTTTTCGGACATTTCCGAGGCTCCCCGGCGCCCCACCACCTCTGGCCACATGCGGTATTGCATCCCATTGAAGTCAATGCGGAACAAATTATTTTCCTTTCCATTGACTTTAATGGGGATACTCGCTTTGATATGCGAGTACTTTGGATTACGAGCGTTCTCCTGGAACGGATTATGCTCGTAATCCGAGCTTCAACCGGATAAATAGATTTTGACTTGTCATGCGATTTTATGTGTTGCAAGTCGCATGACAGGTCACACTAGTGCGAACTGAGCCGCAAGGCTTCACTTCCTGGTTCCCTTACTGAAGATGGCGGCGCCTCCACCCGGGAGCCGAGGGACAGTCAAAAGTCAGCAGCTGTAGTATTTGTAGCTGCTGACTGTTAAAATTGTACTAATTTGTCAGGGATGGTGGGAACCCCTCATAATGGGCACAGCAGGTGTACACAGGGCCACCATCAGGGGGGCACAGGCTTTACACCTTTAAGGGGCCCGGCTGGCCCCCCTTACGGTTTTTTTTTTTTTGCATTACACCTGTAAGGGGCCCCAGGCCCGGCCTGTAAGGGGCTTGTTTTTTTTCCATCAGCACCCCTCCCCCCCCCCCGGTTCTCTGCTCCAGGGGGCCCTGCCTAAAGCTGTGTAAGGGGCCCCAAAATTTGTGATGGCTGAACTCAGCACAGGGATGGTGGGAACCCCTCATAATGGGCACAGCAGGTGTACAGACCCGGGAACTCAGCACAGGGATGGTGGGAACCCCTCATAATGGGCACAGCAGGTGTACAGACCCGGGAACTCAGCACAGGGATGGTGAGAACCCCTCATAATGGGCACAGCAGGTGTACAGACCCGGGAACTCAGCACAGGGATGGTGAGAACCCCTCATAATGGGCACAGCAGGTGTACAGACCCGGGAACACAGCACAGGGATGGTGGGAACCCCTCATAATGGGCAAAGCAGGTGTACAGACCCGGGAACTCAGCACAGGGATGGTGGGAACCCCTCATAATGGACACAGCAGGTGTACAGACCTGGGAACTCAGCACAGGGATGGTGGGAACCCCTCATAATGGACACAGCAGGTGTACAGACCCGGGAACTCAGCACAGGGATGGTGGAAACCCCTTATAATGGGCACAGCAGGTGTACAGACCCGGGAACTCAGCTCAGGGATGGTGGAAACCCCTTATAATGGGCACAGCAGGTGTACAGACCCGGGAACTCAGCACAGGGATGTTAGGAACTTCTCATAATGGGCAAAGCGGGTGTACAGACCCGGGAACTCAGCACAGGGATGGTGGGAACCCCTCATAATGGGCACAGCAGATGTACAGACCTGGGAACTCAGCACAGGGAAGGCAGTAACCCCTCATAAGAAACTCAGCACAGGCAAGGTGCTCAATAGTCCCTCAGAGTCCCCAAGAGATAAAATAAGGAGGTTTTAACTCTCCAGCATCTACCAATTGGTGATATAACAGTTTTAGGTGGACTGGCCCTTTAAGGAGTAGTACAGTCTAGACACAGTAGAGTATTTTTTGATCCAAGCATGTAAAAATCCGGATAAAATTTCCGTCGTTCTTTGGCGTTGTTCTGAGCGTGGCTTAGAGGCAGCTTGCTTGTCTTCCTGAAGAAATAGAGAGACGAAATCCGCTCCCTGCGCCGGTCTCTGCCATGGAAACGGGCACAGGCTGAGCTGCACTTGGGAGATTAAGGAAAATTGTTTTCCCTCGTCACGGGGGGCCTGCGGGGAAGGAGGATTGTACGGCGATGGAAGGCAGGAGAAGGTGTCCCCGGGCTCAGGAAGCTCTTTGGCGATTCTTTCGAGATTGCCAGGTTCCTGTAACCTCTGACCCCAGCGGAGGAAACACACGACTCGGAGGAAACACACGACTCGGAGGAAAGAGGAAGATGTTGTGTTCCCTGGAACACACCTTGTCCGAGACGCTTAAACCCAAGAACAAAAATGCCAAATAATACAGCTTTCCAGTACGTAGATGTGGTGGCTGCATTTGTTTTCTTTATTATATTTTTTATTTATATATTTTTATTATTAATTTGTTTTCCTTTATTCTCACCTGGTGATCCTCACAGTAACACACTCATTGGAGGATTTTCTGTTTCATATGCCGGTTTAATCTATGGTCTGCTTGCTGAATTGGCATCATCCACAGGCAGCTTAACTCTTCAGAAATTGAAAAAAAAAAAAAGCAATTTTTATAGAAGATGTTTTTATTTTCTAGTCTTTTTGAAGTTTAAGAAGACCGAAGCCCTGTCTCTACGAAGAATGATTACTGAGGAAATGAACAAACCGGGAGGGTTTAGTTAGGACAGAACTAGCACTAAAGAGGAGGTGGGGGACACAGGGAGATACCAAATGAAAAACCTAAACAACCTGTAGTGGCTCTAGATGTCTGGATACATCAGAGCAATAGTAACCGGATACAGTTTAATGCAACCACAGAAAAAAATACATACAACTGGGACAGAGCATAAAGGGACATAGTACATTGGGGTTCCATTATTGGGAACAGTGGAAGAAATGGTTCCCCATCATTGGTGTCAGTGGGAGGAATAGTGTCCCATCATTGGTGTCAGTGGGAGGAATAGTGCCCCACCCACCATTGGAGCACAGGTGTGTGAGGAGGAAGGTGTGTCTGGAGCTGCTGTGTGAGAAGGGAGTTGCCTGGAAATCTCTCCCAGCTCTCCTGGCCCCATTCTGGGGAAGCCATGGAGGGCAGTGGGGCCTCCCTTGCTGGAGGCTCTCAGCCATCTCCTGGGCCATCTGCCCCTCTACAAGCCTCAGCTGGTGATCTCTCTGCCCCTGGTGTGGATGAAGGCTCGGAGGCCATTCGGGAGCGAGTGGTGGCCGGCATAAAAGTCCTAAACCGGGAGAGGGACAAGCTGTATAAGCTACGTGCGGAGCTGAAGCGCCTGCGAAGGCAACGTGAAGGCTTACATAGCCAGAAACGCGGATCCATGGATCCAGAGATCCAATTGGCCAAGGTCCGTGTGGACCACCAGGAGACCATCGTGGCCATAATGGAAGGAAGGGATGGTCCTTTCAAGGAAAAGTTCTCCAACGAAAGGAGGTTTGCAAAGGTGACAAAGATGGAGGTGGAGGAGGAGGAGACCCCCAGTTCTGACCCCCTGCCCCCCCAGGGAGAGGTAAGCACCCCAATGCCTTCCCAGGACTCAGGAGGCATGCTGAGGGTGATCCAGGTAATGGAGTCTCCTGTGCGGGGGGATCAGATGGTTTTCAATGATGAAGATATTGCAGATGGTGTACCTGATAAAGTAAAGCCAGCTAAGCCCCATGTTGTGAATAAGACTGTGTTTGTACCATCTAGCACCATGCCTGATAATGTGCCTAATAATCAGACTGTATGCAGTAATAATGTGCCTGCTGAGGCTGCAATGCAGCAAGAGACACGTTTAAAAAATGACATTTCTGTGAAGGAACTGCAAGTCCCAGCAGAACCCATTAACCCTCCTGATGCTGAGGCCAGAGCTGATTACCCCACTGCTGCTCAGGACTCCACAGCGCAGCATCAGGACACAGCTGGTACTGCAGCAGCAACAGTGACTGTTCCTGATGGGAATGTGTGTGTGACTGATAAAAATCATCTCAGTTCAGGTGGGATGGACAATGGTCCCGTTTCAGGTGGGATGGACAATGGTCCCATTTCAGGTGGGATGGACAATGGTCCCATTTCAGGTGGGATGGACAATACTAACTCTGTTCATGCAGATAAAGTGACTTCAGTGTGGGGTCTTGGCCCTAATAAACCCACTTTTGCTCAGGTGTTGCGCTCTGTCCCTGGCAGCTCCGCCCCCAAGCAGGGTTTTCCTCTACGAGCTACCACCTCGAGCCCCCCGGGATATGGTCTTGGGTCTCTGGCTTCTGCTGGGGGCCCAAGACGTAATGTTGTCATCTTGAAATGGGAGGGTGGTGCAATCCCCCCTGCAAGGCGTGCAGTGGTGGATTTAATTCTAGAAATGGGTTTTGGGGTTAACGATCTCTATGCTTTTATTCATGTGTCAGGGACGCGAGAGTATACAGTCAGTTTCACCAAGCCAGAGGGTCTTGACCTGTTCTGGGAGCGATATGAGGCCCGGTGCAGGTCAAGACCCGAATGGGAAAGTCTGGCCCCAGTTGCGATTTCGCAGCAGTCAACAGTAAAAAAGATCACTATCATCCTCACCAATGAGAGCGTCCCTGCCAGGGATCTGGAGGTCTGGTTGAGGAACTACGGGGAGGTTTTGACCAAACCCAGTAAAATATTAGATGAGCGTAACATCTGGACTGGGGGATGGTCGGTAACGGTCAGGCTGGCCAGGGATGGAAATGTTGTCCGTCACCTGCCCTCCTCGGCTTTCATAGGGAGGGATAGGATGACTGTGTTCTACCCTGGTCAGCCGAAGCTGTGCCACCGCTGTGGAGAGAGGGGGCACCTTAGCTCCTCCTGTTCGGCCTTGATATGCTCAGTGTGTCGGGGTCAGGGTCATATGGCCAAGGACTGCACCCAGAAGATCAGGTGCAACCTGTGCCTGCGACTTGGCCACCCTTATAGCAGATGCCCTGAGGCCTGGCACAATATGGAGAAGGAGGTAGTGGATGAGATGTCAAGGCTGGACAGGATGGAGGGGGAGGCCCCTGGTGTACCATCCTCCGCTGCGGTGACCGACCCCCCTGGTCCTGCTCAGGATCCCTCCCCGGTTTCCTCCCCAGTTCCCTCCCCAGTTCCTGTGACCACCCCTTCTGTGTCTGTAAGTACTCCTTCTGTATCTGTATCTGTGTCCCCCCAGCCTACTGTACCCGCTCCTCTTGTGTCAGAACCTTCCAAGTCTGTGCCCCCTGAGTCAGTTACCCCCCAGAAGTCTATCCCTGTTAAGTCAGGTTTACCCCCCCCATCAGGAGTGATAGCGGGTACTAAAAAGGTCGCTTCAAAGAAAAAAACAAGGGATGAGGGCATCTCTGAGGCTGACCTCAAGTACCTGGAGGAGAGAAGGAAGGTTGGGCGGCGGAAGAAGCAGGCGGTGAGGACGGAACGGGGACGGGAAGCTCCGGTGCATGTCTCCACCCGTCGTAGGTCCTCTAGGTGGGACATTTCGTCATCTGGCGCTTCTTCAGAGCTGAGCTCTGAGTCAGAGATGGAGTTGGAGGCGGCCTCAAGAAAGAGGGAGGCTTCTGGTGATGAGCAGCAGAGGGGAGCTAAGAAGCAATCCACCCAATAACCCAAATGGCGGTTCCCCCTCCGTTAAAAGTGGCGACAATAAATGTCGCCAGCATTAAGTCAGTGAGAGCTCGTTCTATGGCCTTCTTTTTGTTCAGCCAATTAGATGCTGAAATTTTATTTTTGCAAGAGACTAGGCTCACCTCCTTGGCAGATATTCATATGGCCAAGAGAGAGTGGAGGTATGGTCCATCTTACTGGTCTCTTGCGGCCGAGCCTTACGGCGGTGTGGCGGTGTTGTTTAAAACCGGCATGGTAACTGTCCGGCGGGTTATTGAGGTGGAGATTGGGAGATGTATGGTCTTAGACGTCCTTGTGGGAGGGCAGGACCTGCGCCTAATTAATATCTATGGGCCGCACACAAAGTGGGACAGGAAATGCCTTTTTACAAGGATCAAGCCATTTCTTTTTACATCCCGGCAAGTGGTCTTTGGAGGTGACTTTAATACAGTAACTAGGCCCAAGGACAGGAAGGCCTTCAAGGACAGGCTGGGATATGATAGCGTTTTTTTAAATAGTATGGTTAGGGATGCTGGTCTTGTGGATGTGCACATTGCGCACCTCCCGGATGACACCGGGTTCACCTTTCATCGTGGTAATAGTCAGAGTAGGATAGACAGGTTTTTTTTGAAGGAGGCCTCTGCTTTCTCACCCCCAGTGGTGCAGGCAGTAGAGTTCTCTGATCACTGTATGCTATCTGTGGCCCTGAATGCTTCAGACGCCCCTCAGAGGGGAAAGGGCATCTGGAGATTGAATTCGACTCTACTCAAGGAAGAACATGTTAGACAATCCTTTGAGGAATTCTTTCAGGCACAGGTGACCCTCCTGGACTTTTGTAGCAGCAAGGCTGAGTGGTGGGAGCTGACCAAAAAGAGGATCGCTGGATTCTTCAGGGGCCTAGCCAATAGAACACAGTTTAATAAATACATGACCTACCAACGTTTGCGGAGGAAGCTGGATATTCTTGTCTCGAGAGGAGGAGATCCTGGGGCAATCTCCGAAGTGAAACTCCTTCTCAGGAAGTGTCAATATGACCGGCATGCCTCTTTGGTTCTGGAGAGGGACTATGGGAAGTACCACTCGCCTGACCCTTACCAGAACTGCAAACAAGGTGTAGCTGTTAAAGCGGTCGTTGGCCTTAAGGACAGTACAGGTTCCGTGACAAAGTCCAGGTCAGGGATTCTGGAGGTCGTGAGGTCCTTTTATGCCGACCTTCTTGGAAGGAAAGAGCTTGACCGTGACAAGATGGAAAGCTTTTTGGACTCTACTCCAGGTCTAAATGGTGGAGATGTTCCATTGATGAATTTGACAGAGGAGATCACAGTTGAAGAGGTGATGAGGGCAATTGAACAGCTTGCCATCAAAAAGTCACCCGGACCGGATGGCTTGACGGCTGAGTTCTACAAAGCCTTTAAGTCTATTCTGGCCCCACATTTGGTAGAGGTTTTTAACAGTTGTCTTGCTGAGGGGGTGCTATCCCCTTCCATGAGGCACTCGGCTGTGATTCTTCTGTCAAAGGGTAAAGATCCTTCGATGATTGAGAATTGGCGCCCCATCAGCCTTCTTAATGTCGATAGAAAGATACTGGCGAAGATATTTTTCTGGCGCCTGTCGTCAGTAGCAGAGTCTTTGCTTTCTCGCCATCAGCACTGTTCGGTCCAGGGTAGGAGCACCTTCACAGCGGTGTTAGCTGTCCGGGAGGCCTTGGAGCGGTGCAGGGCTGCAGGCTGGGGAAAGTATTTGCTGACATTGGATCAGGCAAAGGCTTTTGATCGTGTTAACCATGAGTACCTGTGGTTGCTCCTTAGTAAGTACGGTCTGCCGGGTGGTTTTGTTGATTGGCTGAAAGTCTTGTATAAGGGGGCAGAAAGCTTCCCTCTTGTTAATGGTTGGGTTGGGCAGTCCTTTGAGGTTGGCTCCGGGGTGCACCAGGGCTGTCCCCTGAGTCCCCTGCTCTATGTGTTTGCAATCGACCCCTTCATCAGGAGGCTAGAAAGCGGCATGTTGTGTGGGGTACCAGTGGGGCTCCCGGGTGAGCCGCCATTGAGGGTTGTTGCTTATGCGGACGATGTATCGGTGATTGTCACTGGGACGGATGAGGCGGAGGAGGTGGTCTCTCTGACATCACGGTATTCTGAAGCATCAGGCTCCAAGATCAATCAGGAAAAGAGCGAAGTTTTCTGGATGGGAAAGGAAGGTGAGGGGTTTGATCTCCCGGACACCTTTCCAGTGCCCCGGGAAAGAATTAAGATACTAGGCATTGAATTTGGACCCGGCGATTATGGCCTCAAAAACTGGGAAGGCAGACTGGAAATTGCCAATGCTAAGGTGGTCAACTGGAAGAGATGGAAGTTATCTATGAGGGAAAGGGTTGATCTGATTAAGACTTACCTGATTCCGATCTTCTTGTATGTCAGCTTTGTCTGCATCTTGCCAGTGTCTCTCTATGCTAGGGTCAGTAGTGTGTTCTTCCAGATGCTGTGGGGGAACAGACTGAACCCCATCAAGAGGAATGTCACCTACCTATCCAGGAGGGAGGGTGGCTTAGGTATGGTCAACCCAATTCTTTTCTTTTCACTGCTATTCCTCAAGTTTAACATTGGTAGTATGCTTGCAGTGGAACCTCCTGGATGGGCAGGCATATTTAGATCTTGGTTTAGTCCTTTTCTGCGACTTTGGGAAGAAGGTGGCCAAGTGAAGAATCGCAGGGGTCATCGTGGTCAGCTACCAGCCTATGTAGCTCCGTGCCTGAAGTTACTGCGGCAGTGGCGATTGTCGGCTGAAGATCTCAGATCGGTTCCGAGGAAAGACCTTATGAGTCGAGTCTTGAGCGAAGTCTTTCATGACCCACTGGCCTTAAGGGATTGCCCAGGCCCAGTTTTGAGGGCGGGGTTGAGACTGATTAATTTGGATAGAATACCTCCTAAATTTAGGGATCTGGCCTGGTTGTGCTTCCATGGGAGGCTCTATGTTCGGGGCAATTTGAAATTCCGCAGTGGGGTGGATCGTAGCTGTCCTCGGGAGGAGTGTGCAGGTGAGGAGGAGACTATGGACCATTTTCTGCTTCGTTGCCCTTTTAACATAGAAGTGTACAAACAGGTGGGGTGGGCGCTCGGTGTTCCTTTCCTCTCCAGGCTGGGTTATGCCGAGTGGGTGTACGGAGCATTCAGTACCGGTGGAGGTTTTTGTTTGGATACACTTTTTTTAGTTAGCCTAGTGGTCCGTTATTTCACCTGGAACGCACGGTGTCAGGTCAGCATTCGGCAAAAAATCCTTCCTGTTGAGGTGGTGGTGTATGACATTGTGCATGAGGTGGGGAAGATTCGGGGGCTTGAGAGAGACAAGCGGGGTCAGGGGGCTTGGCTGAAGGCGTGGAGGGGTTTCAAGCCTCCCTGACTGCCAGGAGTCTCTTTCCCGGGTGTGGCTGTCTGTCTCTTATCACCCTAGATTATTATTTTTGATACATTTTTGATAAATGGCTGCGTACATAGGTGACGGGTTGTTCCTCTTAGGCCCTCTCTGCTGCTTTGTGTAAATAGTTTTGTAGTAATGTTTTGGTAGTGGTGTATAGTGTATATATTGTATATATTCTGAACCTGGATGTGTATTCCTTGGATTTATGTTTGAAGTTTTGTACTATAGTTTTGTTTTTTACTTTTGTATAAAATTGGTTGCTTGATTCTTTTCAATAAAAGATCAATAGTGTCCCATCATTGGTATCAGTGGGAGGAATAGTGTCCCATCATTGGTATCAGTGCCCCATAGGGCCAGCCACCCCCTGCTCCCTCCGCAGCCGCCGGTTCTCCTCTTTGAACTTCTCCAGCTCCATCTCCAGTTCATGGAGCCTGGGGGGGTCGGCCTGCTGTGACCTCAGGCGGTTGTTCTCCTCCTCCATGCGGCTTATGCACTTCTCCAGCTCCATGTACTCACGGATCAGCTCCTGCTTGCTCATGTCCTGCAGGCTCTCCACGTGGTACTTCATCATCAGGAACTGGGTGGTGCTGTAAGAGGCCACTGGTTGGCCCTTGGCGAACATCTCGGCCCGCATCTGGGACGCCTGCTGCGACTCCCTCTCCTCCAGTCGCTTCTTCTCCTCCCAGGTCAGCTTGTTATACGGCTTCCAGGACCTCTTCTTCTTGGAGGGTAGCCGGCGGTGCCTCTTTTTATTAATCTCCTGTGATTGTCACTTCAGAGCCATAACCTGCCCCCTCCCATAGCGGGACACCTAGACGGCGGCGCAGAGACCCATCCGCCGTCTTCACACTGACTTCTGGTGACTCTGCAGATCGCACAAAGACTTTACGATTCATTATCGCCCAGGCAAGCAAAACGGGAATGCCAATGGATTGTCACGCCAAACGGAGTTAACCTCGGACTAAAAGCTCTGAACCCGTCAACCCTACTGGACCAGGAAAGGTCCAACCGAGTTGCCGGAGCAGGGAGAAAAAGGGGGGCCATTGTGACGGACTTTTATGCAATTGCCTATATGCTTCAGTAATTCTCTCCCTGCTAGTTTAATGCTGTGTGTGTTAGAGGTAAAAGGTGATTTCATGTGTGACTCATTCCTCTGCGTAACAGACTGTTGAAATGTTAATGTCCCATCCCCAGCCAGCTCTCTATTTTAAAGGGTAATTGATCTATTGTGTGTGTGAAGAAGACCTGTGTTTACCCTTAAGAAATGTGTCTACAGGGTCGGCTCCAAAGTGTCTACCTATAATCTGTATGAGAGCCCCCAGTGGGTGGAAAGGGGGTGGAGATTTCATTGTTCGTTGATTGATGATTAGCTTGTAAACTATATAACTAGCTGAATGCTGCCATTAAAGTGTCTATTGTTCCAGCAGTAAGCTTGGCTCATGTGTGGATTATTGGGCGATCTCAGGGATTTCAACTCATGGAATACTGGGTGATTTTCTTTTATGGGAAGAAGGGAATGTTTGACGGGGATATCATTCTACTACCGTCACAGGTAATAAATACCATCAAGTGTTACACCGACACCTTACTGCGCATGCTGCACTTATCATTAGAAATATGTGATGACAGGTCCTCTTTACCGTGTCTTTGGTTGTGTGTGTTGGTTGGTTGAACATCAGACATAAGGTGACCCTAGACATAAGACTCCTTGGTGACGCCGGTACAGGAGTACCCCTCATCCTTGCAAAGTCTCTGTTTGTCCCGGGTCATTCCGTCACAAACTTCTTCTATTAAAACCAAATCCTGATGTTCAGTTGGGTCGGAGTTCTGCCTAAAGTGGCGTATTTACCTTCGAAGCCGTTGCGATTTGCTCCAGGAAAACACTGAAATTAGAACAGGTGACGCGGAGCGCGGCGTCCATATTGACTAGAAGACGGGGGGATTTTCTCAGATTAGGAGGGACAAATATGTGTACATGGGTAATGGAGCGAGAGCGCTTGTTTGCTTTGCGGGGCCCGGGAAGACGCCAGCCAGAGATTGGTGGAGCGCTCCCCAGGTGATTGTCACACACCGGGAAGTTAATGTGATTTACAAAACGCTCCCGGGGGCCGCGACTGAAATCACGAACGGTCACCTCTGTGAGCCAGTCCCAGCGTACTCAAATAATCACGGCTGCCATATTCCCTGTATACTCCACCGGGGCCCCATCTTCAGGAGAGGAGCCGATGTGTAATCTGCTTATATGTTATCTTCCCTCATCAATATGCTAATGACATCATTGGTGTCAGTGGGAGGAATAGTGTCCTATCATTGGTGTCAGTGGGAGGAATAGTGCCCCATCATTGATATCAGTGGGAGGAATAGTGTCTCATCATTGGTATCAGTGGGAGGAATAGTGTCTCATCATTGGTATCAGTGGGAGGAATAGTGTCTCATCATTGGTATCAGTGGGAGAAATAGTGCCCCCTCATTGGTATCAGTGGGAGGAATAGTGTCCCTTCATTGGTATCAGTGGGAGGAATAGTGTCCCATCATTGGTATCAGTGGGAGGAATAGTGTCCCATCATTGGTATCAGTGGGAGAAATAGTGCCCCCTCATTGGTATCAGTGGGAGGAATAGTGTCCCATCATTGGTGTCAGTGGGAGGAATAGTGTCCCCTCATTGGTATCAGTGGGAGGAATAGTGTCCCATCATTGGTATCAGTGGGAGAAATAGTGCCCCCTCATTGGTATCAGTGGGAGGAATAGTGTCCCATCATTGGTATCAGTGGGAGGAATAGTGTCCCATCATTGGTATCAGTGGGAGGAATAGTGCCCCCTCATTGGTATCAGTGGGAGGAATAGTGTCCCATCATTGGTATCAGTGGGAGAAATAGTGCCCCCTCATTGGTATCAGTGGGAGGAATAGTGTCCCATCATTGGTATCAGTGGGAGGAATAGTGTCCCATCATTGGTATCAGTGGGAGGAATAGTGTCCCATCATTGTCGTTAGTGGGATAAATGGTGCCCGATCATTGGTAACAGTTGGAGAAATAATGCCCCCTCGTTGATTTTAATGGGAGGAATCAGTGTAGGAATGGTGGGAACTCCTCATAATGGGCACAGCGGGTGTACAGACCTGGGAACTCAGCATAGGGATCAGTGGCGGCTGGTGCTCAAAATTGGGGGGGCGCAAACAAACAAACAAAAAAAACAATAGCAGCCTCACTGTGCCCATCAAACGCAGCCACTGTGCCCATTAAAGTGGGGGTTCCGCAGGAATACGTTTTTTTTTCCAGATGATTCTCCCGCTGTTACCTTTGCTAATCCGGTACTCACCTGTCCTAGTATTGCAGCCGCCAGGATAGTCAATCTGCCGCAAAAGATATTTTATAAAAAATTTCGATAGACGTTTCCATCTTGCTTGTGGGCAATGTGAAGCCCACAAGAAAATCCTTCCGGGATACGGTGCGTTTGCGAGTCATGTGACCCGCTTTCCGCGTCATGTGACACTCGAGCTAGCGCGAGATTCCACGCCAGGCTACTTCGGATGGTCTCCTGTGAGTGTTGAAACATCACTCCCAGGAGACGTTGCAACCAGCCTTGAAGCGTCGGGGAAAAGGAGCGTCACGCCCACTATCGACGCACCGCCACTGATAGGGATGGTGGGAACCCCTCATAATGGGCACAGCGGGTGTACAGAACCGGGAACTCAGCACAAGGATGGTGGGAACTCCTCATAATGGGCACAGCATGTGTACAGAACTGGGAACTCAGCACGGGGATGGTGGGAACTCCTCATAATGGGCACAGCAGGTGGTAAGACCCGGGAACTCAGCACAAGGATGGTGAGAACCCCTCAAAATGGGCACAGCAGGTGTACAGAACTGGGAACTCAGCACAGGGATGGTGGGAACTCCTCATAATGGGCACAGCAGGTGTACAGACCCGGGAACTCAGCACAGGGAAGGTGGGAACCCCTCATAATGGGCACAGCAGGTGTACAGACCCGAGAACTCAGCACAGGGGTGGTGGGAACCCCTCATAATGGGCACAGCAGGTGTACAGACCCGGGAACTCAGCACAGGGATGGTGGGAACTCCTCATAATGGGCTCAGCACCCGGGAACTCAGAGATCTCACCACCAGTCCCTGAGACGTTGGATGGACCCTCAGGAGGTCTACCAATCCAGCACCCACCACTTGTAATTAGTGGAGTTCATCTTTAACTCGGAGATTCCAGATGTAGCAACAAAAAGTCTAAAATGTCTTCGGCACGGCGGCCGGCGAAGTCTCCGGGGACAGTCTGTACTTTGTGAGGACGGGCAACGTGGTGTGATTAGAAAGTCTCTGCAAATAGAGAGAACCTGTAGTTTTATAAGGAAAAAGTAAATTGAATTGCAAGGAAACCCAGAGAGAAAAATCTGTTTAATCAGTAAAATAACTGCGAGCCGCATGTCTGGATCCGAACGACTTCACCGGGAATAAAAAAAGATTTTTATAGGAATATACAGTACAATCCGAAGAGTCTCAATATATATTTTTTTTAATAAAGTGAAGTTGTCTTTTTATGAGGAACGGGCGAGGGTAGGAATATCAAGCAAGGATCCAATATTTTTTAAGTCACAATGATTTTTCGGGGCATGCCGGCTGGTCACAGAGGCGATAACCACACCCACTTTGCACAGCAATGGCCAATAAAGAGTATGGGCTAGATTCAGAAAGGAGTTACGTCGGCGTATCTCCAGATACGCCGTCGTAACTCCGAATGCGGGCCGTCGCATCTCGGCGCCTGATTCATAGAGTCAGGTACGCCTCAATGTTGCCTAGATACGAGCGGCGTAAGTCTCCTACGCCGTCGTATCTTAGGGTGCATATTTACGCTGGCCGCTAGGTGGCTCTTCCATTGATTTACGCGTAGAATATGCAAATGAGCTAGATACGCCGATTCAGAAACGTACGTGCGCCCGGCGCATTTTTTTACGTTGTTTACGTAAGGCTTTTTCCGGCGTAAAGTTACCCCTGCTATATGAGCCGTAGCCAATGTTGAGTATGGATGTCGTGACAGCGTCGAATTTTGCGTCGTTTACGTCGTTTGCATAAGTCGTACGCGAATAGGGCTGTGCGTAAGTTACGTTCACGTCGAAAGAATTGACTATTTGCAGCGTCATTTCGAGCATGCGCACTGGGATACTTTCACGGAACGGCGCATGCGCCGTTCATTAAAAGCGTCAATTACGTGGGGTCACGACTATTTTGCATACAACATGCTTACGCTGGCCCATATACGCTACTCCGCTGTAACTTCGGGCGCAAGTTCTTTCTGAATACGCCCGCCTAAAGATAGGCATTTGTATCTGAATCTAGCCCTATGAGAACCCCAATAAGGATCTATCATTAAATAGACCACACACGGGGCACCAAAAAAAAATTGAAAAGTGTGTGTTAGGCAAACAAAGAGGCAGAGGGAAGGCATCACAGCACCTCCTCACTGCCTGTCAATGGCCTCTGAAAAAAGCGATCTAAACATGGGGTCGCTTTTCAGAGGAGTGGCGGGTTTAGCCTCACTTCTAAACTGAGCCTTACTCTGAGACTGGTCTTGCAAAGGCAGACCCTCCCACTACCCGCGACCCTCCCACTACCCGCGACCCTCCCACATGGGTGGTGCAAACACCGTTCACATATGCGTGCGTGACCTACATATGCGTTGGCTTCTGTGCCCAAGTACGGAGAGATGGGTGTGTCCGTTTTAGTTGTTTTTTTATCACTTTTACGCCTATTACAAAGAATGTAAATATCCCTTGTAATAGATATAAGGATGACAGGTCCTCTTTGTGGAGAGATCTGGGGTCAAAAAGACCCCAGATCTCTCCTTTACCTTTAAAAGATCCCCAAAAAAATTAAAAAAGATCTTTTGCTTTAGAAAAAAAAATGTGTTTACTTGCAGCCTGGACAGGAAGTGACGTCACAACGTCGCTCTGGTCCTCCAAGGCCATAGAGGCGATCAAAGACGATCTGGTCTTTCATCGCCTCTGTGGCCAGCCGGCCACACTGTCAGATTGTTTTTTCGGGCACGCCAGCTGGTCACAAGACTAGATCATCTTTGATCGCCTGTATGGTCTTGGAGGACCAGAGCGACATCATGATGTCACTTCTGGTCAGGTCCAGTCCGACGTCCTTTTCCGCCGCTTCTCAAAGTGTTCCAGTGGCTCATGAGCTCACACTCACAATGATAATCTTGCAATACCTATTACTTGCCATCTGTCCCATATTTGCCGGGACAGTCTTGCTTTTTACTATGTCCGTGTCCCGGGCAGCGTCCCAGAACCTGTACTGTGCCCTCCTGATCCCAGTACTGTGCATTACTTTGTATTACTTTGCCCAGGGGCCCCTGGTTCATGGTGGCCCCCATGATAATCTTGCAATACCTATTACTTGCCAACTGTCCCGTATTTGCGGGGACAGTCATGCTTTTTCCTATGGCTGTGTCCCAAGCAGCGTCCCAGAACCTGTACTGTGCCCACCTGATCCCAGTACTGTGCATTACTTTGTATTATTTTGCCCATGGGCCCCGGTTCATGGTGGCCCCCATGATAATCTTGCAATACCTATTACTTGCCAACTGTCCCGTATTTGCCGGGACAGTCACGCTTTTTCCTATGGCCGTGTCCCGAGCAGCATCCCAGAACCTGTACTGTGCCCTCCTGATCTCAGTACTGTGCATCACTTTGTATTACTTTGCCCAGGGGCCCAAGGTTCATGGTGGCCCACATAATAATCTTGCATTACCTATTACTTGCCATCTGTCCCGGATTTGCCGGCACAGTCACGCTCTTTACTATAGCCGTGTCCCAGACAGCGTCCCAGAACTTGTACTGTGCCCTCCTGATCCCAGTACTGTACATTATTTTGCTCAGGGGCCCCTGTTGCATGGGGGCCCATGATAATCTTGCTTTACCTATTACTTGGCAACTGTCCCAGATTTGCCGGGACAGTCGCGCTTTTTACTAAGCTGTCCCGGGATGGTTGTGTCCCGGGGGCAGCATCCCAGAACCTGTACTGTGCCCTCCTGATCCCAGTACTGTGCCCTCCTGATTCCCCTAACTGTTTGTACTGTAATAGTAGATGGGTAAATTGGGCCAGGCTGGTAGGGGCCTTAGTGCATTACTTTGCCCAGGGGCCTACGGGTGCATGGTGGCCCCCATGATAATCTTGCAATACCTAATACCTGCCAACTGTCCCGTATTTGCCGGGACAGTCTTGCTTTTTACTATGGCCGTGTCCCGGGCAGCGTCCCAGAACCTGTACTGTGCCCTCCTGATCCCAGTACTGTGCATTACTTTGCCCAGGGGCCCCTGGTTCATGGTGGCCCCCATGATAATCTTGCAATACCTATTACTTGCCAACTGTCCCGTATTTGCCGGGACAGTCACGCTTTTTACTAAGCTGTCCCGAGATGGCCGTTTTCCGGGGGCAGCATCCCAGGAACCTGTAGTGTGCCCTCTTGATTCCCCCTACAGTTTGTACTCTGAGAGTAGATGAGTAAATTGGGCCAGGCTGGTAGGGTCCCCAGAGAAATCCTTTGCCCAGGAGCCCACGATGCTATTAACTGGTTAACGCCCGCCGCATGTATATGTACGTCCACAGAATGGCACGTACAGGCATATGAGCGTACGTGTATGTCCCTGCCTTTCCGCGGGTCAGGGGTCCGATCAGGAGGACCCCCCCCCCGGTACATGCAGCAGTCGGAAACCCGCGGGGAGCGATCCGGGACGAGCGCGCGGCTATTCGTTTCTAGCCGCCCGTCGCGATCGCTCCCCGGAGCTGAAGAACGGGGAGAGCCGTATGTAAACACGGCTTCCCTGTGCTTCACAGTGGCGGCTGCATCGATCGAGTCATCCCTTTTATAGGAAGACTCGATCGATGACGTCAGACCTACAGCCACACCCCCCTACAGTTGTAAACACACACTAGGTGAACCCTAACTCCTACAGCGCCCCCTGTGGTTAACTCCCAAACTGCAACTTTCATTTTCACAATAAACAATGCAATCTAAATGCATTTTTTGCTGTGAAAATGACAATGGTCCCAAAAATGTGTCAAAATTGTCCAAAGTGTCCGCCATAATGTCGCAGTCACGAAAAAAAAACGCTGATCGCCGCTATTAGTAGTAAAATAAATAAAATAAATAAAACTATCCCCTATTTTGTAAACGCTATAAATTTTGCGCAAACCAATCGATAAACGCTTATTGCGATTTTTTTTACCAAAAATAGGTAGAAGAATACGTATCGGCCTAAACTGAGGAAAAAAAACGTTTTATATATGTTTTTGGGGGGATATTTATTATAGCAAAAAGTAAAAAATATTGATTTTTTTTTTTCAAAATTGTCGCTCTATTTTTGTTTATAGCGCAAAAAATAAAAACCGTAGAGGTGATCAAATACCACCAAAAGAAAGCTCTATTTGTGGGGAAAAAAGGACGTCAATTTTGTTTGGGAGCCACGTCGCACGACCGCGCAATTGTCTGTTAAAGCGACGCAGTGCCGAATCGCAAAACCTGGCCTGGGCATTTAGCTGCCTAAAGGTCCGGGGCTTAGATGGTTAAGATGGCCCTGCAGGCCTGTATCAGTATCTATAGATATGAATGGAAAGGATGCTCTACAGGGCTAGTGAACCTCATGTCCATCAGAAGGATAATTGACCGCAGTCCCTTGGGTAAAATGCAAATATGGAACAGCAAAGTCACATCCAAATTGTGTTTTTCATGGAAGAATCACAATGGCAGCTCTATGTGTGCTCTGGCTGATCGTCCTGCGTAGTTTTCAGCATCTGCCGTCCTTGCCGGTCCATGAGCTGAAGGCACTTATCAGTATCTCATGTAGACAAAGGACGTCTCCGTTTCTCCGAATGCGATTAGTGACCTTTTATCAATCACTCGCTGCGCATATTGTGTCTGGCCGCCGTGCCGCCGGCAGGCTGGGGCTTCCAGATGTCTGACACCATGCGAGGTTTTGATTGGGGCTTTCAGCGCTGCCGGTATGTTATGTCTGATTTGGTCTATCGGAGATCTGAGTTGAAGTGGGCATTTAATATTTCCCCAGCTGGATGGAATTTAAAACGGCGTGATGAGTCGTAGTCGCAGCGCTGCAAAGTTCGCATTGTATAGACGCACAGCGGCTCTGTAATTAGATACTGCAGCTCGTTACCCGCTCATTAAGTCTACACATGAGGCATGCAGACCTGGTGGTCGGGGAAGGGGGACGGTTGTTGACCAAACATGAGAATGAGCGAGACGTGAGATCTAAGGCAGTGCAGTCCTCAACCTTGGTCCTCAAGTACCCCCAACAGGCCATGTTTTGGGATTTTCTCTTGGATAAAACAGCTGTCCAAAATACCAAGACAATGGCCCGGATTCTCGTAGGGCGGCGTAAATCTAAGCAGGCGTAGCGTATCGTAGTTACGCTACGCCGCCGCAACTTAGAGGCAAGTGCTGTATTCACAAATCACTTGCGTCTAAAGTTACGGCGGCGTAGCGTAAATGTGCGCGCCTAAATCAAATGAGGAACAGGGGGGCGTGTTTTATGTAAACTAATCATGACCCCACGTAAATGGCGCTTTTTTCGAACGGCGCATGTTCAGTCTCACGTCGAATTTTCAAATTAAATTACGCCTGCTGAATGCCTAGTCGACGTGAACGTAACTTACGTCCAGCCCCATTCACGGACGACTTACGCAAACGACGTAAAACACGACGCTGTTCGTACGTTCCCGGCGTCCATACCTAACAAGACTTACCCCTGCTTTATGAAGGGTAACTTTACGCCGGCGTATGTCTTACGTAAACGACGTATCTTGCTACGCCGGGCGCACGTACGTTCGTGAATCGGCGTATCTAGCTCATTAGCATATTCAACGCAGAAATCTACGGAAGCGCCACCTAGCGGCCAGTGTAAATATGCACCCTTAGGCTGCATTCACACCTTGGCGTACAAAATCGTGGCGTTTTGTCCTGCGAATTGCGGCGACAAATTGCGGCATTTTGTACCGCGATTGTGAATGCAGCTGTACCCCCTCTATGGAGATGGTTCACATCTCCTATGCCGAACGCCGAAAGCCGCCTGAAAAAAAGGTCCGGGACTTGTTTTCAGGCGGCAGGCGTACGGCGTTCGGCGTGGAGATGTGAACCATCTCCATAGAGGGCAATGTGAAATCATCCCTCCAGCGTCTCAGGGGCGGCTGCGGCGTCGCACTACAGGCGTATATACACCTAGGTGTGAACAGAGCCTAAGATATGACGTGTAAGAGACTTACGCCGCTCGTATCTTAGCCAAATTTATGCGTAACTGATTCTAAGAATCAGCCGCATAGATACGACGGCGTACATGGCTCTACGCCGTCGCAAGTCCTTTGAGAATCTGGGCCATTGACTCTGATTTAAAGCACCTGTGCAAGATAAAGGAAAGCCTGCAAACATGGCCTGCTGGGGGTACTTGAGGACCAAGGTTGAGAACAATTGATCTAGGGAGCACTGATGGTGGCAGGCATGGGAGCAGTGGAGACTGGTGCTCAAATTTTCTTTGGGGGGCACAAACAAATTGAAAAATTCTTAAAAAAAAAAACCACTTGCAGTCTCACTGTGCCCATCAAACGCTGCCACTGTGCCCATCAAATGCTGCCACCGTGCCCCAAACGCAGCCACTGTGCCCATCAAATGCTGCCACTGTGCCCATCAAATGCTGCCACTGTGCCCTAAAAACGGCCACTGGGCCCATCAAACGCTGCCACTGTGCCCATCAAATGCTGCCACTGTGCCCTAAAAACGGCCACTGGGCCCATCAAACGCAGCCACTGTGCCCATCAAATGCTGCCACCGTGCCCCAAACACAGCCACTGTGCCCATCAAACGCTGCCACTGTGCCCATCAAATGCTGCCACTGTGCCCATCCAATGCTGCCATTGTGCCATCAAATGCTGCTACTATGCTCATCAATTGCAGCCACTGTGTAATGTATGACCAGCTTTAGTGTGGTGGTGGTGGTTAAGGGAAGGTTAGTGTTAGGGAGGGTTAGTGTTAGGGAGGGTTACAAGGAGGGCTACTAGGAGGGTTACAGAAAGTCTAAATGTTAGGGTTGCTGGCTGGGTGGTTATTAGTGTTAAAGGGAGGGTTACAGGGAGGGTTAGTGTTGGGGTTACAGGGAGGGTTAGTGTTGGGGTTACAGGGAGGGTTAGTGTTGGGGTTACAGGGAGGGTTAGTGTTAGGGTTACAGGGAGGGTTAGTGTTGGGGTTACAGAGAGGGTTAGTGTTAGGTTTACAGGGAGTGTTAGTGTTGGGGTTACAGAGAGGGTTAGTGTTGGGGTTACAGAGAGGGTTAGTGTTAGGGTTACAGGGAGTGTTAGTGTTGGGGTTACAGAGAGGGTTAGTGTTGGGGTTACAGAGAGGGTTAGTGTTAGGGTTACAGGGAGTGTTAGTGTTAGGGTTACAGGGAGGGTTAGTGTTAGGGTTACAGGGAGAGTTAGTGTTAGGGTTACAGGGAGGGTTAGTGTTAGGGTTACAGGGAGTGTTAGTGTTGGGGTTACAGGGAGGGTTAGTGTTAGGGTTACAGGGAGGGTTAGTGTTAGGGTTACAGGGAGGGTTAGTGTTAGGGTTACAGGGAGAGTTAGTGTTGGGGTTACAGGGAGGGTTAGTGTTGGGGTTACAGGGAGGGTTAGTGTTAGGGTTACAGGGAGGGTTAGTGTTAGGGTTACAGGGAGAGTTAGTGTTGGGGTTACAGGGAGGGTTAGTGTTGGGGTTACAAGGATGGCCAGTGTTAGGGGGACAGGGAGGGTTAGTGTTGGGGTTACAGGGAGGGTTAGTGTTGGGGTTACAGGGAGGGATAGTGTTAGGGTTACAGGGAGGGTTAGTGTTAGGGTTACAGGGAGGGTTAGTGTTGGGGTTACAGGGAGGGTTAGTGTTGGGGTTACATGGAGGGTTAGTGTTAGGGTTACAGGGAGGGTTAGTGTTAGGGTTACAGGGAGGGTTAGTGTTAGGGTTACAGGAAGAGTTAGTGTTGGGGTTACAGGGAGAGTTAGTGTTGGGGTTACAGGGAGGGTTAGTGTTGGGGTTACAGGGAGGGTTAGTGTTGGGGTTACAGGGAGGGTTAGTGTTAGGGTTACAGGGAGGGTTAGTGTTAGGGTTACAGGGAGGGTTAGTGTTGGGGTTACAAGGATGGCCAGTGTTAGGGGGACAGGGAGGGTTAGTGTTGGGGTTACAGGGAGGGTTAGTGTTGGGGTTACAGGGAGGGATAGTGTTAGGGTTACAGGGAGGGTTAGTGTTAGGGTTACAGGGAGGGTTAGTGTTGGGGTTACAGGGAGGGTTAGTGTTGGGGTTACATGGAGGGTTAGTGTTAGGGTTACAGGGAGGGTTAGTGTTAGGGTTACAGGGAGGGTTAGTGTTAGGGTTACAGGAAGAGTTAGTGTTAGGGTTACAGGGAGGGTTAGTGTTGGAGTTACAGGGAGGGATAGTGTTAGGGTTACAAGGATGGCCAGTGTTAGGGGGACAGGGAGGGTTAGTGTTAGGGGGACAGGGAGGGTTAGTGTTAGGGGGACAGGGAGGGTTAGTGTTGGGGTTACAGGGAAGGTCAGTGTTGGGGTTACATGGAGGGTTAGTGTTAGGGTTACAGGGAGGGTTAGTGTTGGGGTTACATGGAGGGTTAGTGTTAGGGTTACAGGGAAGGTCAGTGTTGGGGTTACATGGAGGGTTAGTGTTAGGGTTACAGGGAGGGTTAGTGTTGAGGTTACAGGGAGGGTTAGTGTTGGGGTTACAGGGAGGGTTAGTGTTGGGGTTACATGGAGGGTTAGTGTTAGGGTTACAGGGAGGGTTAGTGTTGGGGTTACAGGTAGGGTTAGTGTTAGGGTTACAGGGAGGGTTAGTGTTGGGGTTACATGGAGGGTTAGTGTTAGGGTTACAGGGAGGGTTAGTGTTAGGGTTACAGGGAGGGTTAGTGTTAGGGTTACAGGAAGAGTTAGTGTTGGGGTTACAGGGAGGGTTAGTGTTGGGGTTACAGGGAGGGTTGGTGTTGGGGTTACAGGGAGGATTAGTGTTGGGGTTACAGGGAGGGTTAGTGTTGGGGTTACAGGGAGGGTTAGTGTTAGGGTTACAGGGAGAGTTAGTGTTGGGGTTACAGGGAGGGTTAGTGTTAGGGTTACAGGGAGGGTTAGTGTTGGGGTTACAGAGAGGGTTAGTGTTAGGTTTACAGGGAGTGTTAGTGTTGGGGTTACAGAGAGGGTTAGTGTTGGGGTTACAGAGAGGGTTAGTGTTAGGGTTACAGGGAGTGTTAGTGTTGGGGTTACAGGGAGGGTTAGTGTTGGGGTTACAAGGATGGCCAGTGTTAGGGGGACAGGGAGGGTTAGTGTTGGGGTTACAGGGAGGGTTAGTGTTGGGGTTACAGGGAGGGATAGTGTTAGGGTTACAGGGAGGGTTAGTGTTAGGGTTACAGGGAGGGTTAGTGTTGGGGTTACAGGGAGGGTTAGTGTTGGGGTTACATGGAGGGTTAGTGTTAGGGTTACAGGGAGGGTTAGTGTTAGGGTTACAGGGAGGGTTAGTGTTAGGGTTACAGGAAGAGTTAGTGTTGGGGTTACAGGGAGAGTTAGTGTTGGGGTTACAGGGAGGGTTAGTGTTGGGGTTACAGGGAGGGTTAGTGTTAGGGTTACAGGGAGGGTTAGTGTTAGGGTTACAGGGAGAGTTAGTGTTGGGGTTACAGGGAGGGTTAGTGTTGGGGTTACAAGGATGGCCAGTGTTAGGGGGACAGGGAGGGTTAGTGTTGGGGTTACAGGGAGGGTTAGTGTTGGGGTTACAGGGAGGGATAGTGTTAGGGTTACAGGGAGGGTTAGTGTTAGGGTTACAGGGAGGGTTAGTGTTGGGGTTACAGGGAGGGTTAGTGTTGGGGTTACATGGAGGGTTAGTGTTAGGGTTACAGGGAGGGTTAGTGTTAGGGTTACAGGGAGGGTTAGTGTTGGAGTTACAGGGAGGGATAGTGTTAGGGTTACAAGGATGGCCAGTGTTGGAGTTACAGGGAGGGATAGTGTTAGGGTTACAAGGATGGCCAGTGTTAGGGGGACAGGGAGGGTTAGTGTTAGGGGGACAGGGAGGGTTAGTGTTAGGGGGACAGGGAGGGTTAGTGTTGGGGTTACAGGGAAGGTCAGTGTTGGGGTTACATGGAGGGTTAGTGTTAGGGTTACAGGGAGGGTTAGTGTTGGGGTTACATGGAGGGTTAGTGTTAGGGTTACAGGGAGGGTTAGTGTTGGGGTTACAGGTAGGGTTAGTGTTAGGGTTACAGGGAGGGTTAGTGTTGGGGTTACATGGAGGGTTAGTGTTAGGGTTACAGGGAGGGTTAGTGTTAGGGTTACAGGGAGGGTTAGTGTTAGGGTTACAGGAAGAGTTAGTGTTGGGGTTACAGGGAGGGTTAGTGTTGGGGTTACAGGGAGGGTTGGTGTTGGGGTTACAGGGAGGATTAGTGTTGGGGTTACAGGGAGGGTTAGTGTTGGGGTTACAGGGAGGGTTAGTGTTAGGGTTACAGGGAGAGTTAGTGTTGGGGTTACAGGGAGGGTTAGTGTTAGGGTTACAGGGAGGGTTAGTGTTGGGGTTACAGAGAGGGTTAGTGTTGGGGTTACAGAGAGGGTTAGTGTTGGGGTTACAGGGAGGGTTAGTGTTAGGGTTACAGGGAGTGTTAGTGTTAGGGTTACAGGGAGGGTTAGTGTTAGGGTTACAGGGAGGGTTAGTGTTAGGGTTACAGGGATAGTTAGTGTTGGGGTTACAGGGAGGGTTAGGGTTAGGGTTACAGGGAGTGTTAGTGTTAGGGTTACAGGGAGGGTTAGTGTTAGGGTTACAGAGAGGGTTAGTGTTGGGGTTACAGGGAGGGTTAGTGTTAGGGTTACAGGGAGTGTTAGTGTTAGGGTTACAGGGAGGGTTAGTGTTAGGGTTACAGAGATGGTTAGTGTTGGGGTTACAGGGAGGGTTAGTGTTGGGGTTACAGGGAGGGTTAGTGTTAGGATTACAGGGAGGGTTAGTGTTGGGGTTACAGAGAGGGTTAGTGTTAGGTTTACAGGGAGTGTTAGTGTTGGGGTTACAGAGAGGGTTAGTGTTGGGGTTACAGAGAGGGTTAGTGTTAGGGTTACAGGGAGTGTTAGTGTTAGGGTTACAGGGAGAGTTAGTGTTAGGGTTACAGGGAGTGTTAGTGTTGGGGTTACAGAGAGGGTTAGTGTTGGGGTTACAGGGAGGGTTAGTGTTAGGGTTACAGGGAGTGTTAGTGTTAGGGTTACAGGGAGGGTTAGTGTTAGGGTTACAGGGAGGGTTAGTGTTAGGGTTACAGGGAGAGTTAGTGTTGTGGTTACAGGGAGGGTTAGTGTTGGGGTTACAGGGAGGGTTAGTGTTAGGGTTACAGGGAGGGTTAGTGTTAGGGTTACAGGGAGAGTTAGTGTTGGGGTTACAGGGAGGGTTAGTGTTGGGGTTACAAGGATGGCCAGTGTTAGGGGGACAGGGAGGGTTAGTGTTGGGGTTACAGGGAGGGTTAGTGTTGGGGTTACAGGGAGGGATAGTGTTAGGGTTACAGGGAGGGTTAGTGTTAGGGTTACAGGGAGGGTTAGTGTTGGGGTTACAGGGAGGGTTAGTGTTGGGGTTACATGGAGGGTTAGTGTTAGGGTTACAGGGAGGGTTAGTGTTAGGGTTACAGGGAGGGTTAGTGTTAGGGTTACAGGAAGAGTTAGTGTTGGGGTTACAGGGAGGGTTAGTGTTGGAGTTACAGGGAGGGATAGTGTTAGGGTTACAAGGATGGCCAGTGTTAGGGGGACAGGGAGGGTTAGTGTTAGGGGGACAGGGAGGGTTAGTGTTGGGGTTACAGGGAAGGTCAGTGTTGGGGTTACATGGAGGGTTAGTGTTAGGGTTACAGGGAGGGTTAGTGTTGGGGTTACAGGTAGGGTTAGTGTTAGGGTTACAGGGAGAGTTAGTGTTGGGGTTACAGGGAGGGTTAGTGTTGGGGTTACAGGGTGGGTTAGTGTTGGGGTTTCAGGGTGGGTTAGTGTTAGGGTTACAGGGAGAGTTAGTGTTGGGGTTACAGGGAGGGTTAGTGTTGGGGTTACAGGGAGGGTTAGTGTTGGGGTTACATGGAGGGTTAGTGTTAGGGTTACAGGGAGGGTTAGTGTTAGGGTTACAGGGAGGGTTAGTGTTAGGGCTACAGGAAGAGTTAGTGTTGGGGTTACAGGGAGGGTTAGTGTTAGGGCTACAGGAAGAGTTAGTGTTGGGGTTACAGGGAGGGTTGGTGTTGGGGTTACAGGGAGGATTAGTGTTGGGGTTACAGGGAGGGTTAGTGTTGGGGTTACAGGGAGGGTTAGTGTTAGGGTTACAGGGAGAGTTAGTGTTGGGGTTACAGGGAGGGTTAGTGTTGGGGTTACAGGGAGAGTTAGTGTTGGGGTTACAGGGAGGGTTAGTGTTGGGGTTACAGGGAGGATTAGTGTTGGGGTTACAGGGAGGGTTAGTGTTGGGGTTACAGAGAGGGTTAGTGTTGGGGTTACAGGGAGGGTTAGTGTTGGGGTTACAGGGAGGGTTAGTGTTGGGGTTACAGGGAGAGTTAGTGTTGGGGTTACAGGGAGGGTTAGTGTTGGGGTTACAGGGAGGGTTAGTGTTGGGGTTACAGGGTGGGTTAGTGTTAGGGTTACAGGGAGAGTTAGTGTTGGGGTTACATGGAGGGCCAGTGTTAGGGGGAAAGGAATGGTTAGTGTTGGGGTTACAGGGATGGTTAGTGTTGGGTTACAGGGAGAGTTAGTGTTGGGGTTACATGGAGGGCCAGTGTTAGGGGGAAAGGAATGGTTAGTGTTGGGGTTACAGGGATGGTTAGTGTTGGGTTACAAGGAGGGTTAATTTTAGAGTTACAGGGAGGCTTCATTTTTCCCGAATTGTGAAGAGTCTTGTGACTCCTCCCACGCTCCCCTCTAGCCCTACTTCTAAATGTTCTCTTGTAGAAGTCAAGTGTCCAGATGTGGACAGGAGAGACAAATTGTATATTCTGAGTCATGGTCCTGCTCCCCCCGTGATGCCCTGTCGCCCCGGGGGGCACCGGCCCACAAGTGCCGTTTTGGTGTAGAGAGCCCCGACTGTCTAATGGAAGCCACAGGTCTCAGCATTTTTTCGGGCCCTGAAATCAGGTCTCGGGTCCCTCTCGGCCGCAGAACTGCAGATAAATCTGTTTTTTGTCAGATGTAGACTTGGCAGGCGATGTGTAATGAAACAAACACATGGGAAGTTGCCTCATAACTTGGCCCCAGATTGCCTCTTATGTCCTTTCTAATGCATTTTCTTAACCCTTCTTCCTTCCCAGACGCCTCGGCTCTCTCTCCACACACAAACCCCCGCCGCCCCAGAAGAAGCGATCTGGAGAGGAAAGGGTGCCTCTGACCCTTCTTCTCCTTCAACTTTCTAAACATCGTGCAACATGTGCGAGACCGATCGGCCTGCAATGATGAAACGGGGGGGCCCCAGGCTGGGTCCCGGCGGGTTACAACAGCGCGGTAGTACGACGTTACAGCTGAGAAAACTTAGGCCAAGCTTTGTCCGAAAAAAATGGTTTCCCACGCCAAGCGGCGATACCCCAGCCGGGACCCGACATGCTGGTCCTTGTGGAGACGTAGTAAACATTGTGCCAAACTCTTCATCCTCGGTTTCCGCTCGGCTCATAGGAATTTAAAGGGCCAGGAACTCCAAGACATGCGATTACGTATGTTGTTCTCACATGTGCGCAAAATGAGATAATCAGATGTTGGGTATTGACTCACTATAGCAGTGCTCTCCAAACTGCGGCTTGTCTTTATCCGGCTCTTGAATCGCTATTCCTCCCACTGACACCAACAACGGGACATAAATGCTGTCACTGGTACCAACAATAGGGCACTATTCTTTCCACTGACACCAATGATGGGGCATTATTCCTTCCACTGATACCAATGACGGGGAATTATTCCTTATACTGATACCAATGATGGGGCATTATTCCTTCCACTGATACCAATGATGGGACACTATTTTTCCCACTGACACCAATGATGGGACACTATTCCCCCACTGATACCAATGATGGGACACTATTCATCCCACTGATACCAATGATGGGACACTATTCCTCCCACTGACACCAATGATGGGACACTATTCATCCCACTGATACCAATGATGGGACACTATTCCTCCCACTGACACCAATGATGGGACACTATTCCTCCCACTGATACCAATGATGGGACACTATTCCTCCCACAGATACCAATGATGGGACACTATTCCTCCCACTGATGCCAAAGATGGGACACTATTCCTCCCACTGATACCAATGATGGGACACTATTCCTCCCACTGATACCAATGATGGGACACTATTCCTCCCACAGATACCAATGATGGGACACTATTCCTCCCACAGATACCAATGATGGGACACTATTCCTCCCACTGACACCAATGATGGGACACTATTCCTCCCACTGATACCAATGATGGGACACTATTCCTCCCACTGATACCAATGATGGGACACTATTCTTTTCACTGATACCAATGAAGGGACACTATTCTTTTCACTGATACCAATGAAGGGACACTAATTCTTCCACTGGTACCAATGATGGGACACTATTCCTCCTACTGATACCAATGAGGGGACACTATTCCTCCCACTGATATCAATGATGGGACACTACCCCCCCCCCCCCACACTAATACCTATGATGAGGCACTATTCCTCCCACTGATACCAATGATAGGACACTATTCCTCCCACTGATACCAAAGATGGGACACTATTCCTCCCACTGATACCAAAGATGGGACACTATTCCTCCCACTGATACCAAAGATGGGACACTATTCCTCCAACTGATACCAATGATGGGACACTATTCCCCCCACTGATACCAATGATGGGACACTATTCTTCCCATTGATACCAATGATGGGACACGATTCCTTCCACTGATACCAATGATGGGACGCTATTCACCCCACTGACACCAATGATGGGACACTATTCCTCCCACTGACACCAATGATGGGACACTATTCCTCCCACTGACACCAATGAAGGGACACTATTCCTTCCACTGTAATTTTCTAGCAAAAAAAATTATGATTTTTACATGTAGGAGCGAAGTGTCAGAATCGGCGTGGGCCTGAAGTGGTTATACATATCAAAGGCCGGTGTTTCAAGTTATGAAAACGCAAAACGACCCCCCTCCCCCCCATCATTCGAAGTTCAGTCCTCGGTCTTCACAAACATGGCTGGTGGAAGTTTGGCATTACAGAATCCTTTCCTTTTCTAAAGGACTTAATAAGAAGTAAAGAGTTCACGTCATCTCCATGGCAACGAGGCCTAGCACCAGCCACGGTGAAAAAACAGAATCATATATATTTATACATTGTTGTGATCCTGGAGGGGGGGGGTCACAGGGAAATCTGTAAGGATGGCGACAAAACAAAGGGCCCGGAGGGGAGCAGGAGAGAGACGCGCGGTTTATTCCACATTCGGCTCGTGTCACTGTCTTCTCAGAGTTTACGTGACCCGTAAACAGAATCGCTAAATGAGTAACGATTGGAGAGGACGGCGACATGATAATGGCAGCATGAGGCAGGAAAGTGCAGAGCTCAGGTTATTGGGAAGGATGGAGGGTTGTTTTTTAAAGGAAAGCTTTCATGCGCATGCTTCTGGGTCCCAAATGTAGCCGGCTGGTGAAGACTCCTCAGGAATACAAAATGGCTTCCATCCTGGGGCCTCAGTGGTGTGCTGGGTGGGTTCCAGTTGTTGTTGTTCTTGTTTGTTGTCCTCATTAAACTGCAAAGATTTTTTCTCCATACATTAGATTGTTGAAAGTTTGAGGTGCAGACTACAGAGCAACACCCTAACTTTAGGCTACACTTACATTAACTCTACATATACACCTAATACTACTTAACTTTCATGTAAATCTAATCTTTCCTGTGACCTTCCCACTAACCGTCCCTGTAACCTAAATATTAGTCCTTCTTGTAACCCCAACACTAATCCTTCCTGTAACCCTAAGGCCCCGTACACACGAGAGGATTTATCCGCAGATACGGTCCAGCGGACCATTTCCACGGATAAATCCTCTCAAAGATTTCCGCTGATTTCGATGGGATGGAGTGTACACACCATCGCATTGAAATCCGCGCGGAAATCCTCTGCCGATGACGTGTCGCGCCGTCGCCGCTATTATGACGCGGCGACGGGCGCGACGCTGTCATATAAGGAATTCCACGCATGCGTCAATTCATTACGACGCGTGCGGGGAATCCCTTTGGACGAATGGATCCGGTAAGTCTGTACAGACGAGCGGATCCATCCGTTGGAATGGATTCCAGCAGATGGATTTGTTGTGCAGCACAGCAAATATCCGATCTGCTGGAATCCATCCCAGAGGAGATTTCTCCGCGGAAACAGATCCGCTGGCGTGTACACACCATAGGATCTATCCGCAGAAACCCATTTGCTGGGATTTATCTGCGGATAGATTCTATCGTGTGTACGGGGCCTAACACTAACCCTCCCTGTACCCCAACACTAACCCTCCCTGTACCCCAACACTAACCCTCCCTGTAACCCCAACACTAACCCTCCCTGTAACCCCAAAACTAACCCTCCCAGTATCCATAACACTAGCCCTTTTCTGTAACCCTAAAACTAACCCTTCTTGCAAAATTAACACTAACCCTCCCTGTAACCCTCCCACTAACTCTTCATTTAACACTAACCATCTTTGCAGTCCTAACACTAACCATCCTTTTAACACTATTGCTATCTTTTCCTGTAACCCTAACACTAGGATGTTCTGTAACCCTAACACGAACCCTCCCTGTAACCTCAACACTAACCCTCCCTGTAACCCTAACACTAACCCTCCCTGTAACCCTAACACTAACCCTCCCTGTAACCCAACATTAACCCTCCCTGTAACCCCAACAATAACCCTCCCTGTAACCCTAACACTAACCCTCCCTGTAATCCCTAAAATAACCCTCCCTGTAACCCCAACACTAACCCTCCCTGTAACCTCAACACTAACCCTCCCTGTAACCCCAACAATAACCCTCCCTGTAACCCCAACACTAACCCTCCCTGTAGCCCCAACACTAACCCTCTCTGTAACCCCAACACTAACCCTCCCTGTAATCCCTAAAATAACCCTCCCTGTAACTCCAACACTAACCCTCCCTGTAACCCTCCCACTAACTCTTCATTTAACACTAACCATCTTTGCAGTCCTAACACTAACCATCCTTTTAACACTATTGCTATCTTTTCCTGTAACCCTAACACTAGGATGTTCTGTAACCCTAAGGCCGGGTACACACGGACAAACATGTATGGTGAAAGCGGTCCGTCGGACCGTTTTCACCATACATGTCTGCCAGAGGGCTTCTGTACGATGGTTGTACACACCATCGTACAGAAGTCCGCGCGTAAACAATACGCGGGGCGTGTCCGCGGTGTCGCCGCGTCGATGACGCGGTGTCGCCGCGACAATGACGCGGCGACGTGGGCGGCCCGCCTTTAAAATGCTTCCACGCATGCGTCGAAGTCATTCGACGCATGCGAGGCACGGCGGGCGGCTGGACATGTACGGTAGGTCTGTACTGACGACCGTACATGTCCGAGCGGGCTGAATTCCAGCGGGCTGTTTTAAAACAAGTCCAGGAATATTTGTCTGCTGGGAAAAGGCCCGGCGGGCAAATGTTTGCTGGAATTCGGCCCGCTCGCGCCCACACACGAGCAAACATGTCTGCTGAAACTGGCCTGCGGGCCAGTTTCAGCAGACATGTTTGCTCGTGAGTATGGGGCCTAACACGAACCCTCCCTGTAACCTCAACACTAACCCTCCCTGTAAACCTAACAGTAACCCTCCCTGTAACCCTAACACTAACCCTCCCTGTAACCCTAACACTAACCCTCCCTGTAACCCTAACACTAACCCTCCCTGTAACCCAACATTAACCCTCCCTGTAACCCCAACAATAACCCTCCCTGTAACCCCAACACTAACCCTCCCTGTAATCCCTAAAATAACCCTCCCTGTAACCCCAACACTAACCCTCCCTGTAACCTCAACACTAACCCTCCCTGTAACCCCAACAATAACCCTCCCTGTAACCCCAACACTAACCCTCCCTGTAGCCCCAACACTAACCCACCCTGTAACCCCAACACTAACCCTCCCTGTAATCCCTAAAATAACCCTCCCTGTAACTCCAACACTAACCCTCCCTGTAACCTCAACACTAACCCTCCCTGTAACCCCAACAATAACCCTCCCTGTAACCCCAACACTAACCCTCCCTGTAACCCCAACACTGACCCTCCCTGTAACTCTAACACTAACCCTCCCTGTAACCTCAACACAAACCCTCCCTGTAACCTCAACACTAACCCTCCCTGTAACCCTAACACTAACCCTCCCTGTAACCTCAATACTAATCCTCCCTGTAACCCTAACACTAACCCTCCCTGTAACCTCAACACTAACCCTCCATGTAACCCCAACACTAACCCTCCCTGTAACTCTAACACTAACCCTCCCTGTAACCTCAATACTAATCCTCCCTGTAACCCTAACACTAACCCTCCCTGTAACCTCAACACTAACCCTCCATGTAACCCCAACACTAACCCTCCCTGTAACTCTAACACTAACCCTCCCTGTAACCTCAACACTAACCCTCCCTGTAACCCCAACACTAACCCTCCCTGTAACCCCAACAATAACCCTCCCTGTAACCTCAACGCTAACCCTCCCTGTAACCTCAACACTAACCCTCCCTGTAACCCCAACACTAACCCTCCCTGTAACCCCAACACTAACCCTCCCTGTAACCCCAACACTAACCCTCCCTGTAACCTCAACACTAACCCTCCCTGTAACCCCAACAATAACCCTCCCTGTAACCTCAACACTAACCCTCCCTGTAACCCCAACACTAACCCTCCCTGTAACCCCAACACTGACCCTCCCTGTAACTCTAACACTAACCCTCCCTGTAACCTCAACACTAACCCTCCCTGTAACCTCAACACTAACCCTCCCTGTAACCCTAACACTAACCCTCCCTGTAACCTCAATACTAATCCTCCCTGTAACCCCAACACTAACCCTCCCTGTAACCCCAACACTAACCCTCCCTGTAACCTCAACACTAACCCTCCATGTAACCCCAACACTAACCCTCCCTGTAACCCTAACACTAACCCTCCCTGTAACCCTAACACTAACCCTCCCTGTAACCCCAACACTAACCCTCCCTGTAACCTCAACACTAACCCTCCCTGTAACCCTAACACTAACCCTCCCTGTAACCCCAACACTAACCCTCCCTGTAACCCCAACACTAACCCTTCCTTTTAATCCCAACACTCCCCCTCCATTAACAGCTTCATTCAAAAGATATAGGCCCGGATTTACGTAACACTTACGCCAACGTATCTGGAGATACGCCGCATAAGTGTAAATGTGCGCCGTTGTATCTATGCGCCGTACCCATAGAACTAGATACGCCTGAAATTAGGCTTCATCCGTCCGACGTAAGTTTCCTACGCCGTCCTATCTTGGGCGCATATTTACGCTGGCCGCAAGGGGCGCTCCCATTGATTTACTCGTCGAATATGCAAATGACTGAGATACGCCGATTCACGAACATACTTGCGCCCGTCGCAGTAATATACGCCGTTTACGTAAGGCGTACGTCCGGCGTAAAGTTATTCCACCTAAAGGAGGCGCATCCCATGCAAAGGTATGGACAACGGAACAGCCGTCGTATTTTGCGTTGTTTAAGTAGGACTACGTGAATAGGGCTGGGCGTAGGTTACGTTCAGTGATTCGACGTATCTTAGGCGTTCGTTCCGAAGTGATTCTGAGCATGCGCACTAGGAAGCGTCCACGGGGCGGCGCATGCGCCGTTCGTTCGGCCCATCATTTGCATGGGGTCACGGTTCATTTAAATGAATCACGCCCACGTCCACCTACTTAGAATTAGGCGGGCTTACGCCGAATAATTTACGTTACGCTGGCGCAACGTAGGGAGCGAGTGCTTTGTGAATACTCTGCTTGCCTCTCTGTGTTACATCGGCGTAGCGCATATGAGATGCGCTACGCCGGCAGAAAGATGCGCCGATCTACCTGAATCCGGCCCATATAAGCCACGATGTGATTCGGCCTTACCAGCAACCCGCGATGACTCCACCCCTTTTGAGATTGGCCATTGATAGGTTTGTTATATTCTATATCATAAAATATTACACTCATATTTGTTTTCCGAATTTCCGGCACGATCGATGATTTTAAGAAATAATGTTTTTTTTTCAATTCCAAGAAAGAAGAAAAAAAAAAAAAAACCTGGGCAAAAATCTCCGGAGCAGATTGCGGAGACGACTTAAACATATTTCCACCCTCCTACATGGAGCTGCAATCTTGCACGGGGCCTTTTTGTAGTCAGGCTGAGAAATTCCTGGGAGGCGACAGAATTACGAGTTCCTGTCCAGTTCTCTTCCTCCGAGTCATAAACAAGGAATGTCATGGACAACATTAACCACTTGCTTACCGGGCACTTAATCCCCCCCCTCCTGGAAACCCCCCCCCCCCCCCCCAGACCAATTTTAACCTTTAGCGCTGTCGCAATTTGAATGACAATTGCGCAGTCGTGCTACACTGCACCCAAACAGAATTTTTTTTATAATTTTTCCCCCCCACAAGTAGAGCTTTCTTTTGTTGGTATTTGATCACCTCTGCAGTTTTTATTTTTTTTGTTAAAAAAAAAAATAAGAACGATGAAAAAAAAAAAATACAAAACCATTTTATGTTTTGTTATTAAATTTTACAAACAGGTAATTTTTCTCCTTCATTGATGTACGCTGATGAGGCTGCACTGATGGACACCGATGGGCTGCACTGATGGGCACCGATAAGGCTGCACTGGTGGGCACTGATGGGCACCTATAGGCTGCACTGATGGGCTGCACTGATGGGCACCGATAAGGCTGCACTGATGGGCACAGATGGGCTGCACTGATGGGCAACGATAGGCTGCACTCATGGGCACCGATGGGCTGCACTGAGGGATACCGATAAGGTGGTACTGGTGGGCACTGAGAGGTGGCACTGGTGGGCACTGAGAGGTGGCACTGATGTGTGGCACTGAAGGGCATTGATAGGTGGCACTGGTGGTCACTGAGAATTGGTACTAATAGGTGGCACTGATAGCTGGCAGCGATGGGAACTGATGGGTGGCAGTAATGGGCACTGATGGGTGACAGTGATGGGCACTGATCAGCACTGGTAGGTGACACTGATAGGCAGCACTGATGAGACACTGATTGGCACCACTGGTGGGCATTGATAGGTGGCACTCGGCATTGATAGGTGGCACTGTTTTGCACTGGCAAGGGGCACTGATGAGGCGGTTGTGCCTCTTCCTCTTCGGGGACCGATGTCTCTTGCACATAAGCCGGTGATCGGCTTTTTTCTCTCCTCATGCTGTCAGCGCGAGGAGAGAAAAAACGATTACCAAGCTCACCGAGCTTTTGTTTACATCACGTGATCAGCTGTCATTGGTTGACAGCTGATCACGTGGTAATGGGCCGAGACTCGGTGATCACAGCGCCCGGCGCGCGTGCCCTGCAGTGGGCGCGCGGGGAGCGCGCAAAGGGGAGGATGTCTATTTATGGCCTCCCGACAAACTAGATCGGCGCTGTAGCCGTCATTCTAGCTTTAGCGCGGATGGGAAGTGGTTAAAGCTTCTCTGTACCTGGTCCATGGGACCCCTCAGGAAAATGTTCCCTCTTCCTATTATTTGTGACTAATGGGTTTGCTTTGAGGGAGAAATAGAGCCCACATAGGGTCCTATAGAGTATACGCATCTGAATATGTATGATTGTGTCATTCCAATCCAGGAAGTGGATGGTGGCCCTTGATGAAGCCTGAAAAAACATGGCCCCCTCCTTCTTAGGAGAAAAGTAGATGAATGCATTGTTAGTGTGGGTAGGTGTGGGTAGGTGCCGCATGGTAAACACTCAGGGCTAGATTCAGATACAATGGCGTATCTTTAGTTGGGCGTAGCGTATCCTATTTACGCTACGCCACCGCAACTTAGACAGGCAAGTGCAGTATTCACAAAGCACTTGCTCCGTAAGTTGCGGCGGCGTAGCGTAAATGGGCCGGCGTAATTCAAAGTAGGCTGGTAGGGGGCATGTTGTATGGTAATGAATCGTGACCCCACGTAAATGGCGCGTCTAACGAACGGCGCATGCTCAGTATCACGTCAAATTTTCTCCGTAAATTACGCCGGCTCAATGCTTAGTCGACGTGAACGTAACCTACGCCTATCCCCATTCACGTACGACTTACGCAAACGACGTAAAATACGACGCTGTTCCGACGTTTCCGACGTCCATACCTTAACATGACTTACCCCTGTTTTATGAGGGGTAAAGTTATGCCGGTCGCACGCCTTACGTAAACAGCGTATTTTAATACGCCGGGCGCAAGTACGTTCGTGAATCTGCGTATCTAGCTAATTTGCATATTCGACGCGGAAATATACGGAAGCGCCCCTAGCGGCCAGTGTAAATATGCACCCCAAGATACGACGGCGTAGGAGACTTACGCCGCTCGTATCTTGGCAACAGTGAGGCGTATCTGATTCTATGAATCAGTCGCAAAGATACGACGGCGCACATTCGGACTTACGACGGCGTACGTGGAGATACGCCATCGTAAGTCCTTTGTGAATCCGGGCCTCAGAGTCCAGTTGCAGAAAACAGAACTGTATTAAAAGTGAAGTTCAGTAATGCACAACCAGCCTGGTTGGATGAAACCCGACCAGGAACACTCAGGCCTCGTACACACGACAGAGTTTCTCGGCAGAATTCACCGAGAAACTCGGTCAAAACCCGGATTCTGCCGAGAAACTCTGTCGTCTGTACAGTTTTGGCTCGATGGAGCCGCCGAGGAGCTCGACGAGAAAATAGAGAACATGTTCTCTATTTTCTCGTTGTCCGCGTTGTTCTATGGGAGAAGGCGGCCCGCCGAGCTCCTCGGCGGCTTCATCCCAAAACTCGACGAGGAACTCGACGTGCCAAGCACGTCGAGTTCCTCTGTCGTGTGTACGGGGCCTCACAGAATATACAACAATGAGCAGTTAGCAGTAGGTCCCAGTTGTGCCGACAGAGTCTGTATCAAGGGCGGAATGTGGCGTGGCCTGTCTGATCCCAAATGGGGAGGTTTCCAGGAAGGGTGGTGTGTCCCTGTATTTTCCCTATTCATCTGGAAACTCTCCCTGACGCTAAGCACTGTCCCTACACTACCCAAAATGCGAAATGCGTGCCCAATCAGAGAGCCAGGGTCTTAAATAGACTCTGCCTGACCAAAGATGGCCGCCAAAATCACACAGGACGCCAGCATCCAATGGGATTCTGACTCTCTATAACTGAGGAGATCATAGAGGAATGAGGCTCCTCTCGAAATTCCTCCTCCATCTGCATTTGCCCTATGGATGAGCGCCACCTGCAGTGGAGAACATAGACTGCACCAGCCTACAAGGAGGAGTCCTGTGACCTCTATGAGAGATAATTAGTACCTGGAAGGATTACACTGACACATTACTTTGCTTCTATGAACTAAACATGAAAAAATAAATCTGGCGATAGGTCCACTTTAACCACTTCCCGCCCGGTCAATAGACAATTGACGTCCGGGAAGTGGTTGTGTTATCCTGACTGGACGTCTATTGACGTCCAGCAGGATAACATGCCAGGGCGCGCCCGTGGGGGCGCGCAGTGCGGCGATCGGTGATGTGGGGTGTCAGTCTGACACCCTGCATCTCTGATCCCGGTAAAGAGCCTCCGGCGGAGGCTCTTTACCAAGTGATCAGCCCTGTCCAATCACGGCTGATCACGATGTAAACAGGAAGAGCCGTTGATCTGATAGATGCAAGTCGAGGATAGCCGATCAGCGGCTCTCTTGACGGGGGGGTTGTTCGCACTGATTGTTTATCAGCGCAGCCCCCCCTCGGATGCCCACACTGGACCACCAGGGAAGCCGCCATGACCACCAGGGAAGGGGGCAACAATAAAAAAACAACTAGAAAAGATACAATTTCTGGGGAAATTCTGTGACGTGTTCTTGCCTCCACCAATACTCCTGGCTGGGGACAGTGCCCCTGGAGATGTAAATGTGATCCAACAGTGTGTCGATCCATTTCGATCCATTGCCCCATCATAAACTGCTCCATTAAAAACTACCCCATCAAAACAGCCCCATCAAAGCTGCACCATCCTATTTGCCCCATTAAAAACTGGTTGCTATGGACTGGTTGCTATGAACGGTTGCTACTGACTGGTTGCTATGGAAGGGTTGCTATGGACTGGTTGCTATGGACCCACAAATGGGCACTGACTGGCAACATAGGCACTGACTGGCACAAATTAGTAAATAAACAAGTGATGCCCAGCAATGCCATCAGTGCCACCAATCAGTGTCCATCAGTGCCCATCCATGCCCAGTGCCCACCTATCAGTGCTCATCTGTGCCACCCATAAGTACCCATCAGTGCCACCCATAAGTACACATAAGTGCCGCCCATGAGTGCCCAACAGTGCTGCCTATGAGTGCCCATCAGTGCCCCCTATGAGTGCCCATCAGTGCCGCCTCAACGGTGCCCATCAGTGCCGCCATATCAGTGCCCATCAGTGCCGCCATATCAGTGCCCGTAATTGAAGAAGAAGACTTACTTATTTACGAAAAAAATAACAGAAAAAAATAAAAACGTTATTTTTTTCCAAATTTTCTGTCTTTTTTTAGTTGTTGCGCAAAAAATAAAAATCGCAGAGGTGATCAAATACCACCAAAAGAAAGCTCCATTTGTGGGAACAAAATTCTAAAAAAAAATTGTTTGGGTACAGAGTAGCACGACGGCGCAATTGTCATTCAAAGTGCGACAGCGCTGAAAGCTGAAAATTGGCCTGGGCAGTAAGTGCCCCCCCGGTACGGAAGTGCTTAAATAAGCAGGTGGATGGGTCTCCAAACTTTCCATCGGCAGGCTTAGTGTTAATGTTTGTACTGTTTGCGCTTTTCTTTTAATCCGAACCCCCCCCCCCCCCCCTCCAGACACACTGAATGCTAATTATTTATTTACAACAGGAACGGTTCTGCAGATCAAACCCCAGACCTTGGGATGCTTATTAATGGTTGCAGCGTCCGTTATGTTCATTATCATCCTATAAATCAGGATATGTGGCTGTAAAGATGTCAGTGCCCAGCAGACTGTAGACTCCAGGCTGTGGTTTTACTAACCCCCCCATGGCCCCTGACGCCCCGGGGGTTACTTGCCTGTCACTTTCAATGTGATATATATTAGACAGTGGCTCCTGGGCCTTCTTGTTCCTCACAGAGCTTCTCTGTCATAGAGAAGGATTGAAAATGAAGCCTCAACACACAACCAGGGCCGTCTTTAAGGCAGGGCCAAAGGGGCAGCTGGCCTGGGCCCTGTCATTGTTGTGGGGCCCAAAGCAGCTGCTTCATACTTGCCAACTATCCCAGTTTAAATTCCCTTGTCCCTTGAAGTTTTAGTCCCGTGCTGTGTCCTGATATCTCAGTGTGAAGTGCTGCTACTAATGCTGCCCAGCTCTGCCCTATTGTTGTGTACAGATGAATCACTTGCTGACCCTGTGTTTACATGTAAATAACCGTCATTCGTATGTAAATAACGGGAGCATTCAATATGTCTATCATGCCCCTCTGCAGTGAAGAGATGATGTGCTGTAACCTCTAGAAACCAATCAGTGAGCAGTATTACTGTACAGTAACCTCTAGCAACCAATCGGCGAGCAGGAGTGTCAGGACGCCCACTAACACACAGCTCCTTTCTCTATCTGCAAAGTAGAGAGTGTCCTGACTCGCCTGCTCACCCCCTCCCCCCTCAAGAGGCTTTCTCCACACCAGGGAGAAAGCCTCGCATTACTGTGTGGGGCGGGGCTCACTGTGACACGACACTGATCGCTGCTCCCGATGACAGGGAGTAGACGATCAGTGTCCTGTCACAAGGCAGAACAGGGAGATGCTTTGGGCCAGATTCTAGTAGAATCCGCGGCGGCGTAGCGTAAGCCATTTACACTACGCCGCCGCAAATTACTGGAGCAAGTGCCATATTCTCCAAGCACTTGCACCATAATTTGCGGCGGCGTAGTGTAAATGGCCCAGCGTAAGGCCGCGTAATTCAAAGGGGGCGGCTTGTATTTAAATTAAACACGCCCCCGCGCCGATCGAACTGCGCATGCGCCGGGCATAAAAATAGCCCAGTGCGCATGCTACAGCTCACGACGGAAAACGTCAATGACGCCGACGTGAGCGTCATTGACGTAAAGTCCTATTCGCGAACGACTTAGGAAAACGACAGAAAAAGACGACGCTGACCCGACCCGACGCCATACTTAACATGGCATACGACGGACCTTCGTAAACTTGCCCCTCATATAGCAGGGGCAAGTTTACGCTTACGGAAACTTTGTAAATTCACTGCGTCGTCCGCGCGTACGTTCGGGAATCTCGCGTAAATAGCTAATTTGCATAGACGACGGGGAAAACGACGAGGCGACACCTAGCGGCGGGGAAAAAAAATTGCATTTAAGATCTGACAGCGTAAGAGCCTTACGCCTGTCGGATCTAATGGATATCTATGCGTAACTGATTCTAAGAATCAGTCGCATAGATACGACGGCCCAGATTAGGACTTACGACGGCGCAAATGGCGTTGCGCCGTCGTAAGCCCTTTGAGAATCTGGGCCTTTGTTTACAGCCCCCCGTTTTGCAGCTCAGGTGTAATGCAAAAAATAAATAAATAAATAAAATTGAAAAAAAAATTGGGAGGGGGGCCAGCCCCTGGGGCCCCTTACAGGTGTAATGCCTGTACCCCTCTGATGGCGGCCCTGCCTGTGATAAGCCCCCTTAACCCCTGTCATGGCGGCCCTGCGTTTATTTCTCTTCTGTTCTTTTACTATGGGGCCTCTCTATACAACAATCTCTATTAGGAAAAGCATCCATCCATCTTAAACATTTTGTAATGAGAATCTCGGTTCCATAATCCTCTTCAATTGGAAGCATGGAACTGATAATAAATGGTTATGCCGTTATCTATGGAAGGATAATGGTGCTGTATCATCATGGCTGTCCTCTACAGATGGTGGCCACCTGAAGTGAGAAATTTACGTGTCCATGTGAAAAAAAAAACAAAAAAACGCCTCAATAGATTATACTAAATCCACGTACACACGATCCAACTTTATGGCCATAATTGTCTAATGGACGTGTTGTGTCGGACAATCCGACCGTGTTTTGGATGAGTTAACGACAATAAAAGTTGGCTGTTCTTGCTCGACAACTGTTGGGCAATAAATCTGGTACGTCAGATTATCCGATCGTGTGTACGCAAGTCCGTCCAGCTAAGATCAAACACGCATGCTCGGAACCAATACTAAACATCAGACAACAATAGTAGAAGTTGCCCAAAGGGTTAGCGGTAAAGAGCTGAAAAACCACGTGGTTTGGTGAATGTTGGCTGAAAATGTTGGGCCGTGTGTATGCAGAAAAAGTTCACGGCCAACGCCCTTTCGTACCAAAATCTGCGGAAAAGTTGGATGGAAGTCCAATCGCGTGTACGAGGCTTAATGCCGCGTACACACGATCGGACATTCTGACAACAAAACCGTGAATTTTTGTTCGATGGATGTTGGCTCAAACTTGTCTTGCATGCATACACATGGTCACACAAATGTTGTTGCAAATTCCAAACGTCCAGAACGCCGTGACGTACAACGGCACTAGAAAAGGGAAGTTCCATACCAGTCGTGTTAGTAGAAGTTTGGTGAGAGACGATTCGCGCTTTTCAGCCTCGTGCTTTTCGCTCCGTTACAGAGTGATGAATGTGCTATCTCCATTACGAACACTAGTTTTACCAGACCGAGTGCTCCCGTCTCGTACTTGATTCAGAGCATGCGTGGAATTTTGTGCGTCGGGAATTGTCCACACGCGTTCGGAGTTTACGAAAACGGATTTTGTTGTCGGGAAATTTGAGAACCGGCTCTCAAATTTTTGTAGAAAATGTCCGATGGAGCCTACACACGTTCGAAATTTCCAACCAAAAGCTCCCATCGAACATTTGTTGTCGAAAATTCCGAGCGTGTGTACGCGACATAAGAGCGCATAATCCTTTATTGTTGAAAGCAATAACATCAGGAAGAAAATGGAAGCCAACGCGTTTCAGGGTCAAGAGATCCCCCTTCATCAAGGCTTGGGGGGCAAAATGGCAAGGTTTTCCTAAATCGACTCTACAGAACAATCTCTATTATTAGAAGTATCCACTCAAAAATCTAGTAATGAGAGTCTTGGTTCCATAATCCTCTTTTATTGGAAGCACGGAACTGATACTAGATGGATATACCCCTGTCTACAGAAGAATAATGTTGCTAAAATATCATGGCTTGATCCCTTGTTATAGGAAATACAGAGCTGGACATGTGTATTGACTTGACTGTCTCGCAGGAGGTTAAAAAAATCTTGGCTGATATCTATACGAGTGGACAAGAATAGAACAAATGCGAGGTGCTGGACATAGATCTAACATTTGCGAAATAAAAGATGGTGGTCGAACTTGGTGGCTTTGACCTCAGAACAAATGCGAGGTGCTGGACATAGATCTAACATTTGCAAAATAAAAATGGTGGTCGAACTTGGTGGCTTGACCTCAGCCACCCAAAGCACACAAAAACTGGGTGTCCCCGGCAGAAAAATAGCCTTCTTAACCCTTTCATGCCTATGCCTATGTATGACATTTGGTGTTTACAAGTTAAAATACATATTTTTGGCTAGAAAATTACTTAGAACCCCCAAACATTATATATATATTTTTAGCAGAGAATCTAGAGAATAAAATGGCGATTGTTGCAATATTTTATGTCATACGGTATTTGTGCGGCGGTGTTTTAAACACAACTTTTTGGGAAAAATTTACTTTCATGAATTTTAAAAAAATGAAAAAGTAAAATTAGCCCAATTTTTTTGCATAATGTGAAAGATGATGTTATGCCGAGTAAATAGATACCAAGCATGACACGCTTTATAATTGCACGCACTCGTGGAATGGCGACAAACTACGGTAACTAAAAATCTCCATAGGCGACGCTTTAAACTTTTTTTACGGTTACCAGGTTAGAGTTACAGAGTAGGCCTAGTGCTTTAATTATTGCTCTCGCTCTTACGATCGCGGCGATACCTCACATGTGTTATTTGAACACCGTTTTCATATGCGGGCGCGACTTCCGTATGCGCTTTCTTTGCTGCGCAAGCTCGCGGGGAGGGGGACGCTTTAAAAAATTTTTTTTTTTTTTTCTTATTTATTTATTTATTTTTTCTAATATTAATTTTTTTTTTTTTTTTTTTTTTACATTTTGATCACTTTTATTGCTGTCACAAGGAATGTAAACATCCCTTGTGACAGCAATAGGTGGTGACAGGTACTCTTTATGGAGGGATCGGGGGTCTAAAAGACCTCCAAGCCCTCCTTTGCACTTCAAAGTATTCAGATCGCCGAAAACGGCGATTCTGAATACTGTGTACTTTTTTAAATCTGCTAGCTGAGACTGATGACGTTTCTATATGTCACGTGACATGAGTGAGCCAATGGGATGTGATGGAGGCGGACCATCACATTTCATGGCAAATCACATTTAATGGCAATGCACCGGCGCCATTGGCATCTGAGAAACCCGGAAGTGACGTCATGACGCCGCTTCCGTGGTTTCAATGCGGACACTGAATCAAAGCCGTTTACGGCTTTGTTTCAGAGCTCGCCGAGACGCTGGAGGCGCCGGATCGTGGATCGGGAGGCCCGGTCAGAGCGGCGAGAGGCGGCGGGAGGGGGGGATGTCCCCTCCCGCTCCTCCGGCATAACAACCGAGCGGATTTTAGCCGCATCGGTTGTTATGTTTGGAAAGCCGTTCGCCGGCTCTAAACAACGGTACCGGGATGATGCCGGTATAACCCCTGAAAGCCGAGGACGCATATATGCGTTCCGTCGTGGGTGAAAGGGTTAAATGAACTCTATAGAATATCCTGATAGACAATCTCTATTAGAAGAGACATCTGATCCAAACATCTAGTAATGAGAATCAGTGGGAGGTATTGTGCCCCATTATTGGCGTGAGTGGTAGGAATTGTTTCCCATCAGTGGTGCCATTGGGCCCAATTCTTAATCTCATTGGCAGGAATCGTGTTTCATAATTGTGTCATTGCCCCCCATTCTTGGTGTCATTGGGAGGATTTCTGTGCCATCGTTGGCATCATTGGTCCCCATTGTTATTGTAATTGGGAGAAATTGTGCCCCATCATTGGTGTTATGGGGAGAAATTTTGCCACATCATTGGCGTTATTGGGAGGAATTGTGTTCCATAATTGGTGTCATTGGGCCCCCATCGTTGGTGTCATTGGAAGGAATTGTGCCCCATCATTGGTGTTATTGGGAGGATATGTGCCCCATTGTTGGTGCCGTTGGGAGGAATTGTGCCCCTTTATAGGTGTTATTGGGAGGAATTGTGTTCCATAATTGGAGTCATTGGGTCCCATCGTTGGAGTCATTGGAAGAAATTGTGCCCCATCATTGGCGTTATTGGGAGGAATTGTGTTCCATAATTGGTGTCATTGGGAGGAATTGTGCCCCTTTATAGGTGTTATTGGGAGGAATTATGTTCCATAATTGGTGTCATTGGGCCCCATCGTTGGAGTCATTGGAAGGAATTGTGCCCCATCATCATTGGTGTTATTGGGAGTATATGTGCCTCATTGTTGGTGTCTGTAACGACACCCAGTGTATGAAAGGGGTTAACGTCATTTAGGATATTCCATTGCCGAACACAGGGCAGCTACCAGACACTCCAACCAGCTGAATAAGACCCCATACGAGTAATTCTCCCCCAAATACGAGACAACGCTCTGTATAAGGTTCAAGCATGAGTCACAATCTTTATTGAAAAGACTACAAGTTTTATACACAGTCAAAAGAGGAGGTGCATCCATATTCTGCTCAAATTACTGTGAAAATACACCTGAGACCAGACCTTATTAACATGAGCTAATTAACTAATCCCTTTAAGCAGCCGGGCTGTCTCCTAAACTACAATACACATTATCACAGGACTCCTTCATACACTACAGGGTCAATAAGCACAAGCCACAATAAAAAGATCCTTAGAAGTTAGCCTGGACTCCTTTACATCATAACAGATAGACAGGTGGCTGGAGTTGAACACATCAGCCTCTTTCAATTAACATGTTGAGTTCAGAATAAAACTAATCAAGAATAGTCTTTTACACATGGGAGGTATTGTGGATAAATATTACTGTCCCATTTTAAGTAATCCAAGACATATTTTCTCAGTTACCCTATGCCCCTAATGGACCTAGGGTGATTTAGACATAAGAGGTGCATGGGGAGCTGAACCAAGGGTATCTCATACTTTCCAAGAGTTTCAGGGTTACACAGGCCCTCCCGTTACAGTGTCATTGGGAGGAATTGTGCCCCTTCATAGGTGTAATTGAGAGGAATTGTGTTCCATAATTGGTGTCATTGGGCCCCATTGTTTGTGTGATTGGGAGGAATTGTGCCCCATCATTGGTGTTATTGGGAGGATATGTGCCCCATCGTTGGTGTCATTGGGAGGAATTGTGCCCCTTCATTGGTGTCAGTGAGGGGAATTATGCTCCACTGTTGGTATCAGTCAAGAAAATGTGCATCAGGGGCCAGATAAAAGGAAGCAAAGGGCCACATCTTGCCCCCGCGCTGCAGTTTGGAGACCACTGTCTTAGACTGTCCAGCAGAAAGAGAGAGACTCGCAAGCTTGGCTTTTGAAATTGAGGTTGGTCATAGTTCATGGTATTGACCAATAAACTATGAGCAACTCCAAGGCCAAAATCCAAGTTAGCCGGTGTGCCGCTTTCTTATGGGCAGTCTAGGAGGATAAAACTGTTGTGTTAAATCTCAATGGTTGCTACATATTCTGTCTAGTATGGACCACTGAACTATGACCAACCTCAAAGCCAAAAGCCAAGCAAGCCAGTGCCCCTTTTTCTGCTGGACAGTCCGGGAGGATAAAATTGTTGTGTTCTACCATCATGGCTGCTATCTACTTTATAAAATTGGAGACAGCTATACGTTGGTATTGTCCAATAAACTATGACCAACCCCAAGGCCAAAATCCAAGTTAGTGGGAGTCCCTCTTTTTTATGGGCCAACCTCAAGGCCAACAGCCAAGATAGCGAGTGTTCCTCATTCTGCTGGGTAGTCCAGGAGGAAGAAACTGTTGTGTTAAATCATCATGGTTGCCATCTATTCTATGAACCATGGTTTCAATCTATTCTATGAAGTGTAGACAGAGATGCTTTGGTATGGACCGATGAACTATGACCAACCTCACGGCCAAAAGTCAAGTTAGCAAGGGTTCCTCTTTCTTCTGGATAGTCCAGGAGGACAAAACTGTTGGGTTATAGTACACTATCATGGTTGCTATTTACTTTATAAAATTGGAGACAGCTATACTTTGGTATTGACCAATAAACAATGGCCAACAGCCAAGATAGCGAGTGTTCCTCATTCTGCTGAGTAGTCCAGGAGGATGAAACTTTTGTGTTCTACCATCATGGCTGCTATCTACTTTATAAAATTGGAGACAGCTATACTTTGGTATTGTGCGATAAACTATGACCAACCCCAAGGCCAAAATCCAAGTTAGTGGGAGTCCCTCTTTTTTATGGGCCAACCTCAAGGCCAACAGCCAAGATAGCGAGTGTTCCTCATTCTGCTGGGTAGTCCAGGAGGATGAAACTGTTGTGTTCTACCATCATGGCTGCTATCTGCTTTATAAAATTGGAGACAGTTATACTTTGGTATTGTCCAATAAACTATGACCAACCCCAAGGCCAAAATCCAAGTTAGTGGGAGTCCCTCTTTTTTATGGGCCAGCCGCAAGGCCAACAGCCAAGATAGCGAGTGTTCCTCATTCTGCTTGGTAGTCCAGGAGGAATAAACTGTTGTGTTAAATCATCATGGTTGCCATCTATTCTATGAACCATGGTTTCAATCTATTCTATGAAGTGTAGACAGAGATGCTTTGGTATGGACCGATGAACTATGACCAACCTCACGGCCAAAAGTCAAGTTAGCAAGGGTTCCTCTTTCTTCTGGATAGTCCAGGAGGACAAAACTGTTGGGTTATAGTACACTATCATGGTTGCTATTTACTTTATAAAATTGGAGACAGCTATACTTTGGTATTGACCAATAAACAATGGCCAACAGCCAAGATAGCGAGTGTTCCTCATTCTGCTGAGTAGTCCAGGAGGATGAAACTTTTGTGTTCTACCATCATGGCTGCTATCTACTTTATAAAATTGGAGACAGCTATACTTTGGTATTGTGCAATAAACTATGACCAACCCCAAGGCCAAAATCCAAGTTAGTGGGAGTCCCTCTTTTTTATGGGCCAACCTCAAGGCCAACAGCCAAGATAGCGAGTGTTCCTCATTCTGCTGGGTAGTCCAGGAGGATGAAACTGTTGTGTTCTACCATCATGGCTGCTATCTGCTTTATAAAATTGGAGACAGTTATACTTTGGTATTGTCCAATAAACTATGACCAACCCCAAGGCCAAAATCCAAGTTAGTGGGAGTCCCTCTTTTTTATGGGCCAGCCGCAAGGCCAACAGCCAAGATAGCGAGTGTTCCTCATTCTGCTGGGTAGTCCAGGAGGATGAAACTGTTGTGTTACCTCATCATGGCTGCTATCTTTTCTATAAATGTAGAGACAGCGATGCTTTGGTATGTAAATGCACGATTTACGATGACAGACCTCAAACCAAAAGCCAACCTACTGCATATACTCCACATTTTATCCAGCACTTCCTGTTTTTTTTTGCCTATCTTGGAAAAGTGTCATCACAATTCTTTTATGAACGTCATTAACGAGGTGGAAGTAGCTGGCCGCAGCAGTTCCTTTTTTTTTTTGTCATATAAAGGTCACTAGACTCCAGGAAATTCAAGGTTTTTATTTCCCCCCTGCTTTAAGCTGCCAAATCTCACAATGAAACTGTGATGGAATCGACAACTGATGCAAAATGGACGCATCTATTTGCTCAGCTCTCCGGAGGCTCACAATCCAGGACAGCGAATCGATGGAGCCAGCGTCATTTGATCTAATGTATCTGTGTCCATCTCCGGGGACAAATCAGTGGACACTGACACCAGCAATTAGCTTAATGGCCATAAACAGGACCACACATACAAATAGGAGTCAGTTTATTGCTTTTCTTTGTGTGAGATTGAACCTTCGGCACCTTCCAACCAGAAGACAAATCTGCTGGCGGCTAAGAGCCCTACTCATCATACTTCCTATCTTCAAAAAAAATAAGCTAAACTCCAGGCAAATAGCTAAATACACATAAGACATACATATCAGGCATGGGCGTCTGCTCCATAGGGCAAGGGGGGGCAATTGACCCCCCCCTGGAAAAATCGAGAAGGGCCAGATCCCGGGCTGGATGTCACACAGGCACAGCGAGCTGAGTGAAGCCGCCTCCCCCACCTGCTGTGCCTGTGTCGCGCTGATGGCTGATCTGAGGTACTGAATGAGATGGGGGAGGGGGGGGGTCCGTCTGTGCTCAAGGGGGGGTTTGTGCTGAATGGGGGTCAATCTGTGCTGAAGGGGGGGTCTGTACTGAAGGGGGGTATTTGCTGAAGGGGGGTCCATCTGTGCTTAAGGGGGGGTCTGTGCTTAAAGGGGGTCCATCTGTGCTGAAGGGGAGTCTGTGCTGAAAGAGGGGTCTGTGTGGAATGGGGGGGGTCTGTGCTGAAGGGGGGGTCCATCTGTGCTGAATGGACAGGTCTGTGCTGAAGGGGGGGTCCATCTGTTCTGAAGGGGGTCTTTACATGCTCTAGGCTATATTTATATGGGCATGGAGTGAAGCTGAATTATCTCAAGAGCTATTTCACACTGCCGCGTTATCGGTAAAGCGCCGCTAAAAAGCGTTGCTTTACCATTGTTTTAGCATTGTTTTAGCTACGTTATTTGGCCGCTAGCAAAGCCCCCCCCCCTGAAAAAATTTCAGCGGACGCCCATGTCGGCGCGGGAAAGCGGGTATCGGCGTATATCGCGCACCCACGATTTTGCCCTGATTTTCAGGGCAAAAAAGTGCGCGGTATACGCCAATAAATACGGTATATATATATATATATATATAATGTCGTATTAGTATATTATAAGTCCAAAATTGACCAAGCCAGATTGCAGTTGGCGATAAGTATCTGTCTGGCGCTCGGCCCATCATTTGCATGGGGTCACGCCTCATTAGCATGGCTCACGCCCACTTCCACTTACGCCGACTTACGCCTTGTAAACCCAGCGCAGTTTTGGGAGGAAGTGCTTTGTGAATTCCATGCTTGCCTCTCTGAGCTGCGTCGGTGTAAAGGAGGTACGCTACGGCAGCATAAATGTGCGTCAGTGTCTGTGAATCCGGGCCTATGTATTCTCTGTATGAAATATGGCACAGGTCTAGGAAAAGATGAGACTTTGAATTACTCTGTTGGATTTGTATCGTCTATGGAATTTGGGCCCAGATTCTCAAAGGGCTTACGACGGCGCAACGCCATTTGCGCCGTCGTAAGTCCTAATCTGGGCCGTCGTATCTATGCGACTGATTCTTAGAATCAGTTACGCATAGATATCCATTAGATCCGACAGGCGTAAGGCTCTTACGCTCTCAGATCTTAAATGCAATTTTTTTCCCGCCGATAGGTGTCGCCTCGTCGTTTTCCCCGTCGTCTATGCAAATTAGCTATTTACGCGAGATTCCCGAACGTACGCGCGGTCGACGCAGTGAATTTACGACGTTTCCGTAAGCGTAAACTTGCCCCTGCTATATGAGGGGTAAGTTTACGAAGGTCCGTCGTATGCCATGTTAAGTATGGCGTCGGGTCAGCGTCGTCTTTTTCCGTCGTTTACGTTGGTTTTCCTAACTCGTTCGCGAATAGGACTTTACGTCAATGGCGCTCACATCGGCGCCATTGACGTTTTCCGTCGTGAGCTGGAGGATGCGCACTGGGCTATTTTTACGCCCGGGCGCATGCGCAGTTCGATCGGCGCAGGGGGCGCGCTTAATTTAAATACAAGCCGCCCCCCTTTGAATTAAGCGGCCTTACTCCGGGCCATTTACACTACGCCTCCGCAAATTACGGAGCAAGTGCTTGGAGAATACGGCACTTGCTCCAGTAATTTGCGGCGGCGTAGTGTAAATGGCTTACGCTACGCCGCCGCGGATTCTACGAGAATCTGGTCCTTGGATTTTTTTCCCTATTGGAAGTCAATTAAATGCACTCTCTGGAGAGGCTGGTGTGTTGCTGCGGAACAACAAATTTCTAATCATCATACTAACATCTAAATATCAATTATCTAACCGGACTCCACTATACACCTTTAAATCACTACAATAGACTTCTATGGAGGCTTTGGAGATGCTTTAAAGCACCAAGAAAGCAACATGGTGCAAAGCAAACACAACGGGCCAGATTCACGTAGCTCAGCGGATCTATAGATCCGCTCGATCTACGTGAATTAAGATCCGCTCCCGCAAGTTTAGGAGGCAAGTGGCTAATTCACAAACCACTTACCTCCAAACTTGCGACGGCGGATCCTAAATCCCCCGGCGGAATTCAAATTCCGCGGCTAGGGGGAGTGTACTATTTAAATCAGGCGCGTTCCCGCGCCGATTTAAATGCGCATGCGCCGTCCGGGGAATTTCCCGGCGTGCATTGCTCCCACTGACGTCACTAGGACGTCAGTGGTTTCGACGTGAGCGGGACTTGCGACGCGCGTGTTCGTGAATCGGCGTACGCAAACGACGTTGGAAAATTCAAATTCGACGCGGGAACGCCAGCTATACTTAACATTGGCTGCGCCTGCTAAAAACAGGGGTAAGTATACGACGGGAAAACCGCTACGGAAACGACGTAAGAACACTGCGACGGGTCCGCGTACGTTCGTGAATTTGCGTATCTCGCTGATTTACATATTATTTATCGTAAATCAGCGGGAACGCCCCCGGCGCCATTTTTAAATTGAAAAAAAGATCCGACAGTGTAACACAGTGTAACACTGTCAGATCTTAGTCCTATCTATGCGTATCTGATTCTATGAATCAGGCGCATAGATACGACCAGTGTAAGTCAGAGATACGATGGTGTATCTGTAGATACACCGTCATATCTCTTTGTGAATCTGGCCCAAGGTGTGGACAGGACTGTAAAGTGACCAAAGGAGCTTTGATTGGCATTCAGAAAAAAAAGGCGTGTCCAATGCCACATTTTGAAGCAAGTATAATCGAGCCCTACAGAGGCGCATTCATTTGGTCTTCTGGAACCCAGTCGTTGCTGTTTGTCTGATGGGCTGACTTGGCAAAAGCCCAATTGTCGCCAGTTTCCTAGACCAGCGATGCCCTTTTTCATTTTACATAATATTGGATAACGGGAAGAACAGCGACTTTGATTTTTGCAGGTTAAACACAAATTCTCAGCTGGAGGTGCAGCCAGAAGGTTAAAGAGATCTATAACGCCGCGGACTGATGTAGGAGCAGCAGATCATCTTCTCGCATTATTTAGAGGCCTCATGCAGGTTATGGACACGGCGGGAGCTTTCACTTTGCCCGCCACCGTCCGCGCTTTTTCCTACATTGCCGTGAAGGAAGGTGCTACGGACATAAAATATGTATTAAGGACACAGAGGGACACTGGACCTCATCTGCCACCCTTCTCCACCGCCTACCGTGGTTGGTATTACAAGCCGACACGGTCTTTTGGATGTGCTGTTCTTTTATTGCCATCGTTATCATCGCAATGGGGCAGTGGCGGCTGGTGCTCAAATTTTTTTTTTGGGGGGGGGGGGGGGCGCAAACAAATGAAAAAAATAAAAAACATCAATTGCAGCTTCACTGTGCCCATCAATTGTCACCACTGTGCCATCAAACGCAGCCACTGTGCCATCAATTGTCGCCACTGTGCCTTCAATTGTCGCCACTGTGCCATCAAACGCAGCCACTGTGCCATCAATTGTCGCCACTGTGCCATCAATTGTCACCACTGTGCCATCAAACGCAGCCACTGTGCCATCAATTGTCATCACTGTACCTTCACTTGTCGCCACTGTGCCTTCAATTGTCGCCACTGTGCCATTAAACACAGCCACTGTGCCATCAAACGCAGCCACTGTGCCATCAATTGTCGCCACTGTGCCATCAATTGTCGCCACTGTGCCATCAAATGCAGCCACTGTGCCATCAATTGTTGCCCCTGTGCCATCAAACGCAGCCACTGTGCCATCAAACGCAGCCACTGTGCCATCAATTGTCGCCACTGTGCCATCAATTGTCGCCACTGTGCCATCAAATGCAGCCACTGTGCCATCAAATGCAGCCACTGTGCCATCAATTGTCGCCACTGTGCCATCAAACGCAGCCACTGTGCCATCAAATGCAGCCACTGTGTCCATCAATTGCCACCAGTTTGCCCCCTGTAAAATGCTGCCAGATTGCCCCAGTATACTGCCAGTTTGCCCCGCCCGGCACTTACCTTTCTCGGGTCAGCCATCCTCCTCCACGATCCCTCGATGTCTTCTCCCACCCTCGATGTCGCTTCAGCCAATCAGGTGACCGGTAACCAGACCCGGTGAACCTGATTGGCTGAGACGCGTGTCAGTGTTATCCAGGGAACGCACACCCTGTGCGCCCTCTGGTTAACCATTTGGAAGCCGATTAGAGCCCACAGGCTGTAATTCGGGAAGCCTATAAGAGCTCTGATAGACACTTCCAAAACACACCCACCGCTGTTATTCAGATGGCCGGCGCTCAACAGGGGGTCGGACACCTGAATAGTTACTATTGAGTGGGGGATCAGCAGAGCTGGGGGTTACTACTGAGTGGAGGATCAGCAGAGCTGGGGGTTACTACTACGTGAAGGATCAGCAGAGCTGGGGGACTGGAGCAGGAGAAACTAGGAGATGTCACACGTGGTCAGCATCATGGAAGCGATGTAGAGGGGGGTGAGCAGGGACCAGAGAGGAAGGAGGATCAGCAAACCAGGGGGTCAGCAGAGCTGGGGGTTACTACTGAGTAGGGGCTCAGCAGAGCTTGGGAACCTGAGCAGGAGAAACTAGGAGATGTCACACGTGGTTAGCACTGTGTAAGTGATATCGTGGGAGGTGAGCAGGGACCAGAGAGAAAGGAGGATCAGCAAAGCTGGGGGTTACTACTGAGTGGAGGATCAGCAGAGCTGGGAGTTACAACTGAGTAGGGGAACGCTTTTATTCAGAGTTAGCTTTACTTTGTTTTGGATGCATGAGATATCCCAGGATGCACTGGGAAATCAACAAGAAAGATGTCATCAGCAGTCACTTCCGGTTCATGTGCATGTATTCTGGAAGTGTCTGGTGCAGATGTCACATTTGTTGTGCAGCGCGGAGCAGCAGGAAGGGGGGCAGGGTCCGGAGCGGAGCAACTAGCAGACGGCACATGTGTTGTGCAACATGGCAATGCTATAGCAGAAAGTGAGAGAGGACTGGAGAGAGAGAGAGGACTGAGCGGCAGAGAATCGGCAGAGCTGGGGGACTGGAGCACGAGAAACTAGGAGATGTCACATGTGGTTAGCAGCATAGAAGTGATATACTGTAGTGGGAGGTGAGCAGGGACCAGAAAGAAAGGAGGATCAGCAAACCAGAGAATCAGCAGAGCTGGGAATTATTACTGAGTGGGGGATCAGCAGAGCTGGAGGTTACTACTGAGTGGGGGATCAGCAGAGCTGGGGGACCAGAGCAGGAAAAACTAGGAGATGTCACATGTGGTGGGCAGCATAGAAGCGATGCAGTGGGAGGTGAGCAGGGACCAGAGAGAAAGGAGGATCAGCAAACCAGAGAATCAGCAGAGCTGGGGATTATTACTGAGTGGGGGATCAGCAGAGCTGGAGGTTACTACTGAGTGGGGGATCAGCAGAGCTGGGGGACCAGAGCAGGAAAAACTAGGAGATGTCACACGTGGTGGGAAGCATAGAAGCGATACAGTGGGAGGTGAGCGGGGACCAGAGAGAAATGAGGATCAGCAAACCAAAGGATCAGCAGAGTTGGGGGTTACTACTGAGTGGAGGATCAGCAGAGCTGGGGGTTACTAATGAGTGGAGGATCAGCAGAGCTGGGGGTTACTACTGAGTGGAGGATCAGCAGAGCTGGGGGTTACTACTGAGTGGAGGATCAGCAGAGCTGGGGGTTACTACTGAGTGGAGGATCAGCAGAGCTGGGAGTTACAACTGAGTAGGGGATCGGACGACCCTGTCCCGGGACTGGGTGAACGCTACACATGTATGATGCCAGTGTATTTAGCCTTGGTTAGAGTAGGGGGTCTTTAGTGCCATGTGATTCTCTAACTGCACCACCCAGAACTGTTCTGTTCACTGAAATTTGCCATTGACCAAGGAAAGGACATGGACTGCCTTTCTCTGTGACCACACATGATCATGACTTGTTGGGACAAAGGGTTCTTTCATAGCCAATCCCTGACTCGCCTCTCTGCCCAGACTGGCATGGCGCGGTTCTATCCGCGGTTCCGTTATGTTAAGCAGCAGATATATTAGTTGAAGTGGCAATTTTCAAGCAATCTCAACCACTTGAAAGCGTCTTCTGACTGCGAAGTGATTGCAAGTGAAGGCAATTAATACGTTTGATCAACTGGCGAAAGCGGCAATCTGAAAGTGATTGGATTTTCTGCTGGTCGATTAAAAATAGCGGATTATTCATTCTACTCTTATTCCGTTTTAATGAAAAATTAAATTAAAATACTAAGAGGTAGATTCACAAACATTTTACGTCGGCGTATCTATTGCTACGCCGCGTAAGTTAGAAGATGCGGCGTCGTATCTATGCGCGCTATTCACGGAGCTAGATACGCCTGAATTTCAGCTTCCTCCGACCGATGTAAGTGTTAGTACGCCGTCGTATCTAGGGTGCATAATTACGCTGGCCGCTAGGGGCGCTTCCGTAGATTTACACGTAGAATATGTAAATTACCTAGATTCACGAACGTACTTGCGCCCGCTACACCGTTTACGTAAGGCTTACGTCCGGCGTAACCTTACCCCTGCTATATGAGGCGCAGCCAATGTTAAGGTATGGACGTCGGAACAGCAGTCGAATTTTACGTAGTTTACGTAAGTGGTACGTGAATGGGGCTGGGCGTAGGTTACGTTCACGTCGAAAGCATTAAGCCGACATATCTTAGGGAGTATATGCGACGTGACTCTGAGCATGCGCGCGCATGCGCCGTTCGTTCGGGAAGTCATTTACATGGGGTCACGGCTAATTTGTATACAACACGCCCACTACCTTCCACATTTAAATTAGGCGGGCTTACGCCTGCCTATTTACACTATGCCGTCGCAAAGTAGGGCGCCAGATCTTTGAGAATACGGCTCTGGGCACCCTATTTTACGTCGGTGTAGCGCATATGAGATGCGCTACGCCAGCCAAAAGGTACGCCGCTGTACCTGAATCTAGCTCTAAGTGTATTGCCAGCATTGTAAACAGCGGGCATGCGGGCTCTCAATGGGCTTGGCATAACCAATGCCATGGTGGCAAAAGACCTTCTAGAGGGGTGGACCCCCCCCCCCCCCCACTGCAGTCCGTATATGGATGTGGTCCTAAGCTGGCCTTTCACTAGGACTTGGGCACCTTTTCTTCTACTGACACAAACAATGGAGCATTATTCCGTCCAGTGACACCAACAATGGGCCACTATGGATCAGATTGATACCAACGGTGGAGAACTTTTTCTTTCAATGACATTGATAGAGCACTATTGATCATATTGCCGCCAAGGATGGGATACTGTTCCTCTCACTGATGCCAACAACGAGGCACTATTCCTTCTATTGACACCAACAATGAGGAACTGTTCCTTCCATTGACACCAACAATGGGGCACTAACCCTATCCCTAATACTAACCCTATTCCTAATACTAACCCTGGGCATAACATACAATTGTGTTACGCTGCGGCGGCGTAACGTATCCCATTTACGTTACACCGCCGCAAGTTTACAGCGTAAGTGCTTGATTCACAAAGCACTTACCTGTAAACTTGCGGCGTAGCGTAAATCCGCCCGGCGCAAGCCCGCCTAATTCAAATGGGGCGGGGACCATTTAAATTAGGCGCGTTCCCGCGCCGAACGTACTGCGCATGCTCCGTCCCTAAAATTCCCTGACGTGCATTGCGCTAAATGACGTCGCAAGGACGTCATTGGTTTCGACGTTAACGTAAATGGCGTCCAGCGCCATTCACGGACGACTTACGCAAACGATGTGAAATTTAAAAATTCGACGCGGGAACGACGGCCATACTTAACATTGGTTAGACCACCTAGAGGGCATGCTTAGTTTTACGCGACGCATCTCTACGGAAACAACGTAAATTTAGATCAACGGGCAAAGCAGACGTTCGTGAATCGGCGTAACTAGTCATTTGCATATTCTACGCCGACCGCAATGGAATCGCCACCTAGCGGCCGGCCTAGAATTGCAGCCTAAGATCCGACGGTGTAACACAGTTACACCTGTCGGATCTTAGGGCTATCTATGCGTAACCTGATTCTATGAATCAGCCGCATAGTTACGACAATCGTATCTCAGAGATACGACGGCATATCAGGAGATACGCCGTCGTATCTCTTTTGTGAATCTGGCCCCCTATCCCTAATACTAACCATATTCCTAACACTAACCCTGTCCCTAATACCAACCCCATTCCTAACACTAACCCTGTCCCTAATGGTTACCCTATTCCTAACACTAATAGGTAGATTCAGGTAGATAGGATTAAACTTGCGGCGGCGTAGCTTAGCCTTTTTAGGCTACACCGCCGTAAATTAGCTAGGCTAGTAATGATTCTAAATCAACTTACCTGCTAATCTACGGCGGCGTAGCCTAAAACGAGCGGGCGTAAGGGCGCCTAATTCAAATGACTTGGAGGGGGGCGTGTTGTAAGGAAATGAGGCTTGACCTCACGTTTTTTGACGTTTTTTGCTACTTCGCATGCGCCGGGCGCCTACATCTCCCAGTGCGCATTGCGGCTAAGTACCCCGTACGGGCCTATTGATTTCGATGTGGACGTAAACTACGTAACTCCCGATTCGCGGACGACTTACGCAAACGACGTAAAAAATTCGAACCTCGCGGCGGGAACGGCGGCCATACTTTAACATTGTTATTCCACCTCATAGGTGGAATAACTTTAGGCCGCCTAAGGCCTTACGGAAACGACGTAATTCGGCTGCGGCGGCCGGGCGTACGTTCGTGAATAGGCGTATCTACTGATTTAAATATTCTACACCGACCGCAATGGAAGCGCCACCTAGCGGTCAGCCTAAAAATTACACTTTAGGATATGAGGGTGTAAGACACTTACGCCGCTCGTATCTGAGCCTAATTTAATCGTATCTGGTTACCAGAATACGCTTTAATTAGCGCGGGCGCACATTCAGACTTAGGCTGGCGTATCTACTGATACGCCAGCCTAAGTCTCTCTGAATCTAGCTATAAGTCTGTTCCTAATGCTAACTATTCCTAACACTATCCCTAATACTAACTTAAACCCCAACAATAACCTTAACACTTCTTTATGGTCAAAGAAGGATCAACAAACCACAACCGAGGATCTCACACCTCTGCGTGCCGTACGTACCACTTGGCTTAACTAGAAGCAAAATTTTGACAAAATTTTCAGAAAAAAAAAACTTGTAACCGGCCACAAAATCACCACAGATTATCAGCGCCAATTTTTTCCTTCAATAATTTGAAAAACAGGATTCTGATATAAAACCCTCCCGACTCGTATCTAGTTATTAATCAGACATCGGCCATCTCTCCGCCTTGTAATCAGCCGCCATGTCACGAAAAAAAAAAAAAAAAGAAAAACCCATTACTTTCTACGACTTTCGCCAAAACCCGAGAAGTCTTACGAGCCAATAAATACTTCCCAGCGCTCTCCCTTTGTGGGTCGACAGTTAATTCAATTTATATAACGCCAGGCGGAAAATAATTTCCTCGCTAATCTCGTGGAATAAAAAAAGGATTTTTACTGCTTACACTTATATCTCGCGGAGCTTATTCCGGAATTGAATTTATGTTCGTCGGGAAATCAAAAAAAAAAAGCGGGCCCGTAAGTTTAATTTCTCACGTCTGTGCGCGCCCGGCTGCGAGTTCCTGCATAATGATCAGCAAAGGATGGCAACGCGGCACGCGGGCGGGCGGGCGTTCTAATCTGGCGGGAGGATTTGACGGGTTGTTTACTGTTTGCTGAGGAGGGTCACCGAACGTAAACGAGGAGACGGTTTATGGAAAGGAGGTTTTAATGACATCCGCGGATAAATATTTGAACATTGCGCAAGATCGTTAGGAGCGGAGATCTCCGAAATGAAGGTTGTGGATGGGGAGAGATGTTTTCCAAACAACAAAGCCGGCTTCCTGTCCCGTAATCCCCCCGAGTAATTCTACCAGATGGAACTTCGAAGACACCACCCCCCCCCCCATGGTCACCGTCAGACGTCACCGATCGGCTTAAAAGCCTAGACAGCAGATCCCATCCCCAATATCGGGTATATATTACAGCAGTGACATCACCGCTCTCCAGATATAAGATATATTATACAGGAGTGACATCACCGCTCTCCAGATATAAGATATACTATATAGGAGTGACATCACCGCTCTCCAGATATAAGATATATTATACAGGAGTGACATCACCGCTCTCCAGATATAAGATATATTATACAGGAGCGACATCACCGCTCTCCAGATATAAGATATATTATCCACTTCCCGACCGCCCACTGCTACCATAACCGAGGTATCCATCTTTTCAGTGGGCGGTCTTGTTTACGATAATGGTGGTCTCGCCCCGCATATGAAAACGGTGTTCAAACCACACACGTGTGAGGTATCGCCGCGATCGTTAGAGCGAGAGCAATAATTCTAGCCCTAGACCCCTCTGTAACTCAAAACATGTAGGGGCAGATCCACAAAAGGATTACGTCGGGGTACCTACTGATGCGCCGGCGTAATTTTAAATTTCCCGCGTCGTATCTTTGTTTTGTATCCACAAAACAAGATACGACGGCATCTGGGATCGATCCGACAGGCGTTCGTCTTAGTACGCCGTCGGATCCAAGCTGCAATTTTTCGGCGACCGCTAGGTGGCGTTCCCGTCGAAATCCGCGTCGAGTATGCAAATTAGCTAGTTACGGCGATCCACGAACGTACGCCGGCCCGGCGCATTTTTTTCCGTCGTTTGCGTCCGGGCTTTTTCCGGTGTATAGTTAAAGCTGTTGTTATGAGGCGTACTCAATGTAAGTCGTTCGCGAATAGGAATTTGCGTAGAATGACGTCACCGTCGTAAGCATTGGCTTGCTCCGGTTAAATTTCGAGCATGCGCACTGGCATACCCCCAGGGGCGGCGCATGCACAGTTAAAAAAAAAACTGCGTTTACGTCGGGTCACGACGTATTTACATAAAACACACCCCCATTACATCCATTTGAATTCCGCGCCCTTACGCCGCAAGAGATACACTACGCCGCCGTAACTTATGGCGCAAATTCGTTGAGGATTCGAAACAAAGCCAAGTAAGTTACAGCGGCGTAGTGTATCTTAGATACGGTACGCCCGGCGCAATAATGCGCCGTTGTACGAGTATCTACCCCGTAACCTGTAGAATTTTTTTAAACATGGAGATTTTTCAGGGTAAAAGTTTGACGCCATTCCACGAGTGGGCGCAATTTTGAAGCTTGGCATGTTGGGTATCAATTTACTTGGCGTAACATTATCTTTCACAATATTAAAAAAAATTGGGCTAACTTTACTTGTCTTATTTATTAATTAAAAGTGTATTTTTTCCCCCAAAAAATAAGACCGCTGCGCAAATACGGTGTGACAGAAAGTATTGCAATGAC